>NC_058133.1:421988240-422004252 GCF_016433145.1 Gracilinanus agilis | reverse complement strand
TACCTTTTTGGAAACTTTGAGCAAATGATGAAAAACAAAGCAAAACACAAGAGTTATTAAGCTCAGTTTATAGCTGAAGCACACTTAGTAAAGTGTACTAAGCTTAAGTTAGGGGGAAAAAACCCAAACCTCGGCAGCTCCATTATCCCAAACCAGACCTTTGGAATGCATCCTGACAAGGTCTTAAGTCATCATTCCTGGCTTGTGTAATAGCTAAGTCTTATGAATTATGTGCATATATAACATACATATAATTATATAAATCATATTTATAGAAATATATAATACATAAAATATATCAATATATAATTATGAATATTAATTACATATATAAAGGTATATGAATAATACAAATTCTACAGAACTAGTGAAAACTTGGGGATCTAGAAGGAAGATTCCCACTCTTCAATGAATAAAACAGTGCTAGATTTAGCCCTGTGCTTTAATCTAATGAACTCTACTGCTAAACTTGTTCTGTCAAATGTTGGAATTGGGTCAGATAATCTGTGATTCAACACTTTTAAATCAAAATTACACATTGATAAAAAAAAAAACTGGCCATAATATTAACACTGTATTAAATGTGTTATATACCTTTACCCCTCCCAAGCTATCTATAATAGAGTCATGATTTCATACATAATCCTCTTTTTATTGTTCTTTTATGTATATAGATATGTTCCTGTTTGTTATTTAATTTTCAAAAAGATCTGTGGGGGCAGCTGGGTAGCTCAGTGGATTGAGAGCCAGGCCTAGAGACAGGAGGTCCTAGGTTCAAAACTGGTCTCAGACACTTCCTAGCTGTGTGACCCTGGGCAAGTCACTTAAACCCATTGTCTAGCCCTTACTGCTCTTCTGCCTTGGAACTAATACACAGTATTGATTCCAAGATGGAAGGATAGGGTTTTTATTTTTAAAAAAAATTTATACCTTTTTATGTATTATTCTTATTTTATATATGTATATATGCAGAATGTATTTTATGTATTTATATATGTAAGATATATGAAAATATATACAAACACACATATATCATATCTATCTTTTTTTTAAAGCTATCCAAAGAGGAAAAAGAAGACTGGAACCCAAAATGTGCTTGGGTTACCACCTCCAAATTATAAATGATAAAATCTGCATGGAGAAGAATAACATTTTTTTAAATCCTTAACTTCCATCTAAGAACCAATACTATGTATTGGTTCCAAGGCAGAAGAGTGTTAACAGCTAGGCAATGGGAGTTAAATGACTTGCCCAGGGTCACACAGCTGAGAAGTTTCTGAGACCAGATTTGAACCTAGGACCTCCCATATCTGTGCCTGACACTCAATCCACTCCCCTCCCCACCCCCAAGAATACCATTTTGAAAGTAAATGGTACAGAAAAACAAAAGGTCCCTTCTACAAGGTAAACACGTCAATTATCTCTAACTATAAATCTACTTTTTAAAATGTAATCCTTACCTTCTGTCTTATTATCAGTTCTAAGACAGATGATCAGCAAGGGATAGGCAATTGGGGTTAAGTGACTTGCCCAGGGTCACAAAGTAGAAAGGCCAGACTTGAGTCTAAGACCTCCTGTCTCCAACCCTGCTATGCTACCTGGCCACCCCCATCAACCTACTTTCCAAACTACACAAATGAAGCAAACTCTGGAACACTCACCGTGGGATTACATTCTCGCCCTTGGCAAAAACGTCAAATTCGTCCCAATGCAACTTTAATTGGGGCCTCAACAGATTCTCCAATTTTTCTATTTTCCCTCCTTTGGCAAACTGATGGAAGTCAAAATTTATCATAGGTGTGTCTCCAGCATGGAAAGAGGCCCAAAGCAACTTCTGAGGAAGGGAAGTGGGGTGAGAGGAGAGAAGAGAAAAGAGAGATGACTGCATATTTCCACTTACTGCTCAGGGTTTTCATGTGGCTAACCACATAATTGCTTAGGTTAGGTTAGTATTAAAGCTCATGGTGGTTAGAAGTAGTTTTTCAGTCCAGCCTTGGAGAAGGAAGTGCAGAAGAAAAATGTCAAAGAAAAAAAACAATGCACAGGAAAAATATACTTCCTGAAAGAGGGCAAAGGGATTATTTAAAGCAAGAGAGAGACAAAGCCAGATGTGAGACTCACCCCTCCCTAGACTATCTTCTGGTATTCCACGGTCAGTAACAAATATCACATTCTCCCACAGATAACTAAAGTAAGCAAGAAAGCAAGCGATTGCTCCGTTCTCCAAATAGCCCACCAAGTAGAAAGATGCACTGCAGCTCTATTCATAACAGCTGTTTCCCTGGGAACCATTCACATCTTGACTCCAGGAGGAAGTGTGATGAGCATCTCCATACAGCGAGAGCTACAAGTCCTCTAAGTCATCCTTTGGGGGGTGCTGGGTGGCTCTTGCACAATGAGAGCCCAAGAAGAGTAAAGATCCAGGAGTAAGAGGTAGGACAGGTAGGATGACACCAGGGAAGGTGGTGATAGATCTATTCACAGGAGTCCTAGTGTTCCTTATACATATGTAGCATCTATATCTATATCAAAAAAAAGATAGCGCTAAATCCTACCTATCTTTTTTTTAAAGTCATCCAAAAGGGAAAAAAGAAGACTGAAACCCAAAAATGTGCTTGTGGTACCATCCTAGATTATAAGCGATATAATTGGTACAGAGCAGAATACTATTTTGAAAGCAAATGGCACAGAAAACCAAAAGGACCATTCGCTAGCACAGCTCTTGTTGGCCAAACACATTGGCTCATAACACATGGAAAGGCTAAGCTAAGTGGACACAGATCCAAGAATAGAAGGAGCTTGTGTATGGTCTCTATGCCTCTGGGGCTTTCCAAGTCCAGACCTTGTACATGTCCATGATAGGCTGATATTTATAGCATTTGGTCAATGAAGAAATTCCAGAGCTGGAAGGTTATCTTGGAGAATTATTGATTGAATCCTTCACAAATGAGGAAAATGAGGCTTGGAGAGAGGCAAACTGCCTGACTCCTAAGAGGGTACAGCTAATTATTAATGGGGACAAGAACCCAGGTCACCTGACCCCCAGCCTAAGATTTTTTGAGCAGTGTTATTTTAGATATCAAGCCCTCTATAACATTTCTATCGCCCTCTCATGCTTCTCACTAAAAGGAAGTTTGACATCTGAAAAAGGCTCATATCTGGCCATCCTTAGATCTGTGGAATTTTTATGCCAACTGATAAAATGTCCTGGGTCAAAAATACCATCTATTTACGTGTGGGAGGAAAAGAAAAAATGGAATTGGGCTTTTTTCCCCCCTTCTTCTATAAAAGTAAAATTGCCAATAAAGAAAGGAAGAGAGAGAGAGAGGAAAAAAAAAAACAAAACAACAGTTCATTTGTTGCTGTTAGCAACAAACCAGACAGGAAAAGCAAGTCTGGCCAAATAAAATTGGCCAAAGAAAGTCTCTACGCCACAGAACATTCAAGTTGGACAGGACCTTAGAAATCATTTACCTCCCCTATTTTACAGGTGAAGAAACTGAGGCTCAAAGATTAAATAATTTGCCTTAGTCACATATCTTCTAAACTTAAACTTGGTTTACCCGACTCCCAGGCTAGTGTTATAACATTGCCAGCTGTCAGGAATGTAGTTTGCAAACAAACCAGGACAAGCATTCAGCCTGGACTCTGCTCCTGCAAACCAGATGTTATTAAGCCTGTGGTTTCCTTAGAGCTCTATCTCTCTCTTCCGCTCCTTAATACAGATTTATTGTCTATCTTTTCACTGTGAAAAGCTCTCTGCTCAGGTCAACAGAGATTTGTCTTTGATTTAAAATAAGCCCTGGATTTTTCTTCTCTAGAAAAGAAATACCTACAAGTAGTAGCTGAGGAAGAAGGAAGCTGTGTGGTAGATAGAAAAAAAGCATATTGAGGCACTTGGATGGTTCAGTAGATAGACAGCCAGGGAATTTAAATTTGATTTCAGATACTTTATAGCTGTGTGACCCTGAGCAAGTCACTTAACCCCCATTGCCTCACCCTTACCACTCTTCTGTCTTAGGACCAATACTTGTAATGATTCTAAGACAAAAGGTGAAGACTAAGGGAAGGGAAGAACACATTGGGAGGTAGGTAAGAGAATGGGTTCAAATTTTAGTTTGGCTACTTGCTATCTGTCCTTTGGACCTCAGTTTCTTCACCTGTAAAATGAGGTGGTGGAACTAGATAAATACTAGGGTCCCTTCCAACTTTTAAATCCCACGATCCTCTATCTGGATGGGAAGGTTGTAGGGCAGTAACAGGTCAAACTGTAACCCCATCTACACATTTCTTCTCCTCCAAGGATGACAATGGCCTCTTGAGAATATATGGGTTAAAGGGTCTTTATCTTTATTACTTGCCTACATGGGTAAGGAGGAGAGAACTCATTTGTCATAGTCATATTGAGGCTGCCACCTCTTGTCTGTTCTGAAAATGAAGTGTGAGTAGCTTGAGATAGTTTTGTGCAATAGAAATGCCAGTATTCAAGGGACCACTGACAAATAGATGCTTGTTAAGAGCAGGGTAAGTGTGAAGGTTTTAGAACTGCAGAGAAAGCAGCAGGTGAGTAAGTCATTTAACTTTTTAGCTGAGCCAAGCCAAGATGGACTGCTCCAAAGACACCAATACACACTTCATAATCATCAAGTAATGGGGCTCTCCTAAACTGGCACAGAAAATGAAAGGAAAACACCCATACTTTTGAAGGTAGAACAGCAAGGCAATCCCCAACAAGGATTAGAGATGCTAGAAGAAAGGCCTTCCTTCCTCCCTCCTCCCACTCTCTTGGGATATTCATTTTGTAAAATGACTCTGTGAGAAAGCTGGGGGAAAGACACTATCACCTCTAGCTGAGTGACTTGACTGAGGGTGAAGCCGGAAATTAGGGAAAGGTTCTCTTGTGTCAAGTTTAATTTAAATACATTAGTTGACTGGAGAAGGAACCATGAAGAGAATATGTAACAAAGTATGCTATAAAACTGCCTTGGGTTCCAACTATAGAGACAAAAAGTCAACTCAGGTTTCACTGAGGCTCTGGAAAACAATTAAAGCTTGAAACTAGAGAGCCATTTAGCAGGTTCTAAAAATATATACATGCCACTAGGGATGGTTTCATTTTTGTCTTTGCATCCCATCTTCGCATAGTTTGTTTGATAGTGTATGATCAATGGATGGATAAGAGTCATGGGAGATAGGTAAAATCCAAGGGATAAAACTACCTACCTTATTGGAAGTCTGGTTCCCACTGTTGGACCTGGAGGGCTGCGTGCCCAACTCCCTTCCTCTGTGGTGCCCTCCCACTGGAGCCCCACAGTATGGAGGAGCAGAAGGGGAGGCTGTGAGAAGCCAGCAGCTGAACAAAAGTTTTACCTTGAAGGCTCTGTTGAGCACCTCCTCTCCTCCTCTGCTTCCCAACAGGTTAACGATCACTTGCTTTCCATACTGCTCTTTCAGAAGCATCATATGCCTGTAACAGCAGCAGCAGCAGCACATGATGGTGCCATTTCACCAATAAAACAAGACTGACCGCCCTGGTGGGGGCACTTCCTTCCTATGGCTGCAGAGCAAGAGCACTCCAGGACAACGGACAGTACCCAAGCCCAAGAAGGCAAGGGAAGGTCTAATGAGGGCAAACTGGCTCCTCAAAGTGACTGTTGGTGTAAATGGGTTCCATAATACGTATGACATTTTTGCAGACAGTATACCAAATATCATTTTTTTTTTAAAAGAGTATCTTGATCAAATCACTCCTGGTGATTAGGCTTGATGTTAGGTATTTTTTTTTAAGGTACTAATTTACTAATAAAGTGTTTCAAGTGAAATGGGAGTAGCTGGCTTGAATCTTAATGAGTAGGCATTCAAAAATGCCAAGGCTCACACTTCTATCCCCCTTTACCGGCAGTATGAACACAAAATTAGATCAGTATTGAAACCTTTTCAAACTGAACACTGATCACTTATCCTGCCTGATACCTGCATTTTTTAACTTAGAAAATGGAGAGGAGAAAAAAAAAAGGCTATAATCCCCAAGTTTGATGATATGAGTAAAGATTCTGCTTTAGATTCATTGCATCCTTGGAGGAGAGTGAGCATGGTGAAATGATGTTTGTTTGTTTGTTTTTTTAAACTCTTACCTTCTATTTTAGAATCAATACTGTATAAAAGGTTCCATGGCAGAAGAATGGTAAGGGCTAGGCAATGGGGTTTACAATGGGGATGCCCAAGATCTCTTAGGTAGAAAGTGTCTGAGGTCAGATTTGAGCCCAGCACCTTCTATCTCCATGCTTGGCTCTCAATCTACTGAGCCACTCAGCTGCCTGCCTTGGATGGATTTTTGATGGTCTGTGAATTTGGGTTAGAAAAAAAAAATCACAACTTTATTTTCACTAATCTCTAACTGCATTGAAACCTTTCCTTCAACTATGAATGTGCAAAAATCATTATCCTAAGGAATCTGCAAGCTTCAACTGAGTGCCAAAGAGGCCCACAACACAAAAGAGGTGAAAAAGCTCTGATAAAGTGGGTAGATAGCTCTTCTCGAAACTGGGCAGAGCTGGATTCAAATTCTGCTTCTGACCCACGTGGGTGAATAACCCCAGGGAAAATTGCTGAGAAAAACAGGCTATAGTGATTGAGGGAATCTCCCTATTCCAGTGGTTCACAAACTTTTTTGGCCTATCGTCCCCTTTCCATAAAAAATATAACTTAGCCGCATGGAAATTAATTTTTTTTTTAAATTTTAATAGCAATTAATAGGAAAGATAAATGCACCTGTGGCCATCACTATCCCCCTGGATTGCTGCAGCACCCACCAGGGGGCGGTGGCACCCACTTTGGGAATCACTGCCCTATTCCAATGAAGTTCCCTCTAACTAATGAATTTACAAGTCCAGGGTCCTATATCTATAGTCTAGAAAATGAACGAACTTAACCAAAAGAAAGCACCAGGGAAACTTTCAGTCTTTTCAACTCAGTTAATAAATTGGAGCCAAGGAACCTGAAAGCACATACTGTGACTCCTATGCATTATTCTTCCAACTGTACTTTCAACTGGGGAGTTATAATCAAAGAGATAAAATAAGCTAAACAAAATAAAGGTTGAAAATGTGACTGTAACCAGGTTTAGCCCTTTCCTAACTCATACCAAATTCTAGTAACGTTTCCTCATCCTCGTTGCTATAGCCAAAGATTCCTGCCACCACTACCCCCAATACTTCTCTAAATATTAGGGGAGGCCAAGTAGGATCCAAGCTACTTTTTTAAAGTATCCTCATAGCCCTAATATGCTGACAAAGATCAAATTATCAACATATACAGAGTACCAAGAAAAATAAGAATTTGATCATATGTACTTCAAAAGAGATTTTTTTTAAACTCCCTAAATTAGCACAGATTTTTAAAAATTCTGTTCTCAGCACAAAAAAATGAACAGATCCTGGTCATGCTACACTAAAGAGTAAATGTGGGGACATCTTGTCACAATATGCCTAGAAAGGTCTGTACCATTCTAAGTGAAAGATGAAGACATAAGGAATAATACTGCTCCTCTAGAAATTTCTGAGAATATCAAAGATTTCTAGCTAGAAAGGATTTTGTAGAGTATTGAGTCCAACCTCCTTATGTTACAGAAAAGGAATCCAGGGAGGTAGTGTCTGTGGTGGGATTTGAGCCCACAAGGGTCTTTAATAACTTCCAAATCCAATGCTGATAGAAGCCAATGCCCCATATTAAAAGACCGTTCTTCCCTATGAGAATGAAGTTTGCTTAGTTGTCTTCAAAAAATTGTGGGGCCTTTGTTGAATAGTTTACATAAAATCGGCACAAATCTGTTACCAGTGGGATCAATTAAGCCAAACTCCTCATTACTTCACTTTAAAATGTTAATTAAAAAATAAGGCCCACCTATAGATAGCAAGGATTTAAGTGAATATGGTTCTAAATTGCTCCCATAAAGAAAATGTTAGTCTTACATTTCATACCCTAAAGGGAAAAAAGGACATTTAGGAAACTCTTCTTATGAACTACAACAACTGCTAACCGATAAATAAATCAAATAATGTCATGAGTGAAGGAGGTTTGATTACCATTCAGGAGTATCTTATCCGTGGGGACAGCTAAGTAGTTCAACGGATAGCTTGCCAGAACTAGAGATGGGAGGTCCAAGGTTCAAGTCTGGCCTCAGACACTTTCTAGCTATGTGACCCTGGACAAGTCACCAAGTGCTTAGCCCTTACTGCTCTTCTGCTTGGAACCAATACTTAGTATTGACTCTAAGATGAAAGGGTTAAAAAAAAAAAAAAAGTATACCCATGAATGTTAGTGGCAAAAGAAGTTGTTCATTCTTACTGACATCCCCAGACATATTTATCAAAACAGCACCCTGGGACTTAATGAATTTAAAAGCACAAAAAGGTTCCAAAATATGAAATGCTGATCCTCAAGCAGGTTTTATAAAATAGACTTCTTCTTTTAGAGATACACTTAGCACAATGTCTTACAAATAGGAGGCTCTAAATATGTGGGTTTTTTTTTTGTTGTTGTTAATTAAGATACTTTCCCACATAGCTAGCTCTTAAAGTGCATTTCCTTAAAGCCTAATTCCTATAATTTAGATTGTCTTTTTCTTTAATTAGTCCATGAGGGTAAGACTTTACCCATTAGAAAGTATATACTAGTATTTGCAAAGTATTACTTTATTATTATCATTTGCCTTCTGGGCAATTCTTAGGCAAATAAGATAGTCATTCTGCAAAAAATGAAAACTGAGTCACACAATGATGACCTGCTCGGATGTGTCTTTCTCACTCAGTGATAAATCCTGACTCAAGGCACAAAGTCCAGTGTTTTGTTCACTGAGTCACTGTCTTTCTGAATGAAAAGGATTGGTGACTGATAATGCAAAAAGACAATGTTTTTAAAAAAAAAAAGTCCTACCTGTCGAAAGCAGGGGCATTTGCTTCTAGACCTCGGTTAAGCTTTAGATGATGAGAGCCCACCTAAAGGAGAAAAAAAGCAAACATGAGTCCCACAGACGGTAATTTCTTTGCAAACCTTCCTTCAGGGTCTTTCAGTTAAAGGTTCTGTAACATTCAAGTCTGAGAGGCAACAGCACTTCTCCTGTCTGTCTGCCAAAGGTACAAATTTAGCAGTTCCCCCAAATATCCGTTGTAGGAGAAAGGGAGTGGAAGGGATAGAGAGTGGAAGGCAGAATGTGGATAGGAAACAAAGGTCAGGTTTGACTCATTCTATGTACATTAGTGTTAAATGTTACCTAAGTGTTAAAGGTGCTTGAAATTCAAATCCTGATGTCTCATTTCCTGTAGCTGTACCCTCATATGCAAAGACCCCACTGGCATGAGATGTATTATGTAAAAAGGCAAAGATAATTAAATGAAGAAAATCGTAATTGCAAAAACCACAATTCTCCACAGTATTATCTCTTCCATAGGGGCAGACCCAAAATTCCCAGACAATCATCTTAAAAGCCAGGTCTCCTAATGTGAGACTCTCCAGTCCATTAATTAAGAAGAAACTGAGGATAAGAGAGTCATTTGAAACAAATGCTAAACTATCCTGCTTTGGGAAAGAAAAACTGATTATGGGAGCTAGTTGCCTACTTTTGTTCCAATAAGGTCCGCCAATCTTCCTTGGAATTTTAATTAACATAATTTATTCAACCAGTTATGGAGTGCCCACGGTGTGAAAGGCATAGAGTTGGGTGCTGTGGGGGATGCAAAGCTATTCCTTGCCATGAAGGAATCTGCAAAAGTTTATAACTTAGTAGAAATGTGTCAGTAAATAGAATAAAAAGTAGAATGGAAAAATTTAATAAGAAAGTAAATTCCTTGTGGGAGAGGCTCTTTGGACTTTTCTTTGTAGACCTGATGCTGGCATGGAGGCTGACGCAAAATAATCAATAAATGATTTCTGATTGATTGCTTGAAAAAAATACTATGAAAGTCCAGGGAGGAGAAAGATGACTTCTAATGTGGATAAGTAGGAGGATGTAACGGTGGTGATTTGACAGATTGTTCCAAGCTGAGGAGACAGCATGAACAAAGGCATGGAATAAGGAAAATTCAAGAGGGGAGAGTAGGAGGAGGGACCAGAAAGTCATCTGGTTTGTCTAGAGCAAAAAACAATCCAAAAAGACCATCAGGAAGGAAAGCTGGAAAGGCAGACTAAGGGCCAAATCATGGAAGGTGTCCTCAATAGGCTAAGTCATTCTAACATTATTTAGTTCTTTGTGGTCAAGAACTGAAGATTTTGAACAGAAGGAAGTAATATGATCAGGTTTCACTTTAGAAGGATTAATCTGGCAGCAGTCAAAAGCATAAATGGGAGGAAGGAGAGACTAGAGGTAGTGAAAACTATGAGTTTAATGCAATAATCTAATAAGAGGTCCTCAGAAGTGGTGGCAAAAGGAAACAAGTAAATGGGAGATGAAAAAAAAAAATCCTATGTCCATCAATAGGGGAATGGCTGAACAATATATTATGGGATATGAATGTTATGTGATACTATTGTGCCACAAAAATGATGAGTTGATAAATAAGTATTTAGTAAGTGTTTGCCAGGTGCCAGGCACATGCTAAGTATTAGGGACACAAAAGGAATCAAAAAACGGTCTTTGCTCTCAAAGAGCTTACAATCAAAAGGGAATGGTTTCAGTGAAGCCTGGGAAGACTTTTACGAACTAGTAAAGACTGAAGTGTGCAGAACCAGGAGAACAATTTCTATAATAATTAGACAACTCTATAAAAAGCAAACAACTCTGAAAAACACTTGGATCAACCATGATCAATGATCTGAGCAATCAATCATTAAGTACTTTACTCCCCTCTTAACATAGGGGTAGCAGATTGAGAGTACAGAATGAAACATATTTTTGGAGAGGTAATTCAGGTACTTACATTGATTGACTAAATATATTTGATGCAAAGGTTTTGTTTTTGTTTTTCCAATGGTGAGGGGAAAAGGAGAAAAAAATTATCTCTTTGTTTTAAAAAATTGATGAAAAAAATGTTGCGGAGGCAAAGTTTTATAAAGTTTAGAAACAAACTAGATAAGGAGAGTGGAAAGGAAGAAGTCAGAGAAAATACTAAGGTTTCAAGCTTGTGAACAGAGAGTAAAAGGAAAGATAATCTTTTATTCCTGCCTTTGCATAAAATAATCATTACTAAAAAACATTTTAAAAATCTGTCTCCTCTTTGTTTTTAGAAAACAAAGAGCTGGAAAATCATTTTCTGGTCAATAGATTTAGAAATTAATAAGGGAATTCCTACATGTTCCCTGTTCATAAAGGCCCCATAATTCATCATTCCCAGAATGCCACTGAAAACGAAAGTAGACAGTGGCTTGTGAACAGAGATATTTCTGGGCCAAAGGAGAGAAGTTTTAAAAGGACTAGGCCAAAATTATTTAATTGTTTATAACAATCATGTTTTTGTTTTTTGAATACCTGGCTGAGGAAATGAACCAATGGCTATCACCAAATTCAAGTATTTAATTTCAAAGTCTTTTATGGTTAATGTAAAAGAGAAATTTTGTTCCATTATGCAATCCAAAGAGTTGCTTCACGTTTCTAGAGCTGAGAATAAGAAATCCTATCAGCATATTGGGCCACAGCTTTCTCACTCCTCCCTTCCCTACCTCGCCACCCCCAACCTAAGAGGCACACATTGCAAGATATCATAT
Source organism: Gracilinanus agilis (assembly GCF_016433145.1). Taxonomy (NCBI): domain Eukaryota; kingdom Metazoa; phylum Chordata; class Mammalia; order Didelphimorphia; family Didelphidae; genus Gracilinanus; species Gracilinanus agilis. The sequence goes on along the minus strand of NC_058133.1, from coordinate 421,992,555 downwards.
TCACAGAGCATTCAAAGAAAAGAACTGAATAAATTCTGGGACGTGATCATGAAGGAATACCGTGAATACAATGAATTCCATAAAAAATAAGATGCAGGTTAATTTTTTTTAATTAGAAAGACCTTGAAGTAATGAAGGGTGAAATAAATACAACCAAGAGAACATGATATACAACTACAGAATTAATATTTGAAGAATAATATGAATGTCCACCTCTAGGGAATGAATTGAAAACTAGACATATGAAAAACACTATAAATACATATCTTTTTGTAGGGGGTTACCTTCTATGGTATGGGGAGGGAGGAAAGGACAGAGATACCGGGAAATAAATTCTATTAAATAAAGAAAAAAAAAAGAGCTGAACATTTTATGTTAGTCTGCCAAATTGCTAGTTTCCTTCCCGGATGGAAAATTAGAAGCAACTTTTTTGCCTGGTTCTTTAAAATTTCTAGTCTTTCTTATGGGGGCATAGTAAGAAATGAATCTTTAAAAACCAGTTTGGGTTTCAGGAATTGGAATGTGTGTCTAAGTATTTACATGACATATTTACACACACTATATAGAAAGATAGATTGCTACCATCTGTAATGTAGAAGATGGCAGGGAGTGGCAGACCTTAGCTAACTTGCTCTCTAGGCTAATAGTAATTACTTCAATGTCTATATAACTAAATAATTATTATATTGTTGATGGAAAGGTCTAATCTTACTAGACAGGCAAACTCCTGAGTAGAAACCACAATGGCTTTTGCCACAATGGCCTCCCAGGCGAACCCCCAAATCAAGAGCAGCAAGGAGAAAGATCTGTTCCCCTCAACACACAGGAAACAACTGTTTAACTCCCTCTCAACTGTCCCCTCACCCAAAGTTCTCCGGGGGGGGGGGTGTCCCCTGGAATTATGGGTGAGGCTTGACCCTGTATTTTGCAGGAATTCCATCCTGCCATCTTCTACATTACACATCATATATGGACGTAGATAAAGATCTGTGAATTTCTAGGTTAGATTTCTTTTTTCCTGAGTCATGGTAGCTTTTGAACAGTCAGTGATGAGCACCATGGATGAAGACTTCTCATTATCTTTATCCAGTCTGCAGGCAGCAACTGTGCCTAGAGTCCTATTATTATAATCACCTATAGCGCCAAGAAACACACCAAATATTGTGGGGAAAAGCTAAACAAAGAAAAGAATAAATAAACACACATTAAGTGCCAGGTACTCTGCTTAAGTGCTGGGGACACAAAGACAGGCCAAACAAAAAAAAACAAACAAAACAAAAAAAATTCCAGTACTTCCCCAAGGAGCCCACAGTCTAATGGGGGATACAACATATAAACAAATTTATGTGTCAACCACACATATAGGATAAAATGGAGATAACATCCAAAGGAAGGCACTAGATTAAGGAAGACCAAGAAAGGCTTCTTTCAGAAGCTGAGACTTGAAGGAAGCCAGGGTAGCAAAGAGGTGGAGATGAGAAAAGAAAGAGTGTCAAGCATGGGAGAATGATCAATAAAAATGCCTGAATCAGGAGATGAGGTGTTATCTATGAAAAAGAACAGAGGCCAGTGTCACTGGATCAAAGAGAATATGGAGAGAAATCATAAGGTGTAACAAGATTGGAAACGGAGATTGGAGCCAGACAGTGAGGAACTTTGAACACCAAGAATTTTATGTTTGATCCTGGAAACCACTGGAATTTATCAAATAGGTTGGTGACACATGGTCTGAACTGTGCTTCAGGTGGACCAATTTAACAGGAGGATGAACTGGAGTAGAGAGACTTGAGACATGGAACATAACACCTTTGATGTCTGTCTGCCTTTTACCAGCTTTCCATATTTACCCCTCCCCGATCCTGAGAGTGAACTCAGGAAGGGAAGTCTCCAACCATATCTACATAGAAATATTATTTAAGGCTCAAACAAGAAAGATGAACACCAGGGAGCAGAAGTAAGAGGTAAAAGAAAGGCCTGATCTAAATGTATTTGCTTTCCCCATACACCAAACACAGAACCACAGATCATAAATCTAAAGCAGAACGGCACATTAGAAGTCAACTGGCACATTTTACAGATGAGGAAACTGAGGTTAAGTCACTTGCCTAAGGCCAAGGAGCCAGAGCAGCACCCAAGATAGGATTTGAACCTAGATCCCCTGACTCCACTGCCAAGGTAGAGTTCTTCTACTCTGCCATTTTGTTTCACTGCTAAGAAAGTAGAGAAGCAATAAAAAGAGCAAATCCTGAGGTTATCCCAACACTCTCTCAGATGCATTGTCTGTGACAAGGCAAAGCTTAGGGAAGGTATTATGACCTAATATTGTAAGTATCCAGAAAACTGAGAAAAGACCAAATACTGACAGGAGAAAGAAGCTCCTAGATCCCTGAACCAGATGGCATCATCAGATTATTTCTGTCTATGATCCTAAGGTGCCAGGGACTGGAGTCAAGGCTTTATTATGCCAAGACAAAGGAAGGAAGAACCTTAAGAAAGCATGGGAGTTAGAGCTGAACTCTGGATAAGGGAAATAAGAAACCCAAAGACCTCCAGTGAAATAAAAGACAACAAAGATCTGTAGAACACATTTGAGTGTATAAAAAGTGTTTTTACATCTATCTCAGGCTTTCATTTGGCACTCAGTTTAATTTCTCTGGCTCCCACATTCTGTCCTTTCTTATGAGCTCACCTGTGAGAGTTCAGCCTTTGCTCGAGTCTCTTCTTGCCATTCTAGACTCTGTCCCATTTCAACACAGAAAATGAACTCTCCATGCTCCCAAGTCACCTTTTCTTTCTTTTTTTCTTTCTTTTTTTAGGAAGTGATGGAATCTATTTTTTTTTTTAAGATTTAAATATTTAATTTTTTTTAGAAAAAATTTCCATGGTTACATGATTCATATTTTTACTTTCCCCTTCAGCCCCCACCTTTAGCCTCCCCCAATATCCAACGCACATTTCCACTGGTTTTAACATGAGTCATCAATCAAGACCTATTTCCATATTATTGATAGTTACATTGGTGTGGTCGTTTCAAGTCTACATCCCCAATCATGCCCGCATCAACCCATGTGTTCAAGTGGTTGCTTTTCTTCCGTGTTTCCACTTCTGTAGTTCTTCCTCTGAATGTGGGTAGTGTTCTTTTCCATAAATCCCTCAGAATTGTCCTGGATCATTGCATTGCTGCTAGTAGAGAAGTCCATTACATTAGATTGTGCCACGGTGTATCCATCTCTGTGTACAATGTTCTCCTGGTTCTGCTCCTTTTGCTCTGCATCACTTCCTGGAGGTCGTTCCAGTTCACATGGAATTCCTCCAGTTCATTATTCCTTTGAGCACAATAGTATTCCATCACCAACAGATACCACAATTTGTTCAGTCATTCCCCAATCGATGGACACCCCCTCATTTTCCAAGTTTTTGCCACCACAAAGAGCACGGCTATAAATATTTTTGTACAAGTCTTTTTATCTATGATCTCTTTGGGGTACAAACCCAGCAATGGTATGGCTGGATCAAAGGGTGGGCAGTCTTTTAGAGCTCTTTGGGCATAATTCCAAATTGCCATCCAGAATGGTTGGATCAGTTCACAACTCCACCAGCAATGCATTAATGTCCCAATTGGGCCACATCCCCTCCAACATTCATTACTCTCACCTGCTATCATTTTAGTCAATCTGCTAGGTGTGAGGTGGTACCTCAGAGTTGTTTTGATTTGCACTTCTCTAATTATTAGAGAGTTAGAACAATTTCTCATGTGCTTTGATAGTTTTGATTTCTTTATCTGAAAATAATCTATTCATGTCCCTTGCCCATTTATCAACTGGGGAATAGCCAAGTCACCTTTTCTTAAGGTCTCTTCTGACCCCTCACTCCATATTATGTAACCTCAAGTCTGGGATTTCAATGTGTATCCTGGAATCAAGTTACTGCTGGCACACATCTCAGGGAATAGTGACTATGACTTCTTTTTAAAGTTTCCTTCTTTCAGATCATAAGGAAAAAAGATTTGTACAAAAATATTTGTAGCCGTACTCCTCGTGGTGGCAAAAAATTGGAAAATGAAGGGATGCCTTTCGATTGGGGAATGGCTGAACAAATTGTGGTATCTGTTGGTGATGGAATACTATTGTGCTCAAAGGAATAATGAACTGGAGGAATTCCACGTGAACTGGAATGACCTCCAGGAAGTGATGCAGAGCAAAAGGAGTAGAACCAGGAGAACATTGTACACAGAGATGGATACACCGTGGCACAATCTAATGTAATGGACTTCTCTACTAGCAGCAATTCAATGATCCAGGACAATTCTGAGGGA
>NC_058133.1:421873989-421988126 GCF_016433145.1 Gracilinanus agilis | reverse complement strand
TGTTTATATATATATATATGTATAAGTTTATATGTTATATACTGATTATAATATATAATGATATAACAATATTAATATAATAAAAATTATATATGTGTATGTATATATATCAGGCTCTGAAGAAATTATTTCAGCAAGATGCTTGGAATCTGTAAAGCTCTTGATACACTGGCATGTTAGATAAAGTGGGTTCTTTCACAAAAACTCCAAGACACATCCTAAAACCTTTTGGTACTTACTATTGGTATGACTTATCATGGGATCATAAATTTAGAACAGGAGGGGGCTTTAAAGGTTATTGAGTCCAGCCATCTCATTTTATTTTTTAAAGCCTTACCATTCTGTCTTGGAATCCATTCTAAGTATTGGTTCCAAGGCAGAAGAGTGGTATGTTGGGCAAGGTAACTGGGGTAAGTGAATGAGCCACCTACCTGTCCTAGCCCTCTCATTTTTCAAAGAAGTTAAATGACTTCCCAAGGTAATATAACTGGTCAAGGTCTGAGGCAGGGTTTGAATTGAAGTGTTCTAAAACTAATACGCTATCTATTCATATTATAAAAACTAGGTGGTACAGTGGATAAAATGCCAAGTATAGAGTCAAGAAGACTCATTTTCCTGAATTCAAATCTGGCTTCAGATACTTAGAATTTATGTGATTCTGGGAAAGTCATTTAAGTCTGTTTGCCTCAGTTTCCTCATCTGTACAATGAGATGGAGAAGGAAATGGCAAAGCACTTTAGTATCTTTAACAAGAAACCCCAAATGGGGTCACAAAGAAATGACCATGACTGACTAACAACAATCCATCTATATCACAGTCAAATCCTGCACACTATTGATTTTTGAATAGCCCTTCCAGCTAAGAACAGTTTTTACATTTATAAATACAACAGAGACCATGTAATAGCAATTTGGTGACATTTGCAGTCTTACCACATTGCCCAAAGTCCCAAAGATAATAAACAACAAGGCTGACATTTGAACTCAGATCTCGACTCTATAATGAGTCCTTTTTTCCATGGTGCTTCATTACCTCAAGTTCCATTTCTGATTTCTTTTTTCTTACTAACCTTGTCTCTGTTTTGGTTCTCCTAAACCGCCCCAGCTATTTCTACTCTCCCTCTTTACTTTGCCATCACAATGGATAACTTTGGGAGAAAGGGATCTAAAAAGACATTAAAAACTAGAAAGTCAAATATAAACTCCAGTCTTTGAAATTATGCTTAATAAAGATGCCATTCCTATTCTTCTTGTGTATATTGTGGAACGATCAGCTATGAAAGACTAAGCTATTCTCAATAATACAAAGATCCAGGACAATTCTGAGAGACTTATAATAAAGAATGTTATCCACCTCCAGAGGAAGAACTGTTGGAGTTGGAATGAAGATCAAAGCAGATGATTTTTTTCACTTTAATTTATTTGGGTTTTTATTTTGGAGTTTTGGTTTTATAGGATTATTCTCTGATTATTCTTGCTTGTCCCTTTTAAGTGAAAGGGTACCAAATAATTTTCTTTAACTACAGGTACCAAATAATTTTTATTTCAGATTACGTTAACTCAATGGTTTTCACAGTTGGGTCTAAAGACCCCTTTAAGACACTTTCAGGGTATCTGTGATTAAAACTATTTTCATAATAACACTAAAACACTTTAATTTCTAATAGGATAAGTATAAACAGATATAACCCACATAAACAAAAGCTCTTTTGTATACTGAATAATTTTTAAAAATGTGAAGAGGTCCTGGGACCAAAAAGTTAGAGAATAGCTGCTCTAGCCTAATGCCTAATGCAGTCAGCATAATAATAAGTTTTAAAAATGAGTGATAATATGAAGGAATAAAATATAGGCAACAGAAGGAGGTAGCAATGATGACACAATCAGTCACACCATATGTAATCAGTCAATCCATACTTAATTTGCTCTAAACCCTGTTTTTTCTTTAACTAATGACATATATATTTAGTCATTGATAAGGTTTCTGCAATGACAAGAAAGGTAATGAATGACTTCTTTGATTAGTCTATAAACAGCAATGCAAAATACACAAGCAAGGAACTCAAACCAAGATAGAGAGGTTTTTATATGCAAAATTCTTTTGGTATTTATAACCTGAAAAATCATTGACAGGTACATGTTTTTTTTTTTTTTTTCCTAGCTTTCCTGGTTCAGATGAAGTTATTAAAAGCCCATGAGGGGCAGCTGGGTAGCTTGGTGGATTGAGAGTCAGGCCTAGAGACAGGAGGTCCTAGGTTCAAATCTGGCCTCAGACACTTCCCAGCTGTGTGACCCTGGGCAAGTCACTTGACCCCCCATTGCCCATGCTTACCACTCTTCCACCTACAAGCCAATACACAGAAGTTAAGGGTTTATTAAAAAACAAAAACAAAAACAAAAAAAAGCCCATGACCATGGAAATAGGTATTGAGTGATAATACATGTATAACCCAGTAGAATTGCTTGTCAGCTCCTGGAGGGTGGAAGGAGGAGGAGAGGGAAGGAACATAAATCATATAACCATGGGGGAAAATTCTAATAAAATTAAAATAAAAAAAAAGCCCATGACTACTAGATGTGGATGACATAAGCAGGGCTGTTTTAAAATTGTAGTTTAAATGTACAACAACCAAGGGAGAATATATAGAAACACATCTGCATACAATGGCAGGACCAAGGATGTTTCTTCAAGATATGCCTCCTCACACTCAGATCTACAAGCTAAATTCTAAAATAAAGATCCAGTGCTTGCTAAGGTAGTGTGATCCTGGGCAAGTCACTTAATCCCAATCGCCTATGCTTCACTGCTCTTCTGCTTTGTAATCTATACTTCTAAGACAGAAGGTAAGGATATAAGAAAAAAAAATTCAATGCTTGGCTTCTCATCACTTCATCTGAATCAAGGATTTGCCCATTAAACTATGAAAAATTGACTTTCAGGCCTAAAATCTCAGGTGGCTGAGGTAAAAAAATGTCTCAGTTCTTTGAATATGTATCATACTTAAGAACTAGGACTGGGCAGGATTTCTTCTTTCTTTTAAGTTTTTCCAATGCCTTTTGCTTTTACATTATAGTTTCCATATATACCTCCTCCTTCCTTCAAGCTCCCCCCACAAAAAAAAAAAAAGGAAAAACAGTTGAGTCAATCCAATCAATATAGCTACCATACCCAGCATGTGTAAACCATAATTCCTGATTATTTCAAGAAAAGGAATTTATAAAAAATACTCATTTCCTCTTCTCTTTTCTCCAAGGCCAGAGCTGGCCAAATATACTGACACAACATATGTAAACAAGAACTTTTCATTTATTTCTACAGTGAAACATTCACTGGGTACCTATTACCCTAGCCTTCTGCTTTTATATCATTCTGTGCCTTCCCTCTACAGATGATTTCCTATTTATCTTGTGGATGGCTTCTTTAAATATGGCTATTTATATGTTGTCTCCATTAGAGAGTGAACTCCCCAAAGGCAGGAACAGTCTTTTTCATCTTTCTTTGTATCCCCAGCACTTAGAATCATCTTGGCATACACTAAGCTAATGGACTGATGGTTATGTTCTAGTCACTTTAGGAAACATTCAAGAAACTTAATCAAGAAGAGTAAATTCTTAGCTGGTGGTCCCTCCTACTTTGATTACATTACCAAAAAGATAGATCAGATAAATGCCCAAAACACCACTTACACCTGAATCTCAATGAGGCAGATTCAACCCAAGGATGCAGGAACATGCAGAAGGACTCATCTACTTTTTTTATCAATTACTTGAAGACTGACGGTATATATTGAACCAAACAAAATGCTGACACTTAGCTAGGAAAGATATCTAATAAATTACATGATAGGATCATGATCCAAAAAGATGTCAATAGACTAGAATGATGAGCTAAATCAAATATGATAAAATCTTTACAATCTTTACTGATTTCACTTTTTGTTTTTTAAAAAGGAGATTGGAGCAGATCCAGGAGAACATTGTACACAGAGACTGATACACTGTGGTACAATCAAACATAACAGAATTCTCTACTAGCAGCAATTCAAGGATCCAGAGCAAGGCTGAGGGACTTATGAGAAAGAAAACTAGCCACATTCAGAGGAAGAACTGTGAGGGGAGAAACACAGAAGAAAAACAACTGCTTGAACACATGGGTTGTTGGGGATATTATTGGGGATGTAGACGCTGAATGATAACTATAGTCCAATTATCAATAATATGGAATTAGGTTTTGATCAATGATACATGTAAAACCCAGTGGAATTGTGCATCGGCTAAGAGGGGTTGGGGGGTTTGGGGGAGAGGGAAAGAACATGAAATATGTAACTATGGGAAAATATTCAAAATAAAAATAAAAAATTAAATTAAAAGGAGATTGGATCTTCTTATCTCACCTAGACTGAAATGCAATGACCACTGATAAGCCCAAACCTATTTTATTGCACTGGAATGAAAGCTTTCACAAGCTCCACTTCTGAATCGAGCCAATTGCTTCCTCCTTCGGGAGCCTGGTGATCCCTTCTTGGAGGCTCACCATATTGATCCCTGCCTCTATACTAAAGTCCTTTACCTCTAGGACAATTCAGGACTTTTGAGCTCAAGTGACCAGCACTAGCCTCCCCCACAGTAGATTACAGGCTAGTGATTTCACCATTTCAAAGTTCTGAGGTGAGTTCTATGCAGCTATGCAAAATGACAACATATTTGTACCTTAGAAGCTGCTGTGGCTAAAAAAAACAAATTGACCATCCCGTGACCAACTTTCTGGCAACGAGCCTCCCTTAATTTAGCGAGGAGGATCCTTGGAAGACAGGTGGATCACCGAGCCTGTTCTCAAGACCTTTTCAACTTGGTAGGACCTGTCGGAGCTTGTACTCCACTGGCATGGCTGCCAAGAACCTGTAGTCACTTTCATGCCATGACATGGAATGGCATTTTATTTTATTTTTAAATCCTTACCTTCTGTCTTAGAATTGACACAAGGATCAGTTCCAAGGGAGAAGAGTGGAAGGAACTGGTGACTGTGGCCAAAGGACTTGTCCAAGGTTACACAGCCAAAGGGTCTGAGGCTACCTTTGAATCCAGGTCTTCCCAACTTCAGGCCTGGCTCTCTATCCACCGAGCTACCTAGCCGCCCTTAGAATGGCATTTTAGTAGAGGAAGGTGAAACATAATAGAGATAAGTGTTAAGTTTATTCCTACTAAAATTTGAATTAAGAAGCAGCATGGGTTCACTCCAGGACTTTGCTAGACACTAATGGTGAGACTCTGGGCAAGTGAGTTAGCATCTTAGTGCTCCAGACAACTCCCCAAGACAGTACATTGCAGTCCTCATCTATATTGGTTGAAAGTTTCCTTACTAAAGTTTCTGATACAAATGACATAACAAGTTTAGACCCCATCAAAAATGTCAAGTATTGCCCTCCAATTCAGAAATTTAGCTCCACAAATACAATATGTATAAAGTGTCCCCATGTTCCTGAAACCTTTGGGATTTGGTGCCTAACTCAAAATAGATGCCCCCCCTTTTTTTAACCCTTTAGAATTGATGCCAAGTATTGGATCCAAATCAGAAAGGCAATTAAGGGCTAGGCAACTGGGGTTAAGTGACTTGCCCAGGGTCATACAACCAGAAAGAATTTGGGGCCAGGTTTGAACCCTTATAGTATACTCTTTTTTTTGTTTTTGTTTTTGTTTTGTTTAAACCCTTAACTTCTGTGTATTGTCTCATAGGTGGAAGATTGGTAAGGGTGGGCAATGGGGGTCAAGTGACTTACCCAGGGTCACACAGCTGGGAAGTGTCTGAGGCCAGATTTGAATCTAGGACTTCCTGTCTCTAGGCCTGACTCTCAATCCACTGAGCTACCCAGCTGCCCCCCCTTATAGTATACTCTTGTTGATTGACCAGTCGCTATAACTCTAAGCTCAGTTACCAATCATACAGCATGGCTGCCAAAAAAGATGAAGTGGTCTCAAGAAACATTAACATAAGTATCATCTGTGAGGCAGTTTCACCCCACTTAAGATCATGGATGTTACAAATGTCTATTGGAATTTAGAGTTTACCAAGAAAATACAGGCTTCTGGAACACAAGGATAATCTCAATTTTAAATTCATATTGTAAAGATTAAAATTAATATCCCCAAATACTCCAAGTATTATTAATTTTATAAAGTTTAAATAACTTGAAGCAAGAAGGAAAAAACAGCAAAACATCAGTAAAGAAAAAGCCACTTCCCTGACTGCACAAAGGGAGAAGGAAATAAAAAAGGGAGGAGTTACAGAACTAGAAACAATAACATAAAGATGCAAACATGGGGAAGGGAAAGCATTCTGGGTAATGAAAAAAGAATTCTAGGAGATAGAGTCCAAAGGTTCAAGAATTTCTAACTATACAATATGCCTAGCACCTGGCATAAGGCTCGACACATACTCAGTGTTTAATAAATGCTAAGTGGTTGACTAATTGAGTGAAAGTGGCAATATATTAAGAGATGGAAGCACTGAGGTGTTAGAAGAAGAAGCATATGGATTCCTTTTGCAGTTCTTATTATTGGGAAAATGAGTGCCGCTGCATTTCTGTAGAGTTGAGCTGTTTTTCAGTTGCTTCAGTAGGGTCCGACCCTACTTGAGATTTTTCTTGGCAAAGATACTAGAGTGGTTGGCCATTCCCTTCTCCAGCTCATTTTACAGATGAGGAAACTGAGGCAAACAGGATTAAGAGACTTGTCTTTTTGACCATACAGCTAGTATCTGAGCCAGATCTGAATTCAAGTCTTCCTGTCTTCAAGCCCAGCACTCTATCTTCTGTGCCACCTAGTTGCCCGTCAAGGTGATTAGCATCTTGGGGGTTAGAAGGGGGACCTACACCCACAGTCTGACCATTATTTCTAGATCAGAGTAGGTGACAAAGAGTATTATGAATGTGATTTCTGGGGGAGAGACTGAGAATGTATGAGGTACAGCCATCCCCTATGGGGTGTGTGCTCTTGCTATCTTCCTCTCATGATTGGTGATGATGTTGTCTGACATTTATGAAGAACTTTAAAAGCTTAGAAAGCGCCTTAATGCATGATCTTATTTGAACTTGACAACAGTCCCCTGAGGTTGGTACACTAGCTATTACTAGAATGAAGAAGATGAGGCTCAGAGAGGCTACCACTCATGGTCAGCCTATGGTCACAGAGCTATTAAGTAGAAAGGGTGAGTATTGACTGCAACTCCAGCAATTCTTTCCACTTACTTATCCTTTGTAACCAGGATCTTCCCATTCCCAGAGCAGGGTGTTGTCTATTGCCAACACAGTTAGGTATTCTCCATCCTGAGCTAGTATTGTGATTAGAGTACCACATTTTAGGAAAGTCATTGACAAGAAAAAGAGTAAATTCAAAAGATGGACAGCCAAAGGGATGATGAGCATTTTCAGAACCATGTTTTAAAAAAATAGTTCAGATATTGGGGAAATTAGACTGTGAGCTCTTTGAGAGAAAGGATTGGGTTTTATTTGTTTTTGTTTTTGTTTTGTTTTTTTGGTCTTTCTTTGTATTTTCTGTGCTTCAAACAGTTCAGTCATTTTTCAGTAGTGTCTGACTCTTCATGACCCCATTTGATGCTTTCTTAGCCAAAGTACTAGAGTTGTTTGCCATTTTCTTGTCTAACTCATTTTACAGGTGAAGAAACTGAGGCAAACAGGGTTAAGTGATTTGCCCAGGCAAATCAGTAAGTATGTGAGGCTAGATTTGAACTTAGGAAGAGAAGTCTTCTTAACTCCAGAATGGACACTCTACCCTCTGTGCCACCTAGCTTCACTGTTTTGATTGAGCAACAGAATGATATTTACCTTGGAGGAGAAATACTGTAGGCTGAGTGGAGAGGATAGGGAGAGAAAGGGTGGCAGGAGAACATAATAATTATCTTGAAGTACATAAAAGGTTTTATAAAAGGAAAGGCAGATTTAATTCAATATAAAGAACTCATTAATTACAGTTGTCTAGACTGGAATGAACTCTTTAAGAGAGAGTTCATCAAACAAACTTTCCATATCAGATGTTTTTCTTTGTCAAAAGGGAGGGCTCAATATGGGGGCAGATAGGACAGAAACGATTTTGCTGTAAAGACAAATAGAATGATTTAAAAAAAAATGATAGTGAGTTTTTGCTAGGGAAGAATTCTTCACCAAACAAAGGATAGGTTTATGAAAGAAAACAGCCAATTTCAATCACATAAAATTTAAATAGTTTTGCATAAATAAAAATAAGTGAAAACTCAGGGCAGCTATGTGGTTCAGTGGATTGAGAACCAGGCCTATAGATGGGAGGTGCTGGGTTCAAATCTGGCCTTAGACATGTCCTACCTGTGTGAGCCTGGGTAAGTCACTTAACCCCCACTGCCTAGCCCTTACTACTCTTCTGTCTTTGAAAGCAATATACTGTATTGATTCTAAGAGGGAAGGCAAGGGCTTAAAAAAAAAATCAATCAATCAATCAGTGAAGACACTTGAATTAGAGAAATGGTAGAATGGAAAAATATTTGCATCAACTATTACCAATAAAAGTCTGATATCTAAAATATTTGAGAAACTGACACTATTTAGGTGATATAACACTAAAAATTAAATGTATAGGGGATAGGGGCAGCTAAGTGGATCAGTGGATTGAGAGCCAGGCCTATAGACAAGAAGTCCTGGGTTCAAATCTAACATCAGACACTTCTCTCTCTCTCTTTTTTTTAACCTTTAACTTCTGTGTATTGGCTCCTAGGTGGAGGAGTGGTAAGGGTGGGCAATGGGGGTCAAGTGACTTGCCCAGGGTCACACAGCTGGGAAGTGTCTGAGGCCGGATTTGAACCTAGGACCTCCCATCTCTAGGTCTGACTCTCAATCCACTGAGCTACCCAGCTACCCCCATCAAACACTTCTTAGCTGTGTGACCCTGGGCAAGTCACCTAGCCCTCACTGCTCTTCTGTCTTGGAACCAGTATTGGTTCTAAGACAGAAAGAAAGGGTTTTAAAAAAATTTACAAGGGATATAACACCAAGAGCTAGTTTTCGATGAATATCTGGCCAAAGGAAATAGTTTTCAAAAGATTAGAGGGGCAGCTGGGTAGCTCAGTGGATTGAGAGCCAGGCCTAGAGAGGGGAGGTCCTAGGTTCAAATCTGGCCTCAGACACTTCCTAGCTGTGTGACCCTGGGCAAGTCACTTGACCCCCATTGCCCACCCTTACCACTCTTCTGTCTTGGAGTCAATACGGAAGGTAAGGGTTAAAAAAAAAATTAGAAAACTACAAATGGTCGCCTGAAAAGAAGCTCCAAATTATTTAAAAACAAATAAATAAATGTAAATTAAAATAACTTTGAGTCTTACTCCTTGCAAGTTGTCACTGATGGGAAAAAAAAGTGGAAATAGTCAATATTGTAGAGGATTTAGAAGCACATTGATGAATGATTAGTGGGGCTATGAAGTAGTTGAATTCACTCCAGATTTCAGTTTGGAATCATACAAGAAAATGGACAAAAAATGTACCATATCTTTTGACCCAGAATATCCACTACCAGACATGGAAGCTAAAGACAGAAAAAAGGGTCTATTAGATACCCAAACTATTCATCTTAGCATTCATTGTAGTAGCAAAGAACTAGAAACAAAGTATATACCAACCCAACATTTGGGGAACGGTAGAAAAAACTAAGGTACCTGAAAGTGATGCATTATTACTATGCTGAAAGAAATGACAACTATAAGGAATTCAGAGAAATATGGAAAGATTTCCATAAATTGGTGCAGAGTAAATGAGCAGAACCAAAAGAGAACACTACACATAATGAAAACAATTATGTAAGTAAATAAATCACTAAAAGGAAACTGAACTCGGAGGAATGGAAAAACCAATGAAGGTCTTGGAAAACAGATAATGAAACAGAGGTGGCTGAGTTCTAGGACAGCATTTTTTCTATACTGTCAGTATATATATTGTGTGTTTGGAGGGGAGGAGGTAAAGCTAAAAAGGTATTAACAAAAATGGTTTTGTCTTTGCTTTACTTTTTTTAAATCTTATTTTCTATCTTAGTAACAACTCTAAGACAGGAAAGAGCTAGGCAATGGAGTTAAGTAACTTGCTCAGGGTCACACATCTAGGAATTGTCTGAGATCATATTTGAACCCAGGTCTTCCTGACTCAAGTCTTTGCTTTGTTTTGTTTTTTAAATCCCAATTCCCCTTAGAATCAATACTGTTTGTGTATTAGTCTTAAGGCAGAGTGGTAATGACTAGGCAATGGGGGTTAAGTGATTTGCCTGTGGTCATATAACTAGGAAGTACCTAAAACTAGATTTGAACCCATTACTCTAGGCCTGGATCTCAATCCACTGAGCCAGTTAGCTGTTCTTTTTTGCTTTGTTTTAAAGAGAAAGTTAGTGAGTTCCCCTGAAAGTGTTCAAGGGAAAGCTGGATAATCACTTATCTGGGATGCTGTGCCAAGATTCAGGTTGGTGTTAAGACTAGACCAGACATTCAAGTTCTCTTCCAATTCTAGGATTCTATGAAACCGTCAAAAGTTATTTGAAGACTCACAAGAGGAGGGGGAATTAGTTAACACACAAGCTTAATGAATCAAAGGTCTTAGTTGTCTACTTAGAAATGTTTACATCAAGGTCAAGAGCACAGTCCATTTTACTCTGCATTGGTCAACCTGCATTTGGACTACTGGTGTTTAAGTCTGGACACCCCAGTTTGGAAAATAACACTAACTAGCTCTCTAGCCAAAAAGGCAGAGTCTGAAAGTAGCATCATAATACAGCTGCAATAGCTAAAGATGTTTATCCTGGATAAGGCAAAAGAATAGATGGGCCATTAAAAAATCCTTAAAGATTTAAAAAACTTAAAAATGCAACAGACTAAAAATTCTATGTACCTCCAAAGAATAAAATTGCATCAATATATGCAAGTTACAGGGAAGTAAATTTCTCTTTAATTATAAAGAAAATTGGATAATGATTATAGCTAACATTGAAACAGACAGCCTGACAAAGTAGTGAATTTTGTGTCCCTAGAGACTGGATGACCATGAGCTAGAGAGGCTGATGAGAAGTTTCCTACTTTATGTAGGAAATTGGAGTAGAAGAATCTTTAAGAAATGTTCTAATTAGCACATTCCATAACATATAACAAATAACAAAACCAAATTTCCACAAGGAATTAAGTTTTGAGGGTCTAATCTATTCAAGGTCCACTACTGTTTCCCAGCCCATACTAGGTTGTTTTGATGGTTGCCACTTTATAATACCATTTAAGACCCAGTACAGATAGGTCATCTTCCTTCATTTTTAAAAAATTAATTCCCTTGATATTCTTGGCTTTTAATTCTCTCAGATGAATTTTGTAATTTTTTTAGGTCTATGAAATAATTTTGGAGTATTTTGATTGTTATGACATTGAATAGCTAAATTAATTTAGATAGAATTTTCATTTTTATTATATTGGCTCAGCCTACCCATGAGCAACTAATGTTTTTAATTGTTTAGATATGACTTTATTTGTGTGAAAACTGTTTTGTAGTTGAGTTCATATAGCTCCTGAGTTTCTCTTGGCAGGTAGACTCAATATTTTATATTAGAAATCTAGTCTTTACATTTCTCATTTCCCCTCCCTGCTGAGATCCCAAATTAGTCTGGCTCAGTCTACCTCAATGGAGAACTCAATGAACAAGACAGTATGTCATTTCATCGATGACAAAAGTGTTCTTGGAACTTATCACCACACACACTGATCTCTTCCAGGGAGACAGACATAACTGAAATGTCTCTGGCATCAGTCAGTGGCCAATGTTTCAAATGACAGTGTATATTTTTAGTAATCATAGGAAAGATCAGTATAAAATTCTCATATAGCTCTGAAAGTCTCCTAATCTTAGATCCATTGTATGTCAGCCTAAGACCCACAAGAAGTTATTAAAACTATCTTTCAGCCTTTCTCTGGATATTAATACAATCCTCAAGAAAAGCAAAAACTTGATTGTTGTTTTGGAAAAATTGGAAGTACTTTAGCATTGCCCTGGCATTATTAAGCTACCCGATAACATCCAAGACAGAATACATGACTGTTAGTTTGTACGGCACAGAAAACATTTCAACGTATATCCCAGCCATTAGTGAAGAAAACACATTCTTTAATAATTGAGTTTTATAATAGGGAATTATAGAGCAACTCTTTCATGTAGATATTATTTATTTGTATATACTATATACATTTTTTTTCTAAACAATCTTTTAAAGATCCAGTAAAAAAAAATAGCTCAATACAAAGACATTTTAGGTCAAGAGAAAAGTCAGAAATGATGCTATTTCAAAAAAAAACCTTCTTTTTGAAGAGCAGGTAGGTTGGTTAGGTGAAAGGATGAAAGATGGTGTCAAGAGGTTTCCTCGTTACCTACCTGAAGCCCTGGCTGCTCCCAGAATAATGGAACGGAGCCTCTGATCTGGACAAAAGACGACACGCCATCATCCATGTAAATTGTCTGTAGCCACAAGGAAACAGAAAGGGAAAGATATTCTTCAATGAAACCGAACGTCCCAGGGCTCCGCAACCAGATACTTCGGCTTGAGACGTGAAACCTGATAGAAGGACAGGCAGCTGATTTCAGCACACTCTAGTCTGACAGAGCTCGGCTGGTTCCTCACCCTAATGCCCTGGGCAGAGAGGGCCAGAGGGTAGCATGCTTGCTTTCCATTTGCCTCCTGGTGGAGCCTCCAAATTCTGACTAACCAACAGCCACCCTCAAGTATTACTTTAGAGCACTGGTTCCCAAACTTTTTTGGCCTAACACCCTCTTTCCAGAAAAAATATTACTTAGCCCCCTGGAAATTAATTTTTTTTTATTTTAATAGCAATTAATAGGAAAGATAAATGCACCTGTGGCCATCACCGCCTCCCTGGATTATTGCAGCACCCACCAAGGGGCGGTAGTGCCCACTTTGGGAAAATCACTGATTTAGAGGAAGACTCCAACTGGTGGCAAGGGTCTAAACTCCATTGTTCCCTGCTTTTTGGCCGGGTTGGCTCCACCAATTATATCTCAAAGGACCTTCACGAAAACTGGGGTAATGCCCCTCATTGGTTTAGAAATGGAAGCAAGATTTGTTCCATTTTGCATTCAATATATTCCTTTTCAATCTTTTATTTTTACCTTGGCAAGATCATCACGGTACTATGGGTAAATATAGCTATTTCTTTCTCTGTAAAAAAGTGGCTTGTTGGGTGTCTTTTGAGAACGTTTCTGGCTCTCAGAGCTTTTATTCCCATGCCTTCAACAAAGGGATATTTTTTAAAAGGAACCAAACCAAATATTTTAAATATTAGCCATATCCAAAACCAGAAATATAGATCAGGTATTCTTAACCTGGTGTCTGTGAACTTGCTTTTGAAAAATATTTTCTTAACTATTTCAATAATTGGGTTCTTTTACAATCCTATTATTTTATTTAATCCATCTAGTAACATTATTCTAAAAAGAGGTTATAGACTTCATCACACTGCCACAGAGGACTAAGAACTCTACACGAAGAGAGAAAAGCTACAGCATGTGTGGCTATTTATCACGACCCTTTTCCAACTGTAAGATTATGTATAAGATGCATATATTAAGTGTAAAGATACTTAGCACATTCATAATACCATAAATATATTATTTCCTTTATATATTTTAAAGTATTCATACATAATATAGACATGTTCATATATTTGTAACATGCAGCTATTAAACATATTATATAAAATATACATTATATATGTGTCTATATATATATTATTTGTTGTTCAGTTGTTTTTTAGTTGTGTTCCAATTCATCATGACCTATTTGGGGTTTTCTTGGCAAATTTATTTTAATGATTTGCCATTTCCTTCCCCAGCTGATTTTATAAAAGAGGAACTGAGGCAAACAGGGTTAAGTGACTTTGTCCAAGGTCACAGAGCTAATAAGTGTCTGAGGCTAGACTTGAACTCGGCAAGAAGAGTCTTCCTAACCCCAGCTAGCTGCATATATATATATAATAAAATTACAAATGGAAAAAGGAAATGACAGTCTAAATGTAGCTTTAATATATATACATCTATGTATACACACATATGTATATCTATATATGCAGTTTAAAGTAGCCTTATGCTTAAATATAAATCTATATCACATCTACAATATATGTATAATATATTATATAGTTGTAGATATATCATATCTACATATACAATATAAAATATAGATGAAAAGGGTGATGACAAATGCATGTGTATATATATATAAATATTTTAGATGGAAAAAAGTCATGATAAATAGTCACACATACTTTATGAGTATGTATGTATAATAGATGGAAACGTGTGTGTATATAAATAAAATAGAAATGTTTATATATAATAGATTTAAATATATATATAATAGATAGAAACATGTTTGTACATAATAAATGGAAATGGTTTTATATGTAATAGAAATATGTTAATATATAATAGGTGGAAACATGTTTATATATAATAAATGGAAATGGATTTATATAATAGATACAAACATATAAAAATGTTTTTCTATATAATTGAAATATGTTTATATATAATAGATACAGTTATATATAATAGATGGAAATGTTTTCCTATATAGTAGAATTATGTTTATATATGCTAGATACAAATGTGTGTCTATACTAGATACAAATAAATGGAAATGTTTTTATATATAATAGAAATATGTTTATATAATAGATGGAAACATGTTTATGTATACTAGATACAAATAGATGGAAATGTTCTTATATATAATAGAAACATATTTATATAATAGATGGAAACATGTTTATATATAATAGACACAAATATATTTATATATAATAGATGGAAATGTTTTTATGTATGTGTGTGTGTGTGTGTGTGAGTGTGTGTGTGTTTATACGTGCAGCTAGGTTTGGTACAGAGATAGTCAAGAAGACCTGGGTTCATATCGAACCTCAGATACAATTTTTTTTTTTGCCCAGGGTTAAATTCCTTACTTAACCCTGTTTGCCTCAGTTTCTTCAGCTGTAAAATGAGTTGGAGAAGGAAATGGCAAAGCATTCTAGTATCTCTACCAAGAAAACCCCAAATAGGGTCACAAAGATCTGGATACAACTAGATAACAACAAATATGTGTGTGTATATATGTATATAGTAGACATCAGATATCTATAAGATATAACATTTACTATATGATGTATATTATAGATATGTTATATATAATGCCATATATATTATATATACCTATATCATGTATAATATAAACTATAGATGGAAAAGGGCCATGACAGATATGTGTGGACATATATATATATAATTGTATTATAATGTATTATATTATATTATACACACACACACACACACACACATCCCCACACTCTGTCCATACTTAATGAGCTCTATCAGTTCATGCTCTGCACACTGAGTTTTCCAGAAGGCACTACTAGGCTGTTGCCTAGAAATAGAATATTTTCCCTCACATGGTCATTAAACAGCACACTGACTCCCAGTTTACGTAGGATAGGACAAGAAGGTAAAGAACAAAAAGTACGGCCCAGAGAAGCCAAGGGAAAAGGTCTCGAGGCTCCGTGGAATGCTCTGCCTTTTATCTGGGTAACTGGAGCCTGCCTTGGCAGAGCGCTGGCCAGGGTAATGCGGCGAGTCTTTTCCATTTCTTACCAGTGTGCTACCTTACACTGTAGCTTTCCATGGAGAGCTCGATCATGCTCAGATCACCCATGCATTAGTAATCGGTGTCAGTGGAAGACTTGAAAATTAGATGGCATAGTTTCCCTGGACTATGGGAATGACATGTCCCTATACCTGGGCCCTCTTCCTGACACCCTTTATCTTTTTATCTCAGGTAGGAAGTACTTTGATGAAAGCAAATTTGCTAATATTTGGAATGGGGAGAGCTCTCAGCAACTTTAGTAGCGTTTACATTTTTACTGTTGAGAGGTAAAGTGGGTTATAGTAGAAAGAAGGCTGGATTTGAAAACAGAGGACATAGGTTTTTAATTATTTTTAATGAAGCATTTTTATTATATTAATTTTAAATATTAATCATTTTAAAATTGCAATTAAATTATCTCTACCAATTGATATCTGTGGGACCCTAGGCAAGTGTCTTAAACTCTTCGGGCCTCCGTTGTCTCATATGTAAAATGAGTTGAAATCAAGACTCTCTAAGCTCTTTTCTACTTTTAGGTTTTATGAGCATATCACATATATAATTTTTGAAGGGGGGGGGGACTCTTTTAGTAATTAATTTCCTTCTACCAATGCAAGTACAAACCATACATCCAGTTGGCATCAGAGACCAAATCTGAATCAAGGTCTTTCTTACTTTGAGACCAGGTCCCTAATCACTATACCATTCTGCCCCTTATTTATATTATTAATTGCTTTAACTTCTCAAGAGGGCATGAATTATAGGTCCTATGTTTCTTTTCTTTTTTTTTAAACCCTTAGCTTTCATTTTAGAATCAATACTAAATATCAGTTCTAAGGCAGAAGAGTGGTAAGGGATAGCCAAGTGGGATAAAGTGACTTGTCCAGGGTCATATAACTAGAAAGTATCAGAGGTCATATTTGAATCCAGGAACTCCCATCTCCAGACCTGGCTCTCTAATCACTGAGCCACAGGCTCTGCATTTCTTGGGAAAGCCTCTTTTGGGGAACATTTTCATACAATGACAAGTTACACTGAAGCCCAGGGTCTAATACTAATCAACAATCACTCTTCTCCAGGGGAAAACAATCCAGGCTTTAATGAAGTTTGCTAATAGTCATTCTCTGTGTCCAACATTAACCTTAGTTCCTCCTTAGTCAAGACAAGCAGACTGGGCTAGAAAAACTGTGAAGAAGTTGAAAATATACTATGAAAAGCCTAATGCTGCCTCCTGGCTGACAACGGGGAACCCCCTCTCCCCCAAAGGTGGGTTCATTTCATAGCCTTTCCCCCTCACCAGCAAAGTCTTCCATATTAACTTCCAAGAGAACTATTCTTATCTAATAAACCAATGGCCACTGTTTACTGGGGTGCTTTTAATTGCTAACTCATTTGCTTTTTTATTGAATTGTCTTTATCCATAGGTGAGTCATAAAGGGGAAAAGAAATTTGTGGGCAAGAGGGCCTTTCTGGAACTTTCACTGATTTGGAATCTAGAACCAATTTCTATCACATCTGTGTCTGTAAAATTTGAGCTATTGACTGATGAACATTGGCCAAAAAACAAAACACAAAAAACAACTGTTAATCTTCCCCAATCAGATTCTTGTTAACAAGCACAAAAATATTCTCTTAAATTCTATATAATAAAAACATTTTTATTTAAATTAAAATTTGGGTTTCAAAATGCTCTTATGACTTTTATATTTCATTTTTGCAATGATATTTTTAAACCCTCACTTTCTATCTTAGTAACAATTTTAATGGGTTAAATGACTTACCAAGGGGTCACACAATTATAAAGTGTCTGAGGCCAGATTTGAACCCAGGACCCCCCTGACTTCAGGCGTGGCACTCTATCTATGATGCTGCCAAACTGCCCTTTATTTGCAATTACAGTTATCCCTTCCACACTGTGACTTTCCCCATTGTGGTTTTGATATATTGTGCATTAGCATAAGAAATTAAAATGAAATTTTGGAGAAGTTTTACAGAAGCCACAGACAATACATGAAGGCCACCAGATGAGACAGAAAAGGTTTAGAAACTCTTTATACTGAACATTTACCTACGTATAACCTATGACCAAATACTGAATCTAGATTTTACAATAAGGTACTATAAATACTCCATTAAAGAAAAAGACAATATTCAGACTTTTTCTCTGATACAAAGGGAAGGCCAAAAAATTTTATGTGATTTTCTACAATATGAGGGGGGTAGGAGGTGATGCACCCCTAAACTTCAGGATATGGATGGGATACCTTTTTGTCTTTAAATTTATATTTATTGTACTTAAATGGACTTAAAATTTATATTTAAATTGATATTTATGGTTTCAGCCAAGAATATCTGGAGACCAGCCTATTCATAAAAGTTTCAGAAGCTAAAAGTTATAAATTGAGGGGCCAATATTATAGCTCAAAAAAGAATCCTATTTTACTATTTTAAAGAAGCAAGAACTCTTTCTACTCTCCTTGGGGTGGGGAGTATGAAAATAAATTAGTTGAATGTCAGTTAACTTCCTTACAAGTGGCATAGTCGATGGAAATGCCACTTGCTAAAGAGTTGACTTCCTTTTAAGAAAAAATACCTTTCTCCATTAGCATCACCCCCCGAATTACAGAAAAGAGAACAGAACAACAAGAATAAAAGGAACTACTACCCTTCCCTGGCTCATAAATTACACTGCATTTTAAAGAAAGGTTTATTTTTTTTATTTTTTAAACCCTTAACATCTCTGTATTGGCTCCTAGGTGGAAGAGTGGTAAGGGTGGGCAATGGGGGTCAAGTGACTTACCCAGGGTCACACAGCTGGAAAGTGTCTGAGGCCATATTTGAACCTAGGACCTCCCATCTCTAGGCCTGACTCTCAATCCACTGAGCTACCCAGCTGCCCCTAAAGAAAGGTTTTTAATATAACTTAAGACATCCTAGTGAGGTCTTGAAAAAATATTTCTTTCCTGCTCTGCAATTCTTAAAGTATCACAATGACCCTTGAGCACTTAGGATTAATCAGGAACTTTATCTTCAAAACCCAAACAAGTCAAATATTTAGCTCTGGCCTATTTTTTTTTTTTTTGGGTAAGCTGAAGGCTTCTTCTTCCATTTTATGTCTACAGGCTGAGTCATAACTGCAAATCAGCCCACCAGATATGACTCACTTCAGAGCTGAAAAGGTACAATTCCAAAGGAAGCTAAGGAAGGCCACATTCACACACATGCACACACAAGCTGCCAACCTTAGATTGTTTATTTCTCTTAAGAAAAATATTAAGGAAAATGAACAAAAGAAAGATTCCTCCCTTTTTCAGAAAGTCTGGGCATTTAATCCATACAAAGAATCAAGTGAGCATACCTTTGAAATCCCCCAATGCTTTAAAAAACAAAACAAAACCCAAAACCAAAGATATCACCCTTTATTCAGTCACTGGATCCAAATGATGACCTCACAGGCAATTAGTCAGCCATATACTATGAGTTTACTACAGGAATTGCACTTCCAAATGATTAATGAATGTCTGTCGGAACAAGGAGAGCTTAGGTCTTCAAGTTCAAAGCCTTCACTTTTTTCCTTTGAATACCCTAAAGAAGAAAGGAGCAAAACTACCTCTTTCTTCCAGGCCAGTGGCATTTCCTCTCCATCTCATCGCTATTCAATAATGAACATGGCAGTATCTATGTGCCAGACACTGGTCAGGGAAGGGAAAAGGGTAGAGAAAAGAAGACGATGAGTACACAAACATGTATGATACCAGTGGAACATGGGAGAAAAAAAGAGAGACAGATAGAATACTAGAAAGAAAATGTCAGGGTAGAGAGATGATTTTCACCTGGCAGTAGAGTTGAGGGATGAATTTCAGGAAAGACTTCTTGGAGGAGGTGTTGTTCCCTGAGTTAAACCTTGAAAAAAAGACAATTTCAACAAGCAAAGAGGAGGAGAGAGAGCCAGCCAGGGATGGGTGGATGGGCTAAACTAAGGCAAGAGAGTGAAACTGAAGGCTACACAAATTTCAGTAATTATTGGGCTGGAATGTAAAGAAAAATAAAGAATGATGTAAATCTGGGCAGGAAGGCCAGAGACAGACTATAAAAGGTTTCATGTGCTATAGTTTAGGAGTTTTTATTTTATCCTAGAGAATACAGGGAGTCACCAGAGATGTTTGAGCAAGGGAATGACCCAGGCTTTAGGAAGATTATTTCAGCAGTTCTGTGAAGAAGAAGGAGAGCTTAGGTCTTCAAGTTCAAAGCCTTCACTTTTTTCCTTTAAATAGCCTAAAGAGAGGAGGGATAAAAATAGCTTTCTTCTAGACCAGCAGCATTTCCTCTCCATCTCATCTCTATTCAATAATTAATACGGCAGTACCTTTGTGCCAGGCACAGAAAAGAGGTAAAGGAGAGATAAAGTCGGGAAGTTATAGGTGTAAAACAGGTAAAAGGTAATAAGGTCCTGGGTGTAGGTAGTGACTTTTCAAGTGGGGAAAAGAGGGACAGGGTAAGAAATGGTGGAGGAAGAGTTGCCTTTGGCAATGGCTTAAATGCAGGGGAGGAAAGAGGAAAATGACTCTGAGGTTTTGAGTTTCTATGTCAGCAAACCTACTGAGAGAAATAAACTCCCTCTAACTGTTAGAAGTGATTCTTAAATGAAAGAATGAATGAATGATCATCCATTAGTCCTAATGGTGAGGTTGGAACAGTTACAAGGGAGGGTTATCTGAAGCCAGATTTTTTCATTGAACCCACTGTGGCTCATGAGAAAACAGGCAGAGTTTGGGCAACTTCTAGAAGATTAGGACCCAAAAGTATTTCAGAGGACTTCCAAAGGGTAACCCTTCAGTCAAGCCAGTCATCCAGAAAATCTTTCACTTCTGTTAAAAAAAAAACAAAAACCAAAAAACTTCCCAATCACAATCCTGTGGAGGCACTGCTCAACAGAACTGGAGGTGGGAGACCAGAGAGAGGGAGGAATCAAAGATGACTTGAGATTTCCAGCCGGGGGGACTGGGAGGCACCAGCCACTGCAGAGGAAGCTCAGATTGCAATTCTCCCTCCCACCACAGCCTCGGCATTGGTCTTTACAATCAAGCAGATGCTTTCAACCTGCTGGCTTGGCTACCCCAACAATGAGAACAAGTTTGGGAGCTTGACATTTCTCTCACTTAAAAAATGTCAAGATTCACTGGGATATTGGTGACTTAATTACCTGGGAAAACTAACCTCAGTTGTGTTTATGTGTTTTCAAGCAATTTCATTGGAAAGGAGGAGGGATGCTAGGAACTAGAATGTACTTTGTTATTTTACTTTATGTACAATCTATTTTTCTATAAAATTCAGGTTCATAAACAGGCTCATGTACTTACCTCCATGCCTAGAAGGATCCCTGCATGACTGGGGACTACAGATCCCCATTCATAACACATAGGAGGTAGAAAATGATAGAGAAATCTATTTGGTAAGCATGGTTCTAAAGAAAAAAACAAGGGCAACTAGGTGGCTCAGAGAATAAAGAGCCTGGTCTAGAGATAGAAGGTTCTGGGTTCAGATCTGTCTAGACACTTCCTAGCTTTGTAATTCTGGTCATGTCAGTTAATCCCAGTTGCTAAGCCCTTACCAGTCTTCTGCCTTGAAACCAATGCCAAGTATTGATTCTAAGATGGAAGACAAGGGTTAAAAAAAAGAGCGGGGGGGGGGGGGGCCGGGGCAGAGCAGCTAGGTGGCAGCTAGGTGGCTTAGTGGATTGAGAGTCAGGCCCAGAGATGGGAGGTCCTGGGTTCATATTTGGCCTCAGACACTTCCCAGCAGTGTGACCTTGGGCAAGTCACTTAACTCCCATTGCCTAGCCCCTACCACTCTTCTGCCTTGGAACTAATATACAGTATTGACTCCAAGATGGAAGGTAAGGGTTTTTAAAAAAAAAAAAAAAAAAAAGGCAGAAAGAAAAAAATGTAGACAATATAACAAGTTTTGTTTCATATGCATATAAATATAGCCTTATCTTCCTTTGTTCTCACTAGATGCAGCCCAGACATTGACTAGCACAAAACTCTTCACTTTGCTACTCAAGCAATTGCTAAAAATGTGTAGAATGAAGGCCCCCTCTTTATCATCAAAAGACACTCTTGGCAGGATAGGAGAAATTCAACTGCTTGATGGGTATAGCTCTGATGGGTGCGTGCTCTAATTTTTTGAAAGTTGTTTTTTTTTTTTTAACCATAAAAGACCAATTGAAGAGTTGAAATACACAAGTGATATGGCAGTGGACTTATCAAGGAATGTACCCTGAAATGATGAGGTAGAAAATCTGGACTTGATTCTCAGTTTTGTCATTCACTAACTGCGTGACCTTAAAGAAATTACCAATGTGCCTGGGCCTCAGTTTCTTCTTTTTTTAACCAACCAACAAAACCTTGTTAAGCCCTTACTAACAAAAAAAGATTTGACTGTGGTATATGATCTTAGTGGAAAACTATTGTGATATAAGAATTGATGAGCAGGATGATTTTGGGAAAAGCTGTAAAGACTTTCCTGAACTGATACAAAGTGAAATGAGCCAAACCAGAAGAACATTGTACACAGTCACAGCAATATTTTTTGATGAACAACTGTGGCTAACCTAGTTATTCCTAGCAATACAGTGACCCAAGATAATCCCAGAGAATAATAATGAAAATGCCATTTGTCCTTAGAAAAAGAAATGATGGAGTCATTTTTTCTTAATATCTCTTCCATAAAATGGCTAATATCAAAAAATGTTTTACATGATTACACATATAAAATCTACATCAGATTGCTTACTGTCACAGGGAAAGGAAAGGGATGGAGGGATTGAGAGAAGGAGGGTGAGAGAAAATTTAGCAAAGTTTTTAAAAAATTCAATGTTAATTTTTTACATATAAATAGGGAAAAAAGAAAATATTAAAAAAGAAAAAAATGGAAAAGACATGGAGCTTCAGGAAAAAGGAGCCTATAAAGATGAAGTGACTTTCCTAAGGTCACCAGGCAGAGATAAGATTCAAACACAAATCTCTGACTTTAAATTCTGTACTTTTTGTACTATACCATCCTGACTTTTTTAAGGCACTACATAATATGGCACTTAGACTGGACATTTAATATAGAATATTATAACGATAATGATTTGAAAAAAATGCTTACACTATCTTCCCCAAGGGATTGATGGGAGGGCCAAATTAGCTAATAAAATACCTATATAATATGTTTAAAGCATTTGGTAAGGCAAAAAGCACTGTCTAAGCAAGAACCATTATTCCCCTCCGATATACAGATATACTTTCCTGCCAACAAGAGGGATTTTTGCCTCTTTCTGGGAAATGTTGTTTACTTTCAGTCATCCCTCTTCATCTTACTTTGTCCCACTACATACTAGAAAAAGATGATCCAAGTACCTATTTACAGTCCAAGGAAATGAAAAATATTACTTAAAGTTCCCCTGATAAATATTTAGAATAGGTATCCACATAATTATTTAATAAAAGCCACTGGGAATAAAGATCTTCCGAGACAGTAAGCTAACCAGACATTGGAATGGAAAAGATCATCTCATCTCACTGACATGGAAAGAAAGGGAAGGGAAGAGATTTTTTTCCCCTTCAATTGTTTGAAAACACAGAGGATTACAAATTTCATGTAATCCTAGTGTTGGAGAGAGCAGATTTCCAAGAGCTCATAATAGGATGCCAAAGCGTATCTATAACAAAGGAAACTGGCACAAATGAGATAGTATGTTCTCAAGAATAAAAATCAGATGATACAAACAAATAGTTCCATAGAGGGAGAAGAGAGAAATGTCAATTTACTGATTAGTGTGAATTTTAGAAACCACATGCAGAAGATGGAAGGAAGGCAGGTAAATAAGAATGAATACAAGTATTCCATAACAATGGTGTCAGGAATGCTGTCAAGCTTGGCATTCTACCAAAGAATGCTAATGACAACGAAAGGAACTTTTTTTTAAAGCTATGTAGCAAGTGGGAGGAAGATGGAAGAAGGACTAAAAATGTTGCACAGGATGGATAATAAAAGATAAGCAAGAGGAAGTAGAACTATTCAATTTCTATTTCATTTCTGTTTTCTCTACCAAGGAGAATGGTTTTTAGACTGCGTAGTGGCTTTTTCTTTTAAACCCTTACCTTTTGCCTTAGAACCAATACTATGTATTTTGGTTCTAAGGCAGAAAAGGGATATGGGCTAAGTATTGGGGGTTAAGTGACTTACCCAGAGTCACACAGGTAGGAATTGACTGAGGTCAGATTTGAACTTACTTATGTCCTCCCAACTCCAGGTCTGGCACTCTATCCACTATACTACCTGCCCATTAGAAGTTAGTTATGAAACAAAATTAGTTGAAAGAATTGAGACCCAAGAAAAAAAAGATACTGAAATTCCACTTAGGGGCTCTCAATGAATTTATGTCACCAGCTCTGAACCAACTATATCTCAAGACGGTGCTGTCAAACTCAAATAGAAACATGGGACACTATATTGCAATAAGGTTCATTGTTGATGTAGAAAACCACATATTAACATTATCTATTTTTATTGCATTCGTACTTATTTTGTTAAATATTTCCCAGTTACATTTTAATCTGATTTGGGCCTCACTCTGGAGTGTTGTAAGCTATATATGTTTGGCATCTTTGCTCTAAGATATGGAAAGAGATGCTACAGGATTACAGACAAGCAAACATAATTTTACTTGTCTCAAATCCTACTTTTTTCTAAAAGAGAAAATGATGGATTCATCAAACCAAAGTCCTGTAAGCATGACTTCCATTTCTGGTAAAAATTCTAAAACATTATTGATTGTTTGTAAGCATCAGTTACCATGAGCCAGCCTGACTTCATCCAAAACATATCACATCAGACTGACTTCATTTCCTTTTTTGACAGGAATATATTGGTAGATCAGGAGAATTCAATTTAATTCAAGAATATTTTAAGTGACAATTACGTGGCAAGCAGTGGATAGAAAAATACAAAATGAAAACAATCATTGCCCTCAAAGAACTTACATTCTACTTATTAGGCAGTGGAGGAGGGCTATAGCATTTATATGGATAAGCAAATATAACTGGAAATAACTAGGGAAATGAGTCTGAGTCTTGAAGAAATCTAAGAATTCTAAGAATAAGGTGTGCATTCCAGGCTTTTGGGGTAGCTCCTCTGAAGGCCTAGAGGATGGAATGCAAAGTTTGGGGAAATAAAAGTAGAATTGTTTGACTGAATCATAAAGTATGTGAAGAAAGAAATAGATAAATATAAAATAGTTAAAGACAAAACCATGTAGTACATTAATTAACAATGAGGAGGAGAAGAAAAGAATCAAGGATAAATAACTACAAGATTCCAAACTTGACTCATGAAGGAGAGTATCCTCAATAGAAACAGGGAAATTTGGAGGAGGGATGAGTTAAGGGGCAGACAGTATATTTTGGACTTGTTGAATCTGAGATACCTACAGGACAACCAGTTGGAAATGTCCATTGGACAGTGGACTCTGGATCTTAGGAGATAATAAAGCTAGACAAGAAGCAGCATGGCATCATGGATGGAGAAGCCACCCTCAAAACCAGGTTCAAGTCTCATTTCAAATAGTTATTAGCTGTATAATCCCAGGCAAGTCATTTCTGGGCCTTGGCTTCCTTAATCTGTAAAAGGGGGATAACAACAGCATCTACCTCTCAGGTTGTTGTGAAGATAAAATGAGATGATATTTGTGAATTTACTACAAGGCTTATAGTATGTGGTAGGCTTTATGTAAATATTATCCATTAAAAAAAGATTAATCACTAAACTTTAGATGGCAGTATGTGGTAATATGTATGGCAGGAAAGCATTGGGTATAACCTATACTAGATTATTTATTGCCTGGGGTACGAGAGGTGAAGGAGTGAGAGAATCCGAATAATAAAATTTCAGAAAACAATTGTTTCTACATGTAATTAAAAAAAAGTTAAAAAAAACTAGATTGAAGTGTGGGTACTGATCTGGAAAGGTAGAGGAGTTTTTTTTGTTTTGTTTTGTTTTGTTTTGTTTTGTTTTAATTAGAAGCTCCCTATACCAATGAGATCACAGGTATGGTTCAAAACCTTCTCTACACATAAATAATAGTAGAATAGAAATGAATGAAATAAATGAGAAATAGAGAAAGAAGAAGAGAGGCCCAGGACAAAGCCCCAAGGGAATTATGGCTGTTGAAGGTTGAGACACGAATGAGAAGCCAGAAAAAGAGACTAAGAAAATAGTCAAACAGAAAGAAAGATAAAGAGGATGGAGCTATAGCGGCACAAAAACTGAGGGGAAATAGCTTGTCTGAGAGAAGGAGTAGTCAATAACCTAAAACAACTGCAAAAAATATCAAAAGGGGTGAGGACTAAAAGGCCATATGATTTAGCAATTAAGAGATCATTGGTAACCATGGAGACAGCTTATTCAGTAAAGTAGTGGGATCAGAAGCCAGACTGCAAGCAGGTTAAAAACTGGGTAAGGAACAAACACATGGAAGTGATTATTTCCTAGGAGTTTGACTATGAAAGGAAGGAGATATAAGCCACGAAGGTTAAGAATGGGGAAGAAGTGGGCACATTGGTGGGCAGCAGGGATGGAGTCAGATGAGAGAGGAAAACAGGGAAAAAAGGAGCAAGTTCCCAAAGAACATAATGTGTAGTTCTAGGCAAAGAGTCTCTCTTCTTCAGACTGGAGCAAAGGAAGAGAGGCTGATTTAGCGTAGTTTGAGAGTTTTAGAATAGGGGAGGAGAGCTTATGACAGATGGTCTCTGTTTTCTCAGGAAAGTGGGAGCTAAGGTCCTCTGATGAGAGGCAGGCTAGTGATGCTGTAGGAAGCTTGAGAAAAAAAGGGAGAGCTTTGTAACAGCTTCTGTGGGAAGTGTAGTGAAGAGTTTGTCAAGAGAAGATGAAAAGGGTTGTCATATAGCTATAAGGGCCCAGTTAAGATTGGTTAACATAGTGGGCAGCTAGGTGTCCTGGATTCATATCTAGCTTCAGACCCTTCCTAGCTATGTGACCCTGGGCAAGTCACTTAATTCCCATTGCCCAGCCATTATCTTCTTCTGTGGAACCAATACACAGTATTCATCCTAAAACAGAAGGTAAGGGTTTAAAAAAAAAAAAAAAAAGGAAATGAGGCCAGCCTTGACCCTGGGAAAATTACTTAACTCCACTGCCTAGCCCTTACCCTTCTTCTGCCTTAGAACCAATGCACAGTATTGATTCTAAGATGGAAGGTAAAGGGGCTTTGGTTTTGTTTTTTTTTTAAGATTAGTTAGCATAAATTGGTAATAGACCACAGTCAACCCAGCTGTATGACTTCTCCAGGTTAAGTTTGACTAAGATATAGCAAATGTGGGTTTCAGAAATGTTATTCATAAAAAATCCCTTATGGTATCCTTGTAGGAATGTTGAATAGATAAGAAAGGAATGAAGATACTGACAAGATACATTCAAAACTGGTAGAATAGCAGGAACCAAAGACCTGAAAGAGGTGGGAAAAAAAAAATCCTACCAGTGTAGAACAAAGGACCAAATTTAATAAAAGTCCATTTTAACAAGATCAGAAAAATCTAGGTCTTCCTCACTCTAAGAATGGCAATCAATCTATACTATGCCTACACATTGCCTCTCTTTTACTTCTAAAGGATAATTTAAAAGCAGGAGCATACATCTCTTCTAGAGACCATTCCTTTCCCAAGGTGACTGCTATTTCCCCTGGTCAGAAAAGCCCTACAGCCAAGCCATTAAAGCTTGACAAGAAGTCAAGCTTTCTTATGCACTAATCAAATCATTTTCCCTTTTATAGCCCCTGTTCCCAGACTATCCAAAGTCCTCATAAGAATTGGTTCAGTCACAGATACGAGAGGGAGAGGCCGACAAAAATACCTATGGGCACAAAATAAATATAAGGTGTTTGGATGTTGTCATCCATGGGGCAATGCTCCACTTGTGAATTTCATCAGAGTTTTCCCCTGTCATAAGTTTACCACTGTCTTATATTCTTTAAAAATCTACCCTGTAGACTTCAAATTAAAGGCAGGAGTTGTAAACAGCATCCCAGGGAATGAGAACAGAATTAAAAAAAGATCAATGGAAGATTAAACAGATGGTTCCATTCCATGGCCACTGAAACCAACTGCTCCCTTACTCTCAAATTCCACAACTCTCAAATGCCATGATTTGCTTCTAGGATAAAGCTTTTAAAAAATCAATTTAGAAGAAAAATGAGAAAAATTGGTGGTTATTTTTTTTTTCTTGTGGAGTATTGATCCAACCATTGTTCCTCAAAAAAACAGAATCAAGCCAAATTGGTTCATTTGTTTCTTTCCATAAGAAGTTATATCTACTCCCTGCAGAGAATCAAAAGCAAAAGTTCTGTATCCATTACATTTGAAAAGAAAAAAAGAGAGAGAACAACATTTGGTACCTAAGAGATGCATTTTTCATCTTAGGAGAAGAACCAAAAAGCTAAGCGAAAAGAAAAGCCATACACAACACAAATCACAGGCATCAGATCTTCACAAGGAACATCAGTGACAGAAGGATAAAGGGAGGGGGGGAGGCAAGTTTTAAAGTAAAAAAACTCCTTCATGCAGGCAACGAGATATAGAAAAAGCTTTTCAGTTGCTCGCATCCACTACTTAAGGCACTGAAACACTCGGCCCCACAGCCTCAGTCACTTACCTGCTCTGTCTCGACAAAGTTTGACACGTGTCCATCATCGTTCACTCCCCTGATGTGAAACCGGGCACCAGCTCGTTCACAGCTGATCCGGGAGATGAGGCAAGCTTTGGCCTGTTTGTGTGAGGCATAGACAGTGCGGATGGCCACTACGCCACAGATCACCTTCAGCAGCCAATCGGAGCAGTTCACCTGGTAGTGTTTCAAGGGCACATGCAACAGCTGATTCCTACAAAATTTTACCAAGTGTGGATTAGTTAGATAAAAAAGACACAGGAAGAAGAGAGTAGAATTGCATCTGATCAAGGAGAAGACACTTCTCAAGAACTGAGTTGAAGACCCAATATCAACAAATACGAAAAGATTCAAATAATTTTAATTCAATAAGCATCTCTTAATCACCTCCCCAGGGGCCAGCTGAGTGTGGAAGATCACAATAACAAAAACAAAATGATCCCTGCCCTCAAGTATTCTATTCTACTGGGAAAAGATAAGTTTTATATTGCTCTCCTTCATCAGCTAGCCAACTCATTCCACTTCATGTAGCAGGACTGTTGCCCTTCTTTCTTCATCTGTAAAATGGGGATAATAAGAGCATCTACCTCATAGGTTTGTTGTAAGAATTCGGTGTGTGTATAATATATATTGCTGTGGAAACTTTAAAACTTTACATAAAAACTCCAGCTATTATTTATTTTATTTAGCAATAACTGGCCACAAAGAAAGGTACAAAAGAGCAGTGCAATCAAGAGAGAGGCAAATTAAGTTTTCAAACAAGAAAAAGAAAAAAATTTCAAGCAATCAATCTGACAACATAAACATAAACTCTTATAAGTTAAAAGTTAAAAGTTTTATCCTATATTAAAACCCATGATCCCACTGATGAGGCTACAACCTAAGGAGGTTATTAAAAGGTGAAAAAGGATCCCTTTATATGAAAATCCTGAGAGAGGGCTTTTTATGTAATGTCAGAAGAAAAATGGAAACAGTAAAAATTCCCAACTGGGAAATTTAGTGAATGGAATGGTTAAATAAATGGTGGTATATCAATGTAATATGTCATAAAAATGATAAATATGAAGAATACAAAGAAATACATATTTATAAATAGGAATGCATAGTAAAGAAAGTAGAATTAAAATAACAGAAGATAGTTTTAAAAATCAGTTAAATATACACACAACCAAAAAGAAAAGAAAGAGAACACAATGAAAAAAGTCCTTTTTTTGTTTTTATTTCATTAAATACAATGTCCTTTTTTTCTTTTTTCTTTTTCTCAAGAACCCTTATCTTCTTTCTTAGCATAAATTCTAAGACAGAAGAGTGGTAAGGGCTATGTAATGGGGGTTAAGTGACTTGCCCAGGGTCACACAGCTAGAAAGTGTCTGAGGCCAGATTTGAACCTAGGACTCACCATCTTCAGACCTGGCTCTCTATCCACTAAGCCACTTAACTGCCCCACCATCCAGTCTTTTCACACCCTTTCACTCTCTCTGTTGGCCCAACCAAACTGATCTGTCTTGCTGTTCTTTGCACACAGCTCTCCATTTCTCGTCTCTGAGTTTTTATATAACTTGACTCAATTGCCTGAAATGTATTTCCTCATTACTTCCCAGTTTCTTTCAAAGCTGAACTTAAAGGCTAACTCCTACTGGAGGCCTTTCCTGATCAGTCCAGCTACAACATCTCCCCCTACCACCATGAAACCTATTATCCAGGATTTATCTTACATATGCTTTTATGTGTATATGCTCTTTCCCCCCCTATAAAATACAGGCTCCTTAACTTCAAAGTCTATTTCATCTTTGTCTTAATAAATTCTTATTTGATTGAATCAGGCAAATTAAATGTCCTAGTAAATATACTACTCCATAGGAAAGGGAAATTGGGAATTAGGAAGTGCTATTCATCCTGACCCCCCCCCCCCCAAAAATGCTTCCAAGGAAAGCCTTGAAGGGAGAGTAGAGGGAGACACGCTCTGAAACTAGGTGACAATTAGACAAGTATTGCTTCAGTCTACCAGCTAAAAGGACAGAACTAATAAGTCACCCTCCTAAAACTTCATTCCCTGGGACTAAGGTTCTACCTGAGAAATTGCTGCCAAGAGCATAACCCAGATCACAATGGCCTACTTGTTTTAAAACAGCATTGAATGACATCACTGCTCCCTGGCTTTCTTCAAGAATAATACTTGCTACTCCTGCTGAGAAAAGCCCTCAGCGCCTACCCCTAAAATTAGGCAAGTGCTTCCCTACAGAATGGGCAAGGAAGCTGCCCTGGGACGGCACTCCACCCACACTGGGGGGATACCTCATAAAACCAGGAGATCCTGACAGCCCAGATGGCTCCTCCCAAACAGGATTTGTTTTGGAGAATGGTGTTGAAATATTTCATTTTGGGGGCGTCTAGGTAGTACAATGTCTACCAGTGTCAGGGAGGAAGTGGGAGGACCTGGATTCATATTTGGCCTCAAACACTTCCTAACTGTGTAACCCTGAGTGTAAGCCATTTAACCCAAATTGTCCAACCCTTATTGCTCTGATGTCTTCTAAGATAGAAAGTAAGAGTTGTTTTTTTTTTAAAGAAAAGAAAAGGAATATTTCCTTTTCCCTCTTGACTCAGTCTTCTTCTAATGGTCAAGGGTTCCACTGGGATTGCAGCAAGTTTTTCTTCCTTGGATAATTCTTTTTTTGGAGCAAATCTGTGATTTCCTTGGAGTAGGAAGCTCCAATGAAGGAATTTCCACTCCCAAGATGACCTGGCACTTTCTCAGCCATTTGTAATCTTCCAGAGCTCCCTGAGGGCACTGACATGTTCAGTGACTTGACCAAAGTAACAGAACTGGTAGAGATGAAGGTCAAGGTATAAACCTGGGTCTTTTCTTCAAGGATGGCTCTCTCCACTGCCCTGTATGCACCCTTGAGACACCACCACAAAATCAGATCCGTTCTAGTTCACTGCTAAAAACTGGCTTTGACATATGCCTTAGCATGTGTGGCAACAAGGTGGGGGAAATGAATCATTTTATAATTCATAAAATAAGCCAGGCTTAAGAAAAGGAAGAATTTCCAAGCAATAAGAGCTGTCTGAAAAGGGAACGTTACCCTGTGATTACATTCCCCGTCACTGGAGGGGTTTAGATGAATGGCTTGTTAGAAACTGTAGCAGGTATTTAAGTTTCTGCTACAGTAGGGACTAGGTGAACTTTAAGGTCCTTTCCCCATCTCAGATCCTATGAAATGATAATATTAAGTTGATCTAAACTCCCACTGAAGTGATTCTCTGCTTTCCTTCTTCCATACCTGGTTATGGGGACAGAGTACATGGCAATGGCACAATACCTTGGATTCAAAGGATGAATGAAATTTAGAGGAATAAGGATCCTGCAAGATTAATATGAATAGCTCCAACCCTGAAGAAAAGGTTTTACATACTGTGAGAAGTTCTATAAAAATCCTTTTTCTTATTATCATCTCTAGACAGATGATTCCCAGATGGATATCCAGCCCTAATTTCTCTCCTGAGCTCCAATATTTTATCTTTTGGAGAACAGCTAGGTGGCACAGTGGAGTCTGGTGTCAAGAAGACTTCTCTTTCCTTGTTCCTATATGGCCTCAAACATTTTACTAGCTGGGCCTCGGTTTCTTCATTTATAAAATGAGCTGGAGAAGGAAATAGCAAACCACTCCAGTGTCTTTGCCAAGAAAACCCCAAATGGGATCATGAAGAATTGGACAAGACTGAAATGACTGAGCAACAACAGTAACTGCCTTTTGGGCACTTAGAAATAGATGTCTTGTATATATCTCAAACTCAGTAGGTCTAAAACAAAACTCATTTTCTTCCCCTACAAAATCATCCCCTCTTCCTAACTTCCCTGTGCCATTAGGAACAGCACCAACTTCCCAGGCACCATGGCTGGCAACCTCAGTGTCATTCTCAAATATACTCGCCCATGGGTCCAATTTACTGCCAAGTCTTAACATTTTTTTAAAACCCTTACCTTCCATCTTAGAATCAATACTGTGTATTGGTTCCAAGGCAGAAAAGCAGGAAGGGCTAGGCAATGGGGATCACACATCTAGGAAGTGTCTGAGGCCAGTTTGGAACCCAGGACCTCCCATTTCCAGCCCCGGCTTTCAATCCACTGAGCCACGCAGCTGCCCCCAAGTCTTACCATTTCTAACTTCACAGCATCTCTTATATCTGGCCCTTTCTCTCTACCCAGTCATTGTGCTCCTTCAGGCCCTTGTCACTTTTTGCCTTGGCTATATTTCAATAGCCTTACAGTTGGTCTCTGCCTCAACTCTTTCCCTGGTCCAAACCATCCTCCAATCAGAGACCAAAATAACCTCCTTAAAGTATAGATATGACAAGGTCAACCACTTCGCAGATTCCAATGGCTCCTTATTACCTCCTAGTGAAAACACAAATGTTCTATTTAACATTTAAAGTACCCTTTGATCTACAGTCTCTTTTCTAAGCTTCCTTCGATATGTTGTCTTCCTCTATTAGATGATGAACTTCCTTTTTTTTTTTTATTTGTATCCCCAAAACTTAGCACAGCGCCTGGCTCATAGCAGGAGCTTAATAAATGTTAAATAAACTAAATTAAATCTCACTTTTTGTAGAAAGGATTTCTTGGTTCTACCCCACCCCTTCACTGCTAGTGCCTTTCCTCTTCCATTTAAAATACCCCTTTGGGGGGGGGGGGGTTAAAGAGGTTTGGGGGAGAGGGAAAGAACATGAAACATGTAACTATGGGAAAATATTCAAAATAAATTTTAAAAAGAAAAAATAAAACTCTAAAAAAATAAAATACCCCTTTTGGGGGCAGCTGGGTGGCTCGGAGAATAAAGATCTCAGCATAGGAGGTCCTGGGTTCAGATCTTGCCCTGAGACACTTCCCAGCTATGTGATTCTGGGCAAGTCACTTAACCCCCATTGCCTACCCCTTACCACTCTTCTGCCTTAGAATCAGTTCTAAGATGGAAGGTAAGATTTAAAATAAAAATAAAATAAAATACATCTTATGTACATTTTTCATGTTATTTCCTCCACTAGACTGTGAGTACCTTGAGGGCAAGGACTGCACTTATGCCTCACTTTGTTTCTCCAATCTTAACAGAGTGCCTAGCACATAGCAAGCTCTTAATAAATGCTTATAGAGGAGCAGCTAGGTAGTTCAGTGCCTAGAGAGGTAGGTCTGGAAAGGGAGGTTTCTGGGTTCAAATTTGACCTCACATACCTACTAGCTGTGTGATCCTGGACAAGTCACTTAACTCCAGTTGTCTATCCCTTACTGCTCTTCTGCCTTGGAACCAATACTTAGTATCAACTCCAAGACAAGGGTAATTTTTAAAAATATGCTTGTTGACTAATAGGATCATGGATAGACTAATATTCTACCTATAGATTTAAAGATGGCAGCTTGGATATTAGCAAGTCCAACCTTCTCATTTTACAAATAATAATATGCTATAGGAAAATGGCTATATATTGTAAAATATATGGTTCAATCAACTGTGAGGGACTTATGAGAAAGAATGCTATCCACATCCATAGAAAAAACTGTGGGAGTAGAAATCCAGAAGAAAACATATGATTGATCACTTGTTTATATGGGTATAGGATGTGGCATTTGGGTTTTAAAAGATTACTCTATTACAAAAATAAATAACATGGAAATAGGATGAGTGATAACATATGTATAACCCAACAGAATTGCTTGTCGGCTCTGGAAGGGGGAAGGAAGATGGGAGGGAGGCGACAAGAATCATATAACAAAGGGAAAAAATTAAAAAAGAAAAGAAAATTTAAAAGGAAAAAAATATGGCCCAGAGAGGATGTCAGACAACTAGTAGAAGTGCAGAAAGCGTATTTTAGAACACTGGCTCAAAGAAAGGATCTTTCCACCACAACAGGCTGTCTCCCAGGACACTTCATCTCGTGAGCAGCGATGGAATTTATATCTAACAGGATACTGAGATAGCTTCGCTTAGTAGCCTGCTCTGAAGATGTTCTGGCTAAAGTTTTACAGTCTGGTCTGACCAACCAAAAGATTCTTCAAGCAATAGCACAGAAGTTCAGGTGACTACCAACAGTGAGCAAGCGAGGATGTGCTGGGTGTGTACTTTAAATATCTGCCCTGATTCACCCATTTCTTGGCAGAGAACATCAAGGGTAGGGAGAGGGCAAGGCCTCCAGAAAATTCTGTGTTCTATCAACCTAGCAGTGACTGATGACAGCTGTTATCACTCGGTCTTATTTCACAACTTCTCATTTGCAAATGGGCCAGGAAAAAAGAGTAACCTTTTGCCAAATGTCTGATCATCAGTAGTATAATTTCTTAGTCACTCTTGTGGGTAAGAACATAGCTCATTTCCTTTAGGAAGAACAAACACAAATTTATAAAGGGAAACAAAATTCTGCATTTCCTTCTAGAACTTGATCGTCATAATAATATTAAAAGTCATATTAATCATTTTAGCATTTATATTATATAATATATGGCTGTTATATTATTTGCAGCATTATATAGCACTTTCAGATTTGCAAAGTGCCTTACAAATATCATCATATTTTTGTCCTCATGATAATCTTGGGAGGCAGGTGCTATTTTTAATCCCATTCTATTGATAAGGAAACTGAAGGAGAAAGGTAAAGTGACACGACCAGGGTCATCTAACTAATAAAGAAGTTTCAGACCAACTCTGAACTTAGTTTTGCCTGATTTTAGCTCCTTCACTCTATCCAGTACTCTACTTATCTGCCTCATATCTGGTGATAATTATCAGGTACCACAATAATCCAGGCACAGTTAGGTGGCACAGTAGATAAAGTACTGGCCCTACAGTCAGGAAGAGTCATCTTCCTGATTTCAAATATGGCCTTAGACACTTCTTAGCTATGTGACCCTGGGCAAGTCACTTAACCCTGTTTGCCTCAGTTTCCTCATTTGTAAAATGAGCTGGAAAAAGAAATGGCAAAGCCCTCCAGTATCTTTGCCAAGAAAACCCAAATAGTCATAAATGATTGAACATCAGTGCATGGTATCCATATATATATATATATAAACATATACCAACTGAATTGCTTTTCCTTATTTACTTTTATCTGGCGGTGACCCCCTGAATAGGAATGCTGCCCAGTGCTCCAGTGGCCAGGCAAAGCATGAGAGCATTTTACTGGCAAGGCTTCACAGTGGCTGCCACTACTGATGTACCTCTAACAAGCCAATATACTCCAGGAAAAACTTAAGGCACGGCACCCACTGGCAACCTTCCATCTTACTTTCCTTCTATGGTACAAAGTACAGAAAAGCAAGAAAATCTAATAGAGATCTGGTCTCACTGTCAAGAAGACCTGAGTTCAAATCCTATTTCTCACACTTGCTTTATGTCCCTGAGCAGCACTTCTCAGTGCCCTCGCCCAGTGGCCCCTCAATCATTTCACCTCTTGCATTAGCTCAGTGAATCTCAAAGTGTGGGGGCTCGAGACCACGAGGGATCCTCGACACCCTTTGAGGAGGCTGTAAGTCAAAACCATTTTCACAATAATATTAAGACATTTTAATTTTCAAGATGGTAAATATCAACATAACCCACATAAACAAAAGTTTTGGGGAATCCTCAATAATTTTTAAGAGAATAAAGGAATTCTGAGACCCAGAAATTGGAGACCTGCTGCCCTAGACAAATTCCTATGTATAAGTAGTCATTGTTTTTGTTGTTTGTGTCCAATCCTTTGGGACCCCATTTGAGGTTTTCTTGGCAAAGAAACTGGAGCAGTTTGCCATTTCCATCTCCAGTTCCCTTTACAGATAAGGGAATTGAGGGAAACAGGATTAAAGTGACTTGTTCAGGATCATGCAGCTTGTATGGGTCTGAGGCTGGATTTGAACTCCTGAAGGCGAATCTACTTGACCCCAGACCCAGCGCTCTGTCTGCTGCACCACCTAACTGCCCACTGAGATTGGGAGGAACCTTTGTATCCGTCTAGTTCAACCCTTCATTTTACAAACGAGGATATGATTAGAAAACTAAAGGGATTTGTTCAAGCCATATATTTAGTCAGTAAGTCAGGATAGGAGCCACTTAGCTGCCCTCCATGCATGTAGTAATCTGTTACCGTGCTGATTGCTATTGGCAATGATGATAAGCCGCAGGACAGGTATTGATTTACATTTTAAAGACGGTTTCCTCACCAGTTCATTATACCAGTTAAATCATAGGTCTGGTATAAAAAAAAAAAGCCTCCATCTGATAAATGATCCCCATCCTCTTTCCTGAAGCCTCCTCACCAGGATTCTCCATTCTCTGAACTCCTTTGTGGCCTTTAATAGCTCATTAGCTCATTTTGATGAGAAATCATATTATTTGATATTGTTATTTATATGTATGTAGATTTTTCTAATAATCACAAGCTGGCACATAGGAGGTATTATTGGCAAACAAAACAAAACAAACAACAATGACACTGAGATGTAAAAGTTCTGAGGATATCGCACAACCCTTCTCTTTCCCAAAGGATTATAGAGTTGTTTTTGAGAATTGTTTTTTCTCTCAAGATCCCTTGGCCCCATCTGCCTGAGATGTCAACAATGTAAAGAGGCCACTGCCTTTAGCCCTCGGGCCCAAGATCCAATGTTCTGTCTTCCCTACAAACCCTAAGGGCTGCCTCCTGGGACTTGAGAGCTGGTGACCCAAAGATGCAGCATCTCCACAAATACTTTCCAAACCAGAGAGATAGTCCTGATCATGATTTGAAAATAGCTATGGAAATTCTGGATTATCACCCAATGCTTAATAGAGAAGAGGGATGAGAACAGCCAAGTAGCTCAGAGGATTAAGAGCCAAGTGCAGAGCTGGGAGGTCCTGGGTTCAAACCTGGCTTCAAACACTTCCTAACTGTGTAAATTAATAAGTCACTTAACCACCATTGCCTAGCCCGTCCTGCTCTGATGTCTTGGAACCAACACACAGTACTGACTCTAAGATGGGAGGAGGATGGGAGGGACAGAAGGAGAGAGAGAGGGAAGGAAGGAAGGAAGGAAGGAAGGAAGGAAGGAAGGAAGGAAGGAAGGAAGGAAGGAAGGAAGGAAGGAAAGAATAAACAAATGAATGAACAAACAAACAGGGATTATAGAATCCCAGGGCAAAGCTGTTTACTTATCTAAGGAGAGTAAATATAACAACTTTTCCTATATCTTTTTATATGAACCCTATGAAAATGAGGAACAAGTACTATGACTGAACTGTATCCTATATTACATGGCCTATATCTTGATGTCTTGGATAGTCCTATAAGAGGAAATAGCCAACAAAAGCAAGAATGAGTAACCCAACACACGAAACATCTCTCTGACAGTCTAAACAAATTGCTAATCTTTCAAAGCAACATATGATTAATTTGATGCACTTTGCAGGTCTTAGAGCATCATATAGATATTGGATAATTAACCAATAATCATTTCTTGGGGGCTTACAATGGGCCAGACAATGTGCTAACATCTGGAGACAAAAAGACCAAAGTAAGAGACAAAAAGACCAAAGTAAGTCCCTGCCCCTGAGGAGTTAACACTTAAAGTCTGATTTCAGCACATCGCCCCCCAGAAGAGTTTAATGTGGCACAATTGGACGAAACCTACTACCGAGCATTCCAAGCTCAGGAAATGTCTGTGAAGAACTGGAATCTCAAGAGGCTTGGTGTGGGAGGTATACAGGAGCACTTACCAATAAGAGGAAAACTAAGCTAAAATCTTTCATCATCACTATTTAAAATGTGACAGCTTTACAAAAGAATATGAGAAAAAAGGCATTAGTTAAAACCAAATGAGCTACCTACCAATAAGTGGGCACAGGGCCCTCTTCAAAGGGCTATATAGCAAAAGTCAATTTCTATTTAGAAAAATCAAATAGGCCCAGAGATAAGAGGTCCTGGGTTCAAATCTGGCTATAAGATGCTGGAAAAGTCACTTTACCCCAAATGTCTAGCCTTTACCAATCTTCTGACTCGTAACCAATATTTAATATTGATTCTAAAATAGAAGGGAAGGTTTTTTTTTTAAGTCAAATATAAGTAAAAATGAAGATCAATTTTCAATCAACTGAGCTAATGGATGAAAGGACAGAGGACACATCTTATTTATCTTTGATTCTTTCCCAATCCCTAAAACAGTATTTTGTGCATAGACAACACATATAAATCTTTATTGAATTTTTTGAGTATGCTGAGTAGTGGGAGGAAAATAGATCTGGATTTAACATTCCTCCATAAAATAGGTATTTCCAAAGCAAAAACCCCAAATCTGGCTTCCAAAAGAGCTGCCACGTGTGCTATTTGCAAAAGATTAAAGTTGAAATATAATACAAAGTACTAACCAGAAGAAGGAATTTCCTAACTCATAATTGTCATCACCCTGTTTTTGGGCTCGGACAGTCAGGTCGAAGTTGGACCCGGCATTTGGCCAGGAGAAATAGAACATTCCAGAGTTCAGAATTTTTTTCAGGGCAGTGAGACGGTCTTCTTCCTTGACATCATCCTGGAGTGGACAGAAGTCTACTGTAGTGATTTTAAAGATCTCAGCATCCAGAATTCTTCCCACTGATGTACAGCCTGTCACCAAGACCAGGAAACTTAGCTGTGTGGCACCTAGAAAGTTAATCAGAAAAGGAAGGATTATCTATTACTGCTCCCATGGAAGCAGGGAAGATTTGATAAATATGGACATTATAGCCATAAAAATATGGCCATTCTTTTACTGTGGCAACTGTGACATCATTTCCCCTCATCTCTTTAGAAGTAGATAGACCATGTTTTATAGCCCCAACAGAACATTAACTAGAAAACTGGGATGGTTTCATTTTTGTCTTTGGGTGCTCGGTAGAGTCGGCTCTTCAAAAACATGTTATAAATAAAGTGGGTGTGCCTTTATTTGTTACAAAGGAGGGCACCTATTTTTCGAGTTGGTGATAAGGATATTTCTAGTGATAAGGAAGCAAAAAAAGAGTTGGGGAGAAAGACCGATAAGCATTTAATAATACACACACACAAAAAGACAAAAACAAAAACTGGGTGCTGTTGATTGGGGAACAGCTGAAAAAATATGGCATAGGAATGTAACAGGATGTTTCTTCACCATAAGAGATAGCAAACATGAGAAAAACAGAGATACATGAGGATATTTGAACTAAGACAGAAGAAAGAAGAACAATATTACACAGAAAATATATATAAATTCTTATAACAAATATGTGTAGTAGGCAAAAAAAAAAATTCTTACCCTGACCATGAGAAAAAAGAAATTTTTATCTACAATAAATAGTGAATTGGCTCTATAAGGCAATATGATCAAAAGCCAAAGTGAGCAATATGGACGAGAGGAGTTCAGAAAAGGAAGCCATCACTCCTTGGGCTAGCGTCATCTAAGTGGGCTCCCCGAAGAG
Organism: Gracilinanus agilis; assembly: GCF_016433145.1. Lineage (NCBI taxonomy): Eukaryota > Metazoa > Chordata > Mammalia > Didelphimorphia > Didelphidae > Gracilinanus > Gracilinanus agilis. The sequence goes on along the minus strand of NC_058133.1, from coordinate 421,948,263 downwards.
GCCCATGAGTTGGATCCGGAAGAATGTGTTGGATTTGAATAAGCAAAGAAGAAGAATTATCCAGACAAAGGGATAGTATGAGCCAGAATGTAGAGCAGAAAGTGAGAATGATATGTTTTCTAGACTAAGATAAGAAGATTGATTTGGCTAAAGCTGAAGAGTCCTGCTAGAAAATAATGGAAAATCAAGTTGGGAAGTTGGTTAGCTATGTAGCACAGTAGACAGAGCACAAGATCTGGGGGACCCTTCTGAATTTAAAAATGGCCTTAAAACACTAACCAGCTGTGTGACCCTGGGCAAGTCACTTAACCCTGTTTACCTCAGTTTCCCCATTTGTGAAATGAACTAGAGAAGGAAATGGCAAACCACTCCAGTATCTTTGCCCAGAAAACCTCCTTGGGTCACAGTCAAACAGGACTAAAATGACTGGACAAAAACAAAATTGGGAAGGTAAACTGGGATTTAGTAACAAAATAGAAGAGGTAAGCATTTAAATGTATGCCAGAAATAAGTTATAACAATAGCTTGTATTTATATATTGCTTTAAAAAGTAATTTCCTTAAAGCAACCCTGTGAGGTTTTGCTACAATTAGTGATTTTACTTTACATATGAGAAAAGTATGAGGTGGAGAGGTTGGGAGTTTTAAGGGACTTCTCCAAGGTCATAGAGCTAATACAGCATACCTAATAAATGGAACTGAATAGTGGGGACAACTAGGTGGCTCCGTGGATAGAGATCCAGACCTGGCGATAAGAGGACCTGGATTGAAATTTGGATTTAGACACTTCCCAGCTGTGTGACTTTGGGCAAGTCATTTAACTCCAATTGCCTAGCTCTTACTACTTTTCTCTCTTAGAACTGATTCTTAGTGTTGATTCTAATGCAGAAGGTAAAGAAACCTGGGGAAAAAAAAAAAGAACTGAATAGTCAAAAATCTCAAGACCAGACTAACAACAATAAATAATAATAATAATTCTAGGATAATATAATGTTTATTGAGTCATAAAAAATTAATGTTACTTTCATTTCAGAGTGCTATTTCTCATAAATGAGACATTAAAATTCTAGACCCAAGAAATTCAGTTCAGATCCTGCCTCCAATATTAGTACCTATGACCTTGAGCAACTCATTTAATTTCTTTGGGCATCAGGAAGGTTGTTTCTAATGGTCCCTGAGGTCCCATACGGCTCTAACTGGCCCCAGGAATTCCCTGGGCAGGGCTTTAGGGGATTATATTCTTAAAATTTTGAGAAAATCCTGAAAATCTAGAACAGAATTTAGATTTTTGCTGACATCTTGAACTGATCATTCTTTACTGGACTCTAAATTCAATTCAAAAACTTTCTCCCATGTCCTAAATGAAGCAGGCAGAATCCCTCACAACTCCCACATAGCATAAGCAGACATGAATTTCAAAATTATCAACCAGTCAGTACACCTTTAGTAAGCACTTACTATGTGCCAGATACTGTGCTAAGTACTAGAGATAGAGAGGCAAAAAACAGTCCCTGCTCTCCAGGCAGCTAGGTGACACAGTGGGTAGGGTGCCAGGCTTATAGTTAGGAAGACATCTACCTGAGTTCAGCTGGCCTCAGGCATGTATTAACTGTGTGACCTTGGGTATGTCACTTTACTTGTTTGCCTCACTTTCCTCATCTATAAAATGAGCCAGAGAAGGATATGACAAACCCCTCCAGTATTTTTGCCAAAAAAAGAACACAACTGAAAAACAACTAAACAACAAGCCCTCAAGGGAGAGATAACATGCAAATATAAATAAAGGAGATTATACACAGGATAAATAGGAAATAAATCTCCCTCAGGACAAAGACTTTTTTGCCCTTTGATCCAGCCATAACACTGCTGGTTTTATACCCCAAAGAGTTAATAAGGAAAAAGACTTATACAAAAATATTTATAGCTGAGCTCTTTGTGGTGGCAAAAAATTGGAAAATGAGGGGATGCCATTCAATTGGGGAATGGCTGAACAAATTGTGGTTATCTGTTGGTGATGGAATACTATTGTACTGAAAGGAATAATGAACTGGAGGAATTCCATGGAACAACCTCCAGGAACTGATGCAGAGCGAAAGGAGCAGAACCAGGAGAACACAGAGACGGACACACTGTGGCACAATCAAATGTAATGGACTTCTCTACTAGCAGCAATGCAATAATCCAAGACATTTCTGAGGGACTTAGGAGAAAGAATGCTATTCACATCCAGAGAAAGAACTGTGGGAGCAGAAACACAGAAGAAAAACAACTGCTTGAGCACATGGGTCGATAGGGATATGATTGAGGATGTAGACTCTAAACGATCACCCAAGTACAAATATCAATAATATGGAAATAGGTCCTGATCAATGACACATTTAATTCCCAGTGGAATTGCACATTGGCTAGAGGAGGGGAGAGAAAGAACATGAATCATGTAAACACAAAATTCTTAATTAATCAATAAAAAAAAGAAAAAAGAAATTCTGCAAAATAAAAGAAATTATATGAAAAAAGAAGAATAAATTTAAAAGTGTATTCTGAAAAAAATACTCTTAGAGATGCTTTAAGGATCTTCACTCTCGAAATTGTCAAATGGGGTGGCAGCAGTCTCAGGAAGTAAAAGAAAACTCAGTCTAAGAGGCTGATGGAAATAGGAATTTTAAATGAGCCCAAAATGAGAGCTTAGCACTAACCTTTTTTTTTTTTTTTTTATGCTTACATTCCATTTTAGAAGCAATACTATTGGTTCCAAGGCAGAAGAGTGGTAAGGGCTAGGCAATGAAGGTTAAGTGACTTGCACAGCTAGAAAGTGTCTGAAACCAGATTGAATCCAGGATCTCTTGTCTCTAAGCCTGACTCCCAATCAAACTCAGCTTCCCAGCTGCCCACAAGAGATTACCACTATTACAGAACAAGTGGGACAGACTTCATTATAGAATACATATAGTGGCCTCCTTAAATTAAAACATGAATAATTATTAGGAAACAAAATCTTTTAATAATCGTAGCTTAGGGAGAAATTTCTATAAATTCTGATTGATTCATGGGCGCTATCTCAGTAGAGGTAAGAAGGGTAGATTTTCTGGGGGAAATTGTTTTAGATAAACAGCAGGCATGCAATCCTTAATTGTTCTAGAATGTTGAAGACAAGTTGAGATGATAGGAAGAGCAGGTCTCCTTCCTAAGAGAAGGGCAACAGATTAAAGAGCATTAACTGTGATGACTTTAAGTAAGTCACTAGGACCTGGTTTCCTCTTCTGGAAAATAAGAGCATTAAGTAGAAAATTGCCATGGTCTCTTCCAGCTCTTGTGATCTAATACTCTTCTGGTATTAAGAAACCTAGACTGTGTTCCCCAATGACCCTGAGTTCCACAGGGGAGCTCATTATTTTGTAGTTGTCATTTTCGATCATGTCTAACATTTCAAGACCCTCTTTGGGGGGTTTATTGGTAAAGACATTGGAGAGGTTTGCCATTTCCTTTTCCAAATCATTTTACATAAGGAAACTGAGGCAAACAAGGGCAAGTGGCACAATTGGACGAAGCCTATTACCGAGCAATCCAAGCTCAGGAAATGGCATCTCAAGAGACTTGGTGTGGGAGGTATACAGGAGCACTTAGCAATAAGAGGAAGATACAGCTAGTGTCTGAGGCTAGATTTGAATTCAGGTTTTCCTGACTACAGGACCAGTGCTGCTCAATGCACTGTTTAGCTGCCTTTCATTATTCATTAGGGCCATTATTCTTAGAGTTTCAAGGGTCTTTGGTGATAATGTGTTCAACTCTCTCCTTTGATGGGTAGGGAAACTGAGGCTTAGGGAGGAAGTCCAATTTCTCCAAGGCCACCAGACTTAATAGGCAGCAAAGTCAAAATCCTAACTCAGGTATTTTGATTCCACCAAGGAATTTTAAGTGATCATCTATTCAACCTTCTCCTTTGACAGGTAAGGAAACTGAGGATTGGGGAGGAAGCCCAACTTCCCCAAGGCCACCAGACTTAGTAGGCAGCAAGGTCAAAATTCTAAATCAGGTATTTTGATTCCACCAAGGAACTTTAGTGATCGTCTATTCAACTTTCTCCTTTGACAGGTAAGGAAACTGAGGCTCAAGGAGAAGCAACTTCCCCAAGACTACCAGAAACTTAATAAAGTAGCTAAGTCAAGATCCTAAATCAGGAATTTTAATTCCACCAGCTGTATACTTATCTTTTTTTCATATTGCTGCCTTCAAATGTAACCACCAAAGGTGGGTGTTTACAAGTTAAAATCTATTCGAGTCATATACTGAATGACTAGAACCACTCCTTAAATAGCTTTAGTGCGGAGGAACCTCACCCCCCCCTCCTCTCCACTTGTATATTTAACACATTTCCTGGCAGTGGTCCAGACAGGAGAAGCATCCAGAACCTGGTGGTTGCTGCATAACCAGAGGACTGCAAGATAATGGAACAGCCAAGAGTAGAAAAAAATCTGGCATTTTCAGGTCAGTGGTGAAATGATAATAAGTCAAGCATTCTATCCACTAGACCCAGAAAGTATCAGAGACAGTAAAGGGTCAGAAGCAAGGAAGCCAGACAAGACCCAGACTGAACCAAATAGTGGCATAGCCAAGGTAGAAGGAGGTGCCAAAGTCTTGGAAAATAGTACATGAATCGAAAGGGCAGGGCAAAGAAGAAATGCAGACCTTGGTAACAAGGAAAGGCCTCAATAATTGAGCTGACCCTTTGTTTTAATACACATTCTTCTTAGGGTAGGACCCAGCTCCCAATCTTGGTTAGGTGTGGTCTGCAAGTAGAGCTCAAAATATAAGCATTTGGATAGTGATGAGGGTACATCTAGACAAGCAGACAAAAAGATTTATATTTACATAGTCCTGGGCAAAAACTATTGGCCATTTCCAGATGGCCACTGAGCAGTTAGGTGGTGTACCAAGTTTGCCTCAGTTTCCTCATCTGTAAAAATCAGCATAGAACAAAATGGAAAACTACTCCAGTATCTTTGCTATGAAAACAGCAAATGGAGTCACAGAGTTAGACATGACTGAAAAGCCTGAGCAACAAAAACAGCCACTTTCTTCCCCTTCTGATCTTGTATGTGAATTTAAGAACTTCAGCTCTATAGGAGAAACTCTCTTCACCCAAAGAAAGACAAACTTATTCTCTAGAATAGATTCTTTTGTTTAGGGTCTGTGGTCAAAAACAGGGAGGAAGAAAAGAGAAAAAGCATTCATTCATTAAAGGCTTCATATGGACCTCATTACAGTCCTGGGAAGGTAGAACTAATATTATTCCCATGAATAATATTGTTATCAATAATAGGATAATATTATTATTTCCATGGATAATAACTAAGACAGAGGTTGACTTCTCCAGGATCACATAGCTAGAAAGTGTTTGAGGTCAAATTTGAATTCAGGTCTTCGACTCCCAGGGCTCTAACTACTGCTCTACCAAGTGGCTTCTACCAAATCTCCCCAGAGCTCCTTTGAAAATGATCTGTCTGCAGTGACTAAACAAACAGGTACACAAATGTAGTGGAATATTATTTCCCTATAAGAAATGATGGATGTGATTATTACAGAGAAGCAAGGGAAATCTTAAGAATGTATAAAGACACACTTTATAGATAAGTAAGCAGAACTAAGAAAACAATGTACACAATAACAATGACAATGTGTATAGAAAGAACAACAACAAAAAAAAAACAGAAATGAATGCCGTGAAATTAATACTCAAGCTTGGACTTGAAGAAGAGCTATGAGAAGGCATCTTCCTACCTTCTTTACAAAGATGGTGGGGACTTGGTTGTAGAGTCCTGCATACGTCAGACTTTTTCAATGTGTGGATTAGCTTTGCTTAACTGGTCTCCCCCCCCCCCCCTTCTTTTTGTTGTTGTTGTAAGGGGTAGCTACATTAGGATATGTAGGTGATGTGAAAATAAAAGATATAAATAAAATTATTTTTTAAACAGAAAGAAATGGTCTCTCTGGGAGCTAAACTGACCTCTCAAAGATCACTTATTATTTCCACTACTGGAATGGGGGTTGGTAATGCCAGCAAGCACAACACATGCTTTGTTTATTCAAGAACAATGCTGTAAGTGTGTTTGGCATAGCTCTACCCTCCTACCTACTACCAGTGGTCACACAGCCTTCTATCAGTGGTGATGACCATTTAGGTTCTTTTCCAAATTGCTTCAGTATGTCCAAGGGCTACATCTGCTTGGATGACAGTTTAGCTACAAGGTTTTAACAAAAGACAGGGTATTCTTACTAGTGCCCTAATCCCTTTCCTAATGTAGAATTATTATGGAATTACCACTTAGCACCCAAAATTTATAGAGGTCATTCATCTCAAGATGCTTTAGATAGCCCTACTTCTACAGATTTTAAAAGTAAACAGATCAGAGTCAAGATTTTCATTTTAAGGTGACTTCCCCCCCAGGGTCTGCCCTAAAATATTTGAACCTTAAATCATCCATGTATTAGTTAACTATCTGAGCTTTTCAGTGTCTTTCTACCTTAACCAGAGTTCTTTTGAAATGGCTTTTTTATTCTCCTCCCACTCTTCCCAACCTAACATATTTTTAAGACTTCTCTGCCGTCTCTGGCCAATCTCTTTCCCTGAAACCTCTAAACATTTTGGGAAACATCTTTCTTTTGGCTAACATTACTGGCAGGTCACAATTGTTCATACCATTTACTGCTCTGCCCTGCCATTAGTGCAAAACATTGAGATTGGTGATTTGGTGAAAGAGTAATTATATAAATTTATTTTATCAATATTATCCTGTGTCTAGATGGCTATTTATACCTTTCATTGTTTTCACTTGAAAGCAAACTTTCAGATCAGTAAGATAAATATTCTAATTTACACATGGGAAAATACTTAGAAAGGAAAAGTCAATCGCCCAAATTATGGTAAAGCTTTAACCACCTGGGATTAATTCCTAAGCATTTATTTTCTCCCGTATATTCCTCCTACCATTGGAAAGATAAAAATAAAAACAAAACAAACAAAAAATAAAATAAAAATAAAAACAAACAGTAAGGCAATATAAATTCTGACCAAACATTGACCATGTCCCAAAATGTATATTTTATTCTGAAAATTAGTCCATCAGCTTTCTGCTATAAATATTTTTGTAACTTTAGAAACTTTTTCTCTTATCAATTTCTATGGGATATAGGCCTAGACTGACTCTTTTACTATTTTTTTTAAACAATTATTTATTTATTTTGGGTGTTTGCCCAAGGTTACACGATTCATGCTTTTTCCATTCCCTCTTCCCTCCTCCCTCCTAGAGCTGACAAGCAATTCCACTTTTCCTTCTGCGTTTCTGCTCCCACAGTTCTTTTTCTGGGTGTGGATAGCGTTTTTCTCATAAGTTCCTTTGGATTTTCCTGGATCATTGCATTGCTACTGGTAGAAAAGTCTGTTACATTCAACTGTACCACAGTTTATCAGTCTCTGTATATAATGTTTTCCTATTTCTGCTCTTTTTGCTCTGCATCAATCCCTGGAGGTCTTTCCAGTTCACATGGAATTCCTCCAGTTCATCATTCCTTTCAGCACAATAATATTCCATTGCTATCAGACACCACAATTTATTCAGCCATTCCCCAATTGAGAGATACCCCCTCATTTTTTCAATTTTTTGCCACCACAAAGAACATGGTTATAAATATTTTTGTACAAATCTTTTTCCTTATTATCTCTTTGGGGTACAAACCTAGCAGTGGTATCACAGGATCAAAGGGCAGGCAGTCTTTTAAAGCCCTTTGGGCATAATTCCAAATTGCCCTCCAGAATAATTGGATTAATTCACAACTCCACCAGCAGTGTATGTGTCCCAATTTTGCCAGATTCCCTCCAACATTCATCACTTTTCTTTGCTGTCATATTGGCCAATCTGCTAGGTATAAGGTGGTACCTCAGAGTTGTTTTAATTTGCATTTCTCTAATCAGGAAGGATTTAAAACACTTTTTCATGTGATTATTTATCATTTTGATTTCTTCATCTGAGAATTGTCTATTCATATCCCTTGACCATTTGTTAATTGGGGAATGACTTGATTTTTTGTAAATTTTACTTAGTTCCTTATATATTTGGGAAATTAAACCTTTGTCAGAAAATTTTGTTATATTTTTCCCCAGTTTGTTGCTTTCCTTCTAATTTTGGTTACATTGGTTTTGTTTGTACAAAACCTTTTTGATTTGATGTAATCAAAAGAATGCATTTTATATTTTATAATGTTCTCTATCTCTTTCTTGATTTTAAATTCCTTCCTTTCCCATAAATCTAATAGGTATACTCTTCTATGTTCTGACTCTCACTTTTAATGAACCTTCATAGGACATAGTTCTCAGATCACAAAGTCCAGTCTAATTGGTTTTCTAGAAGCTTTTAAAGTATTTCAAGCAAGGGGCAGCAAGGTGGCATAGTGGATAGAGTACCAGATCTAGTGTCTAGAGGACTGGGTTCAAATCTGGCATCAAACACTTCGTAGCTATGTGATCCTGCACTAGTTACTTAACTCCATTTCTCTTAGAGTTGTTACTAGGATAGAGAGTAAGAATTTTTTTTTTTAATGAAATAAAGAATTCAAGCAGAGGGGTCAGGCAGGTCAAGGAACACATGCTTCTGTCTGCCCTTGTACCAAGATACTCAGCCCAGAAGGCCTTTTGATTATGGCCTTCCAAACCTCTCTGGAGCTAATAATAATCCTCCCAGAAGCCCTCTGCACACTCAGCAGAGTGGACCATCACCAAAGATGGGGGCCACCAGTAGGGCCCCAAATGTACAGTATAAAAATTTCCTTTCCCCAACCCCTTGTCAATCCTGGAGTCTCTCTCCTACTCTCTTCTCAATAATTACTTCCTTCAGGACCAAAAAATAATTTTATCCTTGAGGGGAGGCACAGAAATGGTAGCCTCTCCAGCAGAAAACCCCTTTTCCATTTCTGCCAACCTGGAGAATTTGGGCCTTAAAAATGTAGATAGGAGAGGCATACCTCTACCCAGAAACAATCAGTAATCATTAAAATTCAACAAATCCATAGTAAAAGTCAATTCAGGGAGACAGCCAAACAATAAACATTTAAACTTTTATGTGCCAGGTACTGTGCTAATCAACCACAACAATAAACAATAAAGCAAAAATACATTCCTTGCCCTGTTGGGTGCACCATAGACACCAAGATTTACAACTTCAGAGTTGTCCTTAACTTTTTTTTTTTAACCCTTTCCTTCTATTTTAGAATCAATACTGTGCATTGGTTCTAAGGCAGAAGACCAGTAAGGTCTGGGCAATGGGGGTTAAGTGCCTTGTCCAGGGTCACACAGCTAGGAAAGGTCTGAAACCAAATTTGAACCCAAGACTTTCCATCTCTATGACTGGCTCTCAATCCAGAAAGCCATCCACAATTGTTCTCCATCCTTAACTCTTTGCTGTCCCTCATCTCTCCACACACAACCAGGGACCGAGTCTTAATGATCTCACCATCAAGTCTCTGTCACGTTCACAGCCTTCCCTCCACTGACAATATCCTAATTTTGGCTCTTATGCTTCTGTAACCTTCTTCTAGATGCTCTCCAGCCAATCCACCTTCCATAAAGCTGCCAAAACAAACTTTCCAAGAGCTGGAAAGACCTACATGAACCAATACAGACTGAAATAAGCAGAATCAGGAAAAGATTGTACATAGTAACAGCAATACTGTGGAATGATCAACTGTGATTGGCAATACAATGATCCAGGACAATTCTGAGAGACTTATGACAAAGAATGCTATCCACCTCCAGAGAAAGAACTGCCGCAGTCAGAATGCAGATGAAAACATGATTTTTCAATAGTTTATTTGGGTTGATATTGTGGAATTTTGTTTTTATAAGATTATTCATTTACAAAAATGAATAATGTAGAAATGTTTGCATGATAACACATGTATAACCCAGATCAAATCACCTGCCAGCATCAGGAAGGGGGAAAGGAGATAAGTTGGATCATATAACTTAGGAAAACTTGTATGGAAATTTGTTATAGTGTAGTTGGTAAAACAAAACAAAACACAATTTTTTAATAAAAAAAAACAACAAACTTTCTAAAGCACAAATCTGATCATTTCTCTCACCTTGCTCAAGCATCTTCAACAACTCAACTGCCTCAAAAATAAAATAAAAAGTCTTGAGCTGGGCATTTAAAGCCCTGTACAATCTAGTTCTAACCTCTTTTTCCATATTTATTTCACACTACTCCTCATCATTTTACATTCTCTCTAGAATAGGGGTCGGCAACCTTTTTGGCCGTGAGAGCCATGAACACCACATTTTTTAAAATGTAATTTCGTGAGAGCTGTACAGTGCTCACAGTGCCGCTCCTGTAACAGCGCCTGAAAAAAAATTGACTTTATGGCTCCTACAGAAAGAGCCATATCTGGCCCTCAAAAGAGCCAGATGTTGCCGACCCCTGCTCTAGACTGTCCTACAATTGATCATATATGATGTTTCTAGGATTTCTTTGCACATTCTTGTGCATCCCTGCTGTTGCAAGCATGGAATCCACTCCCATTTAATCTGCTCCTTGTTAAAAACACTAGCTTTTGGGGCAGCTAGCCAACTCAGTGGATAAAGAACCAGTCCTGGAGATGAGAGATCTTGGGTTCAGATCTGACCTCAGACACTTCCTAGCTATGTGACTCTGGATAAGTCACTTAAACCCAATTGCCTAGTCCTTGCCACACTTCTGCCCTGGAACTGAAATTTAGTATTGATTCTAAGATAGGACATAAGGATTTAAAAAAAAAAAGATTTGTAGGAAGAAGAGTAGAGTTAATAAGCATGATACAGAAAGTTTGCCTAGTAGCAATGAGGGTCCAATCTAGGTTATGCAACATAAATCTGTAGTAGACACAATCAGAACTTAGTATCAATTCTAAAGCAGGAAATAAGATTTTTTTTTAAATGACCAAAATACTAACTTTCTTTAAAACTCAATTCTCGGCAGTAGCTGGGTAGCTCAGTGGTTTGATTGAGAGCCAGGCCTAGAGACAGGGGGGCCTGGGTTTAAATCTGGCCTCAGACACATCCCAGCTGTGTGACCCTGGGCAAGTCACTTGACCCCCATTGCCTAGCCCTTAACACTCTTCTGCCTTGGAGCCAATACACAGTATTGACTCTAAGACAAAAGGTGAGGGTTTAAAAACAAACAAACAAAAAAACCCCTCAGTTTTCTGGGGGCAACTGGGTGGCTCAATAGATTGAGAGCCAGACCTAGAGAGAGGAGTTCCTAGATTCAAATATGGCCTCAAACACCTACTAGCTGTGTGATCCTGAGCAAGTCACTTATCCCCCTCATTGCCAGCCCTTTCCATTCTTCTGTCTTGGAATCAGTATTGGTTCTAAGTATTGATTCTAAGATGGAAGGTAAGGGTTTAAAAAAGCCCCCAAAACTCACTTTTTAAGAGGAAGCTTTTCCTGATCCTCCTGATGGTTGTGCCATCTCTTTCCTCAAATTATCTTGTATTTGCTTATGTTTATTGGTTTGTATAACCCAGTAGGGAGATACGTGAAATAGGCCTTAAAAAGAAAAGGAATTTTTGTGTCTGTGGTGAGGATGCATTTCATGCTTGAGTGATGCCCTACATGGAAGCAAGAGAGAGCAGGAATTATTTATCTAGCTTGACTAAAAGATAAAGTGCTAAAAAGGGAATATGGTGAAATAAAGATGCAAAGGTTAATTGGAGACAGATTGTTGAAGTCTTGAATCCAATCCAATAAGCATTTATAAAGGAACTACTATCTGTTAGGCATTACCAGATACAAGAGGTTAAAAAAAGCAAAAAAACATTCTCCTGGTGGATTCAACATTTGAGTATATATGTCATTATTTCTGGAGAAAGAAAACACTAATAATTAGGGGGATCCAAGATGGCTTCCCACAGAAGGTACTTTAAAGGAGGCTAGCGGTCGAGGTGAAGAGGAGTGTATTCCAGACATGAACAAAGACAAAGCAATGGAAGATGGAAAGCTAAGTTGAGGAATAGAATAAGAAGTTAATCTGCTATTTGTCAGTCATTAGGAAACCTCACATGATGAGAAAAGATTATGTAAGTAGGAATGTAAAAGGTGGATTGGAAGAGGGTAACATAGGGGAGGAAACACTGGTTGAGAACCTGTTTTGATATTTCAGATGAAAGAGAGATGACAGAGGGGACAGCTAGGTGGCTCAGTGGATTGAGAGCCAGATCTAGAGAGGGATTCAAATCTAGCTTCAGATACTTCCTAGCTGTGTGACCCTGGGCAAGTCACTTACCCCCATAGCCTAGCCCTTATTGCTCTTCTGCCTTTGGGGGTGGGGTGGGATAAGGAAGGTAGAGAAGAGGAGAAGAGAGGAGAGGATAGCTAATGCAGGTAAAATAGTGGCATAAGAGAAGAACAGGATGGGTAAAGTCAGAGGATGGGTAAAATCAAAGACAAAAAACAGGATTTGGCAATTAATTGAATGTGGGAAATGAGAGAAAGGAAGAGTCAAAGAAGACTGAGGTTCTGAGCTTGATAAGATGGTAAAAATTAAGAAGAAATAAGGGAAATTGGTGAGTTCAGAGTGAGGCATATAGAGTTGGAAGTGATGGTAGAACACCAGGTAGCAATGTCAAGCAGACAGGTAGGAATGCAGCATTGATGCTAGTTCTGAAGGTCTTCTATGCAGAGAAGACCACCAAAGCCATGGGAGTGGATGTATTCATTGAATGAATGAGTGTAGAGAGAGAAGTGGGCCAGCACATTCAGGGAAAGAGAAGACAGCTCTTAATCAGACGAGAGGAGATATCAGTCAGATAGAAAGTGAACTAGGGGAGAACAGTGGCATGGAAGGGAAAGGAAAAGAATATCAAGAAGAAAGGAATGGTCGGTACTCATGTCAAATTAAATAGGTTGAGGGTAAAAGTCAAGTTAGAGGTCATTGGTGACCTCAGAGAGAGGTTTCAAGAAAGTATGATTGGAAGATAAATTTCGAAGGGATTTAGAGTAAGCATTGGCAATGAATGTAGGTAGACTGCTCTTTGTGGGAGTTCCCAGATGCCATGTCTCTTGTGAGAGAGAGATGTAGAGTAAAAGCTTGCAGGAATAGCAAGTTAAGACATGATTTGTGGGAGTAACAAGGTAGAGACAGACACACAGACACACAGATAGATAGATAGATAGATAGATAGATAGATAGATAGATAGATAGATAGATAGATAGATAGATTATATAAGGGAGACCTACATGTATAGGCAGCAGGGAAGGAGTCAATAAGGAGGAAAAGATCAAATATAAGAAATCACAAGGTCCTCCAAGAGATGATAGTAGCATTCTTGGCAAGAAGGACCACCTAATCCTGTGACATAGGGGTGATGGAGGAGTGGAGATGTAGAACAAAGTGATTTTGAGGTACAAGAGCAATGGATTGAGAGGAAGGTCATGTCTGGTGGCATCGACTACTATCTAGGAGGTAAAATCATCTGCTAAGGAAGAAGGGAGTGGAGCGATAGAACTGGAAGCTTCAAGACAGAGAAAACTTGGATCAGCCTCTGAGGAAAGACTTACAGTAGATAAATAATCATGCCATATCATCAAAACCTTCAGAAATGTAGTGAAAAATATAGGACAAAGAAAAGTGGTTGAGTTATGCGTTTTTTCTTTAAAGGCATTCATTTTAAAACATCTGCTACCTGGCCTGTGTATCCCAAAATCTCTGGGGTGTGAGGGGCAGGAAAAGGGGAGAAATCCTTAAATTTGTAGGGGAACAGTTTCTAGCATTTCCCATTTCTATTTAATCATAATTCCTGAAGTGGAACTGAGAGACACTGAAATAAATTAGTAGCCTAAACACTGGTCTTGATCACATGAAAGGAAATCTGTAGCCCCTTCTCTTTGTCAGCAGGTTAGGAAAAGATAATAGGTGAAAAATGGGTGGATTCCAGATAGACAGGACTATTTCCTGAGCTGGCCCAGTGAGCAATGAGTGAACATGTGGCACAATAGACACTGAAAGATTCAGTAATCCACTTTGGGATCCACTTTGGGATCCGGTGTGGTGCAGGCACTGCAGAACCAAACTGTTTGATCTCTACTAAGAAGCTACTGACATCTTGAGATACACAGTCTATGACTAGATTATTCTCAAGATGCAGTATGCCTAAAACACTAGTTTATAACAACAACAATAACAATGATGACAGTTGTATAGCAACGAACACATATTACATTTGAGCTTCAAAGCAGCCCTCTAACATATGATTTATGGTATTATTCCCATTTTATAGATAAGGAAACCAAGGTTCAGAAATATTAAATGACTTGTTTCTGACCACAGAGCTTATACATGTCAAAGGCAGACTTTGAACCCAGGTCTTTGCTGTCTGTCTGATGCTATTTCCCAACATTTTTATACCTTCTAGGATCAGATAAAATGATAAACCCCAGGCTCCAAAACTGGGTTTCTTTACCTTCGCTCTATAAAGCTGTACATCTGCATTCGTCTCCTACCACATATATCCCTATACCATCCCTATCTCAACTCCTCTGCCCTCCAAGTTCAACTCTTTTAGCAGTCCTGCCCATCGAGCCTGCCCTTCATCTGCAACCCCTTGGCACAATCTTCTCGTCCTACAGATGCCACTCAAAAAGACCAAAAAAGCCAAAAACGGACAGGGCTCCCCAGACCTGGCTTTCATTCGGGTGGAGAACAGAAGGGAAGTTAAGTTCTCCATCATGCCAGTCTCGTCTCTCACCAGCCTAAAGCTGTTAGCTAGCTGCCAATGGTCTATGAAAGGAATAACCAGGATCCAGCTTTAGACGCTGGCCCCTTGCCCCCTTCCATTGCAGTAAAATGAGTTGAGTTTTCTAAAGACATGCTGAAGAGGTTCTATTACAGCTGCAAAATAAAACAGCAGGACCCGACCAGTCTCTCAGACCTGATACAAAATGTGCTATTTGCCCAGATATTTGTGGAGTATCGCGCATTCTGGCTCCCGTCATTTTTAACCTGAACGGGCACTTACCAGATATTAACCTGAGCTCGCCCAAGCAGCCGTAAGCATCTATGAGTTTCCAATACTGTCCTTTAATTACCTCCTTTTCTTCTGGAGCTGAGGAAGAAACAGAACAAGCATCCACGTTAGTCTGTCGTTCGGGGTTCATTCAGACTGCAGCGTGTTCCATCTGGCTTCCCTCCCACTCTAAAAAAGGGGAGGGGGGGAGAAAAAAAAGAAACCAGACAATAGCACAAAACGGGAGGAGGTTTTTTTATGATGGTAAATTATAGAGCTGCAAAGTGACAGGAAATCCTCCAGAATGGCTGGATGTTTAGAAACCCAGACCTGCTTCCGAGCAAAGAGAGAAGTAAATCCCAATATGGCCCGCTCCACGCTGACTCTTTCTTCAGACCAAAGGAGCAGACTCCTCCCGGGCCTCATACTGTGGGCTCACACTATACCACAAGCTCATGCCATATGTTCATAAAAACAGGACTGATTCGTTATTAACTATTTTGGGCCCTCCTTCAAAAAGAAATAATGGCTGGTGACTTAATCCTTGAAATAACCAATTCGGTTTTAATTTACCTCCAATGTATGAGGGGAAAAAACCAGGTACTCTGCAGATAAGAATGGAGAAGGGCACCCATCCACCCCTTTTGCTTGCATCCCCCCCAATTCTGAGGCAGACTGCAATCTAAGGCTCAACTACTCAAATCCTAGCCAAACTGGCTCTCTCAGTAAAGGCCCCTGCTGGGTCCATTAATAATTGCTGCCCCTCAAACCCAAAGCCATTACTTAGCTTAAAAAAGAAATAAGCAACAATAAAAGAACAGAAAGACCATGAGGCAGATGAAAAATATCCCCCCACACCAAGTTCCATTAAGTACAAGGAAGGTAATCTCAAAGAATCAAAATTCTCCCCTAAAAGCTACCCTTTGGTAGGCTAGTTAAAAAAAAATAAAGACACCCACAAATACACACCTACTTCAGGGACTTCACCTCTTCTCACTAATTTTAATGGCTTCTTTTTTTTAAAACCCTTACTTTTTGTCTTAGATTAAGTATCAATTCTAAGGCAGAAGAGCAGAAAGAAAGGGCTGAAACAATGTGGGTTAAGTGACTTGGCCAGAGTCACTCAGCTAGGAAGTATCTAGTGCCACATTTGAACCCAGGATCTCCAGTCTATAGCCTGGCTATCTGAGTCACCTGCCTTTTGAAATGGCTTCTTAACTGGTTCTCTGTATAGTCTTTCCCCTTCTCCAACCCATCTTCCATATAGCTGCCATAGTGATATTCCTGGGATAAAGATTTAGAGCTGGAAGGAATTTCTGAGGCCATCATCTAGTCCAACTCTTCTCCTTACAGATAAAGAAACAGAAGTTCAAGGACTCTAATCAACTTGCCCAGAGTCATACAGATAGCACCTGAGCTAGGATGCTCACTACCAATGCGTGCCTGAACAAATTACTTAACTTCCCTAGACCTTAGTTACTTCATGTGTAAAATGAATGAATCAAAACTAGGTAGTTTCTGAAGTCTCTTTTAGATCTAATCTTGAGCTCCTAAATAAAGGACAGTTTGACATGTCACTCTGAACTTCAGTAAATTTCAATAGCTCACCATTAATTATATCTAGGCTCAAATACAAACTCCTTTGCATGGCATTTAAAGCCCTTCAGAACCTTCATTCAACCTACCTTTATAGTCTTTTTTTTTTTTTTAAACCTTTACCTTCTGTCTTGGAATCAATACCATGTATTGGCTCCAAGGCAGAAGAGTGGTAAGGGCTAGGCAATGGGGGTCAAGCAACTTGCCCAGGGTCACACAGCTGGAAAATGTCTGAGGCCAGACTTGAACCCAGGACCTCCCGTCTCTAGGCCTGGCTCTCAATCCACTGAGCTAACCAGCTGCCCCCTGCCCCCTTTATAGTCTTAATACACATTTTTCTGTCCCTTCCATGTATTCTTTGGTCCAGTGAAACTGGCTTTCTAGCTGTTCTTCACACATGACTGTCCAGTCTTCCATCTCCATGTTTTTAGCACTGGCTGTGGATGTCGCTGGTGAGAGGTACTCTGCAGATACCCTCTTCACTTCCAGTTCTTAGCATTCCCAGCATCTTTCAAAACTCAGCTCAGGGACCAGCTCCTACATGGAAACTTTCCTGATCTTCCCAACTCCTCAACCTCAAAATTACCCAATTTGTAATTGAGGGGTAGAGGGGGAGCAGCTAACTCTTCATTTCTGTCCTAGAAACTCTATGACAGTAGGACAAGGGCTAGGCAAAGGGAGTTAAGGGATTTGCCCAGGCTCGCACCTAGTTAGGAAGTACTTGAGATCTGATTTGAATCAGCTCCAAGTCCTCCCAACTCCAAACCTAGCCTCTATCCATTGTGCTACCTAGCTGCCTCTTCTGTGTTTGCTTTTTATACACATTACATGTAGTTTTCTCTCTCTCATTCCCCAGTGCAATATGTAAGCTCCTTGAAGTTGAGGGCTAGTTAGTTTTTGTCTTTGTAGGTACCTAATTTATATTTTATTAATTGCCTGAAATATACTGAGTACTCCAGGAATAAAGCCTTATAACCCTAAATTTCAAAAGTAGGGATCTCTACGCTTTCCAGAATACCTAACATCTTGGGTTACCCTGGCAATGTTGAGGAGAAAGAACAACCCGAAATGATGACAGATAAAAGTCAAAAGTAAAACCTTCTGCGAAGGTGACCTTGATGGGAGAGTTAGAGGAACCCCCATTCCCTTCAAAGCCCTTCCAACCCCAGGGACCAAGCATGTGTAATGTGTTTAAAAGAATCTAGGAGGACCCAGGGAACAAAGGCTAGCCCACATTCCTGGAGCTCCCCAACCTCAGGCTAATAGGTAAAACCTCCCCCAAGCACTGGGAATCAGTCCCTCAGAGAGGCCAGTCCTTGGTATTAATTTATTTTGGGTCAAGGCCTAGAAAGATGAAAAAGCTCTTTCATTCACATATTTATTTAATTAGTTTAATGAATTAATTTTCAACCCTGCCCCATGCTTTGGGAATTGGAACAGAGATAAAGGAGAAGACAGCCCTGACATGAAGGAGACACTGGGTGTAGAGAAACATGGAAGGTCAAAGGGCTTGTCATAGAGAGCTTAAGAAGGTGTTAGAAGAAAATAGAAAATAATAATCGTGAGTATTTACATGGTGATTTTAAGCACCTTACAAATATTATGTCATTTTCTCCTCACAAATCTAATAAATAGTAGGTGCTATTATTATCTTCATTTTGTAAATGAGGAAACTGAGGTAAACAGAGGTTTAGCTGATTCACCCATGATATCATGGCAAGAAAATGTCCCAGGCTAAATTTGAACTCAAGTCTTCCTAACACCAAATCCAGTGCTCTATCCACCACTGTGCTTTCCAGCTACCTCCAGACAAAGAAAGGAAATGGGAAGACACAGAATTTTTTAAAAAAATGTCTACTCCTTTTCCCATCTCTTAGATGCATGAGTCAAGCCACCTTCTGTGGGCAAAATATCTTTATAGAGAGAGGGCAGGGATATTCCACCTCTTCTTAAAGCTGATAATGTTTGTTTGGGGTGTGGTGGGCAAATGGACTCTCTAATTTGGAGATAGAGGCCAGCTCTAAGAATCAGAGACCAGACTACAGATAGGTACTGCTCATTTATTTCTTTACTATTATCTGCACATATTTTAACCTGGAAAATGTCTCTCAATGCCTCAATTCACAAACAATACAGTTGCTAAGCCTTTACTAGTTTTCCTTTTAAAGCAAGTACAAAGTCTGTAATTTTGCAGAGGATTATTTTAATGCTAGCAGTTTCATGGGAACTGATAGGGCATGAAATAAAATGTTAGTGTTTTTCCCCCTTCCCTAGCAGAACTAAACCCATCAGTCTTTCACATTTCCTATTTTCTCTTTTCCCACCCATCAAATGAGTCATACTAGAAGAATTCCTCAGAGAAGATAGCCAAAGCAAAAGGAAGGTTACCTAGATTAAAGGCTTAGTCAAGGCTCATTTGCATTACACAAGCCAGAGCAGATGGCCCATTCCTCAGAAAGTGGCTAACTAGAAGGCTTCCTTCAGTCCCTGGGGACCAAGTGGCATTATGTTGACTCTATAGGAGATGTGAGGATCTGTTTTACTTGACTATTAATATTTCTAGGGCTCTGTTTTGTTTGACTATTAATATTCTTAAGGATTTTAAATTCTTTTTTTTTAATGGAAGGAAAAATGAGTATTTATTAGTGAGAAAAAAAAAACAAACAAAAAAGAAAAGAAATTCTGTCTTCTAGGATACAGTTCAAAGTCCTCAGCTTGGCATACAAAGCCCTTCACAGTCTGGCTCCCAATAGATCACTCTAGAACAATTTCACTTTACTCCCCTTCACCAACTCTATGCTGAAACTAAACTGACCCATACGTTCCATTCCATTTCCTATCCTGGGGACTTTGCAAAGTCTGTCCCCTCAACACTCCACATCCCTGAATGCTTTCCCTTTTCCTTCTGGGAATAACCACCCTCCTTTGAAAATTCAACGAGGGTGCCTGCTCTAAAGAGCCTATCTCTGATTTTCCCCTTCCCCCAATGGTGTCCTCTTTCCTCTCCAGAAATTACTTTGTATCTCCTTTGCATTTGTTAATCGGTGGCCATGACACAATTCCCTTCAGTAAAAGGAAAGTTCTTCAGCAGCCAAAAATGTTTTGTTTTTGACTTTGTATCTTCAGCCTTGCACATCAAAGGCACTTAGTGAATGCTTATTAAAAGAAATTGCTTTATCTCATCTTATCTTAGCAACAACTCAAAGTAAATACTACAGGTAGCATTACTTGTATCTCCATTTTCCGGTTGAGGAAACAGGATTAGAGACTTTTTAAAAAATTATTTAATTAGTTTGTTACAGTAAAATATCCAGTTAACTCTCTCCTTTACTCCATCTCCCCCACAGTGAAGGGGTCATTTGACAAAAAGATATATTTATATATAAAACTATGACTTACTTATTTCTATTTATTGGTTCTTTCTCTGGAAAAGTTTTTGTGCAAATAAAACTATAAAACTAATGTAGCCAAGATTATAAGGAAAGCAGTAAGTTGGGGAAACAATTTTGTAGATAGTTTCTTAGATAAAAATTCTATTTCTAAAATATATAGAGAACTTTGTCAAATATATAAGAATGAGCCATTCCCCAATTGATAAATGGCCAAAAGATATGGATAGTTTTATGGATTAATAAATCAAAGCTAAATGTAGCTATGTAAAAAAATGCTCGAATTCATTATTGATTAGATAAATGCAAATAAAAATTACTCTATGGTCAGACTTTAAATGCTTTCTCAAAGATGATACAGTCTTGAAAGCAAGATTTGACCAAAAATCTTTTCTGACCCTTTTCATTAAGCCCTAATTCCTAAACACTAGAAGTATCCTAAGAAATGTCTAAACCAGAATTGGACCAAGTTCCCTATCTAGCACATACTCAGCCCAGATCAACATTCAGGTGAAAGAAGTGTACTTTTGTCTTTAAAGGGTTTTTCTGCAATAAGGTGCCTTGATCCCTTCTTATTAAAGGAGACAAATACTAAACTATGTCACCAAAGATAGCAACACAATAAAGTAGGTTGAGTCTGTAAAAAGCAAAAGAAAAGAGACTGTGGGAAAAGATTTGCAAGGAAGTTCTCCCACAGAAAACTAAGCTATCTTCTTGCATTTCACTGTCTCCAGAGGGAAGATTTTGAATAATAAAGATAACAGCCGAATCAAATGCTACTTTTGAGTATATTCAAATAGCAGGTGGATGGTAACTCACTGAGCATCAGTTAGTTGGGAACAGAAACACCTCTTTGAAAAAAACAACTCTTTTCCAGAGGTACCTCAAAGGTTATTAAGCAAAATCCAAAGCAAAACTTTTGTGTGGAACAGTGGTCTGGGCAATCTAGCCAAAAGGCAACAAGTAGCTCACATAAAATCTAATGTGAAGGGGGGCAGCTGGGTAGCTCAGTGGATTGAGAGCCAGGCCTAGAGACAGGAGGTCCTAGGTTCAAATCTGACCTCAGACACTTCCCAGCTGTGTGACCCTGGGCAAGTCACTTGACCCCCATTGCCCACCCTTACCACTCTTCCACCTATAAGTCAATACACAGAAGTTAAGGGTTTAAAATTAAAAAAAAAAAAAAAAATCTAATGTGAAGGTACATCTTCCCATACTCCTAGCTATATAGAAACCACAAACCACAAAAATCACTGTGAGAGAAATGGCAAGGCAAAAGCCACAATCCTGAACAAAAAATGCAGGTTATCAGCAGGGATGAGCACAGCCCAGAAACTGACGAAGTACTAAGAGCAAAAAGAAATTTAAGTTTTTCATACAACCAGAGCCAATAAAACTCTGAGCATCACAAAGTGACACTTCGCATGAGTTAGGCTCATATTCTCAAAAAGAAAACCTTGATTTTGGCATATGATTTAAAGGAAATAAACTCAGAGTAGAGAGTGCTAATGGAGAAAGCATCAGCCATGGAGCCTTGGTTATATCTAGTAAGTTTTTATTATCATTTTGATTTGTAATATTTATTTGTATTTTTATTATATATGTATATAAACTTCTGTGTGGAATACAGATGGCTAGATTGCCCAGGCCACTGTTCCATGCAGAAGTATTTTTATTATATATACATATATATAAAATATTATATTTAATTTATTTAAATTTTCCATTTATTATTCATTTTATTATTTGCATCTCCAATCTGTGCTGAGTCCTTCACAAGGTCTCCCATACAAATCTCCTTACTCCCCACTCATGATTGCTGTCCTGGGAGAAGTCCATGCCTGGATTATTGCAATGCCCTCTAGTTGGTCTCCCTGCCTAAACACTCCCTATTCCACTCAACTGTCAAAGTGATCGTCTGTCTACCTCACTCTACCACACAATTAGTTCCAATGTCTCTCTATTTCCAGGGTCAAAAAATATGAGGTGTTCAGGGAAAACAAGTTCATATAGTAAGAGGGCTTGCAACACTTTTCAGGGCTGCTTTCCTCTTTTGGTGTCCACCTGCCACCCAGCTCTCACCTGTGGCTCCAAAAAGCACATACAGAGGTTGCCTCCCAGTAAACCATCTTGAAAGGTGAGTTAAACCAAGTTGAGGGTAACCAACAGGTTTCGAAACTATCAGTTAGCAGGGTGTCTACCTCAGGCATGTGAAGACTTACCCCAAACGAAGGGGTGTGTGTAGAGGGAATCATCCACCTAATAGGTGGATGAGAACATTTTGCTCCAATGGCCACAAAGTGGAAGCAGTTAAGTGTTAAGTAAGTTAAGTAAGTAAATGCTATTAAGTGTTTAGAGCTCAGTTAGACATTTGAAGAAGTCAAGGTAATCTATTGCATCCCAAACAAACCATGACCAGGCATGTTGATTTTCGTCTTGCCATTGGAGGTGGATGACCCTGCAAAGGATAATGAGGCTGATGATAGTGTGCAACTCTGCCTCACTTAAATCCGATGTATGTTCCAGTCAAAATCCATCACTGGTGACGCCATTTTGGTCCTCATTGAGAACAAAGGTTAATCACCATAACCAGCATAAAATCCTCTCTTTAGCCTTTATAGTCCTTCATAACCTGGCCTCTTCTTACCTTTCCAGTCTTATACTTTATTTTTCTCCAAACACTCTATCATTTGTGGACTTTGACCTTCTTGGGGTGTGTGTGTGTGTGTGTGTGTGTGTGTGTGTGTGTGTGTGTATCACACATGGTGGTTGATCTCCCAGTTCCTAATCTTTCCATGCCTAGAATTCTCTTCCTCCTCAATTCTACCTGCTGGCTTCTCTCAATACTTAACTAACTCTTACCTTCTGTGGGAAGTCTTCCTTGATCATTGCTCCTACTCCCAGCCCTCCTGGTGTCCTTTCCTCTGAGATTATCTTCTATTTACATTAGATACATGATGTATGTACATTTTTTTTTGGCATATTGCCTCTCCCATAAAATAGCTATCTCTGAGATCTAGTCTTTGCCTTTCTTTGCATTATCACTGTTAAACACAGTATCTGAGTGATAATTAATGCTTAAATAATGCTTCTTGGTTGCCTGAAAGAGGAAGGGGATAGATAGCCTAGACAATCTCTAAGATCCCTTTCTTCCAGTCCTCCATCCTCTGATCACAGCTCAGCATATCTGGCTGTGCAGATATACCTAGGAAGGCTACTGGAATATGACAGTGCTGGGCTACACAGTATTATTGTTTAATTATTTTCAGTTGTGTCTGACTCGGTGGTTTTCTTGAAAGATATTGGAGCAGTTGGCCCTTTCTTTCTCCAGATTATTTTATAGATGAGGAAACTGAGCAAACAAGTGAAGTGACTAACTGGAGGTCATACAGCTAGTATATGCCCAAGGACAGATTTGAATCAGGAGATAAGTCTTACTGACCCCAGGCTAGGTGTTCTATCCTCTGTACCACCTAGCTGTCCCCTGGACTCTATACAAAAGATACAGTTTATCATTCCTTCACTGGCAAAAAAGGAAATTGGTTTTACAAGCTATTCTTGAACTCTAAGACCCACAAAGTTAACTCCTAAATCTTGGTTGAAAAGGGCATTCCGTTACCAATCAATCAAAGTCAGCCTCTAACTACCTGACCCCAAAGTTCATTAAAAGAAAGAAAAAAAGGTTTTCTACTTTCCTTTTCTCAGCCCCCTTTTCTTTGTACCAGCTCAGCTACTGCAAAGGAAATCAGACAGTAAGTGCTCTTCCATCAAAGGAAACCATTTCAGAATAAGGACCAAGAATGACAGAGAAAATTAGTTTGAGCTGGTGACAGTTGGACAGATGTACCAGAGAGGAATTCTTGCAATGAACAGACTTTATTGCTTGGGGCAAAAGATTGCTGCATAGAAATTCAGAGCTCTAGCAACAATCCACTAAAAATCAACATGAGGCAGCAGCAGAACAAATGAGGCAACAATTTAAAAAAAATTGAAAAGATCAATCAAATTGCCATATAAGTTTTATTTTATTTTTTAAAGCCTTACCTTCTGTCTTCTAAGACAGAATAGTGGTAAGGGCTAGGCAATGGGGGTTAAGTGGCTTGCCCCAGGGTCACACAACTAGGAAGTCTCTGAGGCTGGATTTGATCTCCTGTCTATAAACTTGGCTTTCAATCCCCTGAGCCACCTGGCTGCCCCTGTCTTATAGATTTTATTTTATTTTATTTTATTTTATTTTATTTAAAACTCTTAGCTTCCATCTTAGAATCAATACTGTGTCATGGTTCCAAAGCAGAAGAGTGGTAAGGGCTGGACAATGGGAGTCAAGTGACTTGCCCAGGGTCACAAAACTAAGAAGTGTCTGAGATCAGATTTGAACCTAGGACTTCCCAACTTTAGGCCTGACTCTCAATCCACTGAGCCACCCAGCTGCCCCCTCTTACAGATTTTAAGTGAAATCTTTGGAATTATATCTTAAGACTGTGCAAACATACCTTCTTGGGAAATAAAGTCATAGGAATTATCCCCTTACCTTTTTTTAATTGCTAAAGAATTTAATGTTTAATACTGTATTATACAGCCTATATGTAATACTGTATAATACAGCCTATATTGTGTTTTATTTTCAATTGTGGAAACACTAGAGAAATGAAAGCCAGGGGAAACCACTTATCGAATTCAAAGCACTAGATTTTCTCATATAATATTCACAGGAAAGGAAAGGATTCTAAACATTTATATAGTGACTACTATGTGTTGGGGCATTGAACCAAGCACTTTTTTTTGTTTTTATTTTTATTTTGAATATTTTCCCATATTTATAAATTTCGTGTTCTTTCCCTCTCCCCAAGTCCCCCTAACCCCCCTTAGCCGACACATAATTCCACTGGATTTTACATGTATCATTGATTAAGCCCTAATTCCATATTATTGATAGTTGGGCTAGAGTTATTGTTTAGTGTCTTCATCCTGAACTAAACACTTTTTACAAATATTATTATGATCATTTTACAGTTGAGGAAACTGAGGCAAATAGTAAGTGACTTGCCTGGAGTTACACAGCTAGTGTCTGAGGCCAAATCTGAACTCAAGTCTTCCTGACTCCAAACCCAGTGCACTATCCATAGCCCCACTAGCTGTCTCAGGGTTATAGTGTCGGCACTAAAGAGGATTTTGAAAAACATATAGTACAATCTCATTTTATAGAAGAAGTCACTGAGGCCCGGAAAGATTAAGTAATTTTATAATAGTAGAACCTGGAAGCCAGATTTACTGAGCCCCTAACCCAGTGCTCTTTCCACTATGGCACACTGCCCCTCAGAGCATCAGTCATAAAACAGCTAAATGGTTTACTTCAAACAAGTGAAAAGAATTCACCCACAACACAATTCCTGGGGCAACCTGCCAAAAACCTATTTTATGTTCCACATTTCGACCAGGAAACAGACTACCGTGTATTTGTCCAGGCTCACCTGGGATTACACTTCAGCTTCAGAAATCAAACATCTAATTACTTCTGCAACTGTGTGAAGGGCCATACAGACAAAGTGATATAAAATAGAGCCCGTGCTCTAGGAGAGGTCCGGGAGACACAGGACCCTTCATGGAATAAAAGAATTAAATAGTCCATCCTGCATACTGCTGTCAAAGTCATTTTCCTTAAACTCAAATCTGACCACGTGACTCCCCTAAGTCAAACAACTCCAGGGGCTTCCTACTTAGCTGTGGAATAAAATATAAACTTCCATTTAGCTTTTAAAGCTCTATAACACCTGGCTCCAATCTATCCTTTTAGCCTACCCTAGACATTATTACTCCTCCCATCCTCTGTGATCCAGGCAAACTGCCCTTTCCTCTGTCCCTCACACAAGGTACTCCATTTTCCATCTCTGTACCTTTCTCCTGATCATCTCACAAGCTTGGAAAACATTCCCTTAGGGATGGCAAGGTAGCCTCGTAGATAGAGAGCCCAGCCCGGAGTCAGGAGAACCTGGGTTCAAATCTGGCCTCTGGCACTTCTTTGCCTCTTAACTGTGTGATCCTGGGCAAGTCACTTAATCCTAGATTGCCTAGCCCTTGCTGCTCTTCTGTCTTAGAATTAATAATAAGACAGAAGGTAAGGGTATTAAAAAGAGAAAAAAAAAAAAACACTCCCTACTCACCTGTACCTCAGAGTCCCTCCAAGATGTAGCTCAAGCA
The DNA here is from genome assembly GCF_016433145.1 of Gracilinanus agilis. Classification (NCBI taxonomy): domain Eukaryota; kingdom Metazoa; phylum Chordata; class Mammalia; order Didelphimorphia; family Didelphidae; genus Gracilinanus; species Gracilinanus agilis. The sequence goes on along the minus strand of NC_058133.1, from coordinate 421,922,047 downwards.
TCATCTTCTATATGAAGCCTTTCCAGATCCTTCATCTGCTACTCCCCCTTCCTCCCAAACTACCTTAGATTTCACTAGTTTGTATATATCCATATTTCTTGACCTAATATATGTGCTATCTATGTAATGCCATATATACTTGTTGTCGTTTCTCCATTAGATTGTAAACTCTTTACAAGTAACCATGGTTTCACTCTGTACTTTTTCAACCCTAGCACTTGTCATTGTTATTATTCAGTTGTTTCAATCAAGACCTATTCTTTGTGATCCCATTTGGGGTGTTCTTGGGGAAAGATACTAGAACTCCTTCTCTAGCTCATTTTACAGATTAGAAAACTGAGGCAAACAGGGTGAAACGACTTGTCCAGGGTCACATATCAAGTGTCTATATTTGAATTCAAGAAGATGATTCTTCCTGACTCCAGACCTGGCATTCTATCCACTGCGTCACCCAGCACCCAGGGAACACACTGGCACATTGTTGGTGCTTGAAAAATCCTTGTTGAATGAATGACTAAAGGGATAAGAGAACTATAAATACACATGGACTAAATTTGTCATACCTGTTCTAGCATCTACATCTAAATCTCTCAGCAAGGGAGTATATTTAGTGTTATAGTTTCTTTGTGGAAAGCTAGCAAAGTATTGTCAAGAATGCTGGGTTTATGGAAAGAGCTTTATGGACTGATGCAGAGTGAGATAAGCAGAACCAGGAGAACATTGTACACAGTAACTGCAATACTATGGAACGATCAACTGTGAAAGACTTAGCTATCATTGGCACCACAGAGATCCAGGATAATTCTGAGGGACTTGGGACAAAGAATGCTCTCTACCTCTAGAGAAAGAACTGTGGACATCAGAATGCAGATGAAAGCATATGATTTTTTACTTGTTTAGGTTTATTTTTTTAGGGTTTTGGTTTTATAAGATTACTCACAAAAATAAACAATATGGAAATGTGTTTTGTGCGATAACACGTGTACAACCCAGATCAAATTGCCTGCCAGCACCAAGAGGGGGAAAGGAAGGGAAGGGAAGGAGAAAGATAAGTTTGATCATATAACTTAGGAAAACCTCTGTGGAAATTTGTTGTGCAAGTAGTTGGTAAGAAAATAAAAATGTGAATATTTTTAAAAGTACCTTAGCTTCAGAGAACCTCACTTTTGTCATCTATAAAATGGGAATAATAAATCTTAATACAGGGTAGCTTGTAATACAGGGTAGCCTTTTATAAATCTCTATTTGTTCTGTGTGTCATGTGCCTGGTGCTGTCCAAAAATCAGAGAAAAGAACATCCACATTTGGATTGTCCTTTAGCAAATAGACAAAAGAGATTTGTTCAAACGCAACATAATTCCCACTGTTTCTCTTTGTTAGTCTCTGAAACAGAGACTCTCAGTCTCCTCTCTTAGGTCTTCTCCCCTTAAGGCAGCCCATTCCCTGGGACTATCTATGTTCTGTATATGAGTTCTGTATATAAGAAGTTTCTGGCTGGGCCAGAGGTGTGCTACAGTATTAAGTTCACCTGAGTGCAACTGCTGGTGCCCTGGATTACTTTTCCATTCTGTCTGTCCTAGATTCCTGACCTGCTATCTGTTCCAACTTTGTACTACTTACACTCATCATGCCAGCCTTGACTCCCAGCAACTGCCTGCTGCAACCCCGGGCCACTGTATAAACTCTTAGCACGGCCAAGTCCTCCCAGTCACGCTACCTGGTGATCCACGGTCACAAACTGTCTGATACCCCCCAGCAGTTTTACTGCATCTTGGCAAAACTGCCTTTAAAAAGGAAAGGAGAAGGATGTTCCTTTGTCCATTGGTTCACTCGGTATACACTTAGTAAGGACCTAGTATATACCAGGTGTGGTGTTAGGCTCTTGGGTAACAAAGAATTCATAAGTCCCTGCCAGGAGCAGCTAGGTGGCTCAGTGGATTGAAAGCCAGATCTAGAAACAGGAAGTCCTGGTTCAAATCTGGCCTCAGACACTTCCTTGCTGTGTGATCCTGGGCAAGTCACTTAACCCCATGACCCCCTTACCACAATCCTGTCTTGGAACCAATAAACAATATTGATTTTAAGACAGAAAGGAAGTGTTTTTACTTTTCTAAAAGTCACTGCCTTCAAGGAGTGGAACAGTACCTGCATAGAAAAGTTCAGAAAAAACCAATAACAATTTTTTTTTTAGACCCTTACTTTTTTCTCAGAATTGATACTGAGGATTGGTCCCCAGGCAGAAGGCAATTGGAACTAAGTGACTTGCTCAGGGTTATATAGCTAGGAAGGTCAAATTTGAACTCAGGACCTCCCATCTCCAAGCCTGGCTCTCTATTCACTGAGCTAGCTAGGTGTGCCTTCTGATGTCTTGACTTACACCTGAACTGGATTTAAGTGAGGCAGTGTTGCACAAACTTCTCAGTCTCACTCTCTTTTCAAAGTCATTTGAAAATGGGGCTAGACAAAAGCCAGGACAATTGGGGGATGGTTCAGGATATGGGGGCTAACCTCAGCTTCTTCCACGTCTGGCACAGTACCTGCTTCACCCTCCCTCAAGGCTATTGGAACAAATTGCTCCTTTCCGCTCATTCCACCAGAGGGAAGTCTTCAGGTGCTTGAGACAAACATCTCCCTAACTCAACAATGGGTCTGAGGTCTATAGGTTACCCTCAACCTGGTTTAGTTTGCTCTCAAGAAGGTTTTGCCAGGGTGTGGCCCCTGAGCATACTACAGCTTCTTGGAGCCACAGGTGAGAATGGGGTGAAAGGTAGACACCAAAGGTGGATGAGCAGCCCTGAAAATGATTTGGAAAGCCCTCCCGCCCAAGATGCCTGTCCTTCCTGAGCACCCTAGTAAATGAAAAATGTATACAAAGGAAATATAAAGTCATTTCTGGAAGGGAGACATTTGTACCCGGATGATCAAGAAAAAACTAGTATAGAAGATAGTATTCTAGGTCTAACCTTAAAATAAATTAGGGATTCTGAAAGATCAAAGAAAGGAGGAGTGCAGTCCCAGCCCAAGGAGCTATCTGTGCAAAGACATGGGAGTCAAGAAAAGAATTTTGTAAATAGAGAACAGCAAATAACAGCTTTGTGCATATGGGGAACAATAGAATAGGTCAGGGTAGCTGAACTACAGGGCTCACAAAGTAAAATAATGTAGAATGTGTCTGGGGGAAAAATAGGCAAGAAATAAATTGTGAAGCATTTTTGATGCCTAACAACATTATTTGTACTTTTTCCTAGAGACAAACATTGGAGCTCTTGGAGCCTGACCGCCTGTGTAAGGGTGTTGGGGTAGTTGTTTTTCAGTCTTCAAACTTTTATTGAAAATTTGGTGTGGCTCTTCTTTATTAAAAGGTCAGCAAAGGAAACAAGATGGGGATAGGAAAACTTACTTTGGTAAACTAGCTTCAAAAACTTGGGTCTATTCCACCAGGCCAGCTCCCTTTTCAAGGCATGCCAACTTTCAAATGGGCCTTTGAAACAGACATTAACTAAAACTAATCAGAGTTAAGTAGAATGTTGAGATAGTAAAGATATATTAAGTGGACAAAGCTTGCTTCCACTTCCACCAGAGAGAGGAAGATTTGAGGGGGTTTTGTTATTTGAAGTCCATCTTATGGGTTTCCTGTGTGGGAAAAAAAAATAATAAAAATAACCCCAACCAAAAGAATCTGTCAGGCCAAAGAGTCTTGGCTCATCGACCTGTATAAGACCACGGCTGATAATGGCATTGACGTGCCTACTGCAGACACTCATGGAAACCAACATGGAAAAGAGCCCAAACCAAAGGCCTCCTTTGACTATTCATCTAAATGCCTGTGTCGCTGGAACTTAAAACCACCCAAAAAAACCCAAAACACACACACAAAAATGAATGTTAACCCCAGCTCACCAAATACTGATTATTTTAAAGGCCATGTCCTGAGCTCACTCTTAGTTTTAACCAATAACCAATAAGGTTTAACCACTCTTAGTTTGACTTAATTGAGGACCTGTTAAATATGCCATGAGCTAGGGATAATAAAGAAAAATATACAACGGTTTATTCTTACCATCAAGAGAGTGAATGTATACATATCTAAATATATACAAAATAAATAACAAACAAAATACACAAAGTAAATATATAAGTATGTACAAAATATACAGTACATACAAAGTAAAAAATAAATGGTTAAAAAGTTACAATAACAAAAAATAAAGTTGAAAGTTGGGGACAAGGGCATGTATTGGAAAAGGGTCTTCATATGGACTTTGTAGAAAACTAGGGATTTTAAGAGATGGAGATAAAGAAAGAATGCCTTCTAGACACAGAGAAATAGCCTGTGCTAAATCAAAGAGATGGGAGATGGAATATCCTCTGTGGCTAAGGCCAGTTTGACTGAACAGTAAAGTATATGAATATAAGATAAACCTGAATATGTAGAATGAAGTTAAGTTGCGATAGGATGCAGCCATGACACAAGACATAGTTGAACTATTTCCTGGTGAACTGTTGTGTAACTTTTCTAAACACAGGTATGTAATTTAGATAAAACTGAGTCATAAATCTCCAGGTTTAAGAAAAGTTAGGCTTTATCAAAAGAGGGCCAGTCCATCAATAAAGCTGGACTCTTGGGCTAGACCAGAAGACCCTGACCATAATGAGAGGACCTCTTTTTATCCCCAAAGAATCAAACAAGTTTTTATACCAATACAAACATAATACAAGAAAACAATCATACCCCTTGAAGAATAGAGACACCCACAAGCAATGTTCATTGGTTAAGTCAACTAGGAAGCACTCCATATGGGTAAAAGAAATCATTTGACCTTGACCTAAGAGTCACTTGATAGATATGGGGGGAGAGGATGTGCCTGAGATGATGCAAAAGATAAGAAAGAGTGGGTGATGTTAGGCAGTGACTGTATAAAAGAGTGGGCTGGGTTGAACAGTACCACCTGGTCCTGAACCCATGCATGGTGATGGTGATTTATAGTGGATCACAAGTTCAAGACCATAACTGAGCAACTTTGAAGGGTGGATGGGGCAGACACCTATGCTAAAAGCAGTTATTTAGTTACTTTAAAACCTTGATACTTAACCTGAAAGAGGTCGTAAATAAACAGACTTGTACGAAAATATTTATAGCTACACTTTTTGTGGTGGCAAAGAACTGGAAAATGAGGGTATGTCCTTCAATTGGGGAATGGCTGAACAAACTGTGGTATATGCTGGTGATGGAATTCTATTGTGCTCAAAGGAATAATAAACTGGAGGAATTCCATGTGAACTGGAAAGACCTCCAGAAAATGATGCAGAGTGAAAGGAGCAGAGCCAGAAGAACATTGTACACAGAGACTGATACGCTGTGGTAAAATCGAATGTAATGGGTTTCTGTACCAGCAGCAATGCAATGACCCAGGACAGCTCTGAGGGATTTATGGTAAAGAATGCTGCCCACATTCAGAGGAAGAACTGCAGGAGAGGAAACATATAAGATAAACAATTGCTTGAACGCATGGGTTGATGAGGACATGATTGGGGATGTGGACTCGAAACTACCACACAAATGCAACTAACAACAATTTGGAAATAGGTCTTGATCAATGACACATGTTAAAACCAGTGTAAATGTGCATCGGCCATGGGTGGGGGGAGAGCGGGGGGTGAAGGGGAAAGTAGGAGCATGAATCATGTAACCATGTTAAAAATGAATATTAATAAATGTTTAAAAAAAAACAAACCTTGATACTTATACTGAAATCATCACAATTGATTTCAGTATAAGTATCATGAACACAAAAGCAAGAAGAGCTTGGTTTTTTGATGCCCAAGAATCTAAATAAGATGGTCATTCAGGGGGCAGCTGGGTAGCTCAGTGGATTGAGAGTAGGGCCTAGAGACGGGAGGTCCTGGGTTCAGATCCGGCCTCAGACACTTCCCAGCTGTGTGACCCTGGGCAAGTCACTTGACCCCCATTGCCCATACCCTTACCACTCTTCCACCTATGAGCCAATACACAGAAGTTAAGGGTTAAAAAAATAAAATAAAATAAAATGTCACACTGCACCAGGAGAACATCATACACAGAGATGGATACACTGTGGTACAATCGAATGTAATGGACTTCTCTATTAGCAGCAATGCAATGATCCAGACAATTCTGAGGGACTTATGAGAAAGAACATTATCCACATTCAGAGGAAGAACTGTGGGAGTAGAAAAACAGAAGAAAAACATATGATTGATCACATGGGTTGATGGGGATATGATTGGGGATATTGACTCTAAACAAGCAGCCAAGTACAAATATCAATAATATGGAAATAGGTCTTGATCAATGACACATGTAAAGCGCAGTGGAATTGCACATCAGCTACTGGAGGGGGCGGGGAGAGGGAAGGGAAAGAACATGAATCTTGTAACCATGTCAAAATACTCTTAATTAATTAATTAATTAAATTTTTCTAAATTAAAGAACAAATACCACACTGCAAACAACAACTATGAAATGAAAGCCTTGTCTAAACAACAACAACGAAATGGCCCACACTTCATCTGGTAAAAGAGTTTGAAATAGTTCTGAGAACTTTGATGGTGGCCATGGAGGCAACTTTGGAAGAAATGACTTAGGTCAAGGTACGGTCATAGTGGTTTTGGTGGCAGGTATGGTGGTAGAAGATATGGAAGAAGTATAGATTCCTAAAAATGGATTGGGCAATGATGGAAGCAACCTGGGAAAATGGTAGAGAGGCTGCAATGCCACTGGCAACTACATTCAGTCTTCAAACTTTGGTCCCATGATCAAAGAAAATTTTGGAGACAAGAGCTAAAGAAGGACCAATATTTTGCCAAACCACATAATTAAAGTGGCTATGATGGTTCCAGTATTACCAACTGTTATTAGCAGTAGTGAAAGATTTTTAATTCTGTTAGGAAAGAAAGCTTAGTTGAAAGGGAAGCTAGAGGTTACAACAGATTTATTTATGAACTCAGCCAAGTACAATGGTAGGAAGGCCTAGCTACTACCATGAGAATACATGTTTTAGACAAGGTTTAAAAAAAAACAAAACATAAGTCTCATCATCAAACACCACCACTACTATACTACTTTAAAAAAAAACAACAAAACCTTTGTCTTACATCTAATTTATTGTCAAAACTCATTTTAGAGGGCAGCTAAGTGGCCCAGAGGGGATTGAGAGCCAGGCCAAGAGATGGGAGGTTCTGGGTTCAGAACCTGGCCTCAAAAACTTCCTAGGTGTGTGATCCTGGGCAAGCTATTTAACCCTGAATTGCCAATCCTTTACTACTCTTAGACTTTTTCTTCCTGGTTCCAGAGGACAGATCCACAAACAATGGCAGAAGGCACAAAGAGACACTGAAATAAAATGTAGAATTTTATCCTCTGAGGTTCTGTATTTTAATTCATATAAAGTTATAAAAATACACAACTGAATAGACTTTGTAAACTTCACAAAAGAAGCAAATTTTAATTTGATGGAAAGAAAACCTTCTTAATTATTAGAACTAACCAAAAGAGGGTTGGGCTGTCTCCTAGGAGGTATAGGACTTCCTCACTGGAAGGCTCCAAACAAAGGCAGGATGACTACTTGTCAGGTGCATAGTGGAGAGAAAATTGTTCAGGTATCTGTTGGGCTGAGACACTTAACTTACAATCTGGTTTGTGGATAGATCATAGGGGATCCAAGAACTAAGATGAGAAAAAACAAACTAATCTTTATTTTCACTAACCTAAATATGAAATTTAACATTTCTTTCAATTATGACCCAGTGGAATTACGCATCGGCTAAAGGGGGTTAGTGGATTTTGGGGAGAGGGAAAGAACATGAAACATATAACTATGGGAAAATACTCAAAATAAAAATAAAAATATTTAAAAAAGAAAAAGAAACATTTCTTTCTTTTTTTAATTTAAAAAAAAATTTTTTTTAACCCTTAACTTCTGTGTATTGACTCCTTGGTGGAAGAGTGGTAAGGGTGGGCAATTGGGGGTCAAGTGACTTGCCCAGGGTCACACAGCTGGGAAGTGTCTGAGGCTGTATTTGAACCTAGGACCTCCTGTCTCTAGGCCTGACTCTCAATCCACTGAGCTACCCAGCTGCCCCGAAACATTTCTTTCAATTATGAACATAAACACTATTTCAAGGTGTCCAGAGGCATTATCAGATTTCCAGAAGAATTCATAACACATTAAAAAAAAAAAGGGAATGAACCCTTTGACTAAACATAAGGGAATTCAGGCCAGGTTCTAGATTTTAATTCAGTTGTATATTTTATGAATTTATACATATGAACATATATATATGAAAGTATATGTATACTTATGAAAGTACATGTGTATATATATACATATATATTATGTGTGTGTATATATGCATATACATATACACACACTTTCAATAAATCTCAAGGAAAAGCTACATTTCACCCTGCATGGGATTAAAACAAGTTACCAAAATCTGGCCTCAACTACTTTCTAGCTGTGTGACCCTGGGCAGGTCACCTAACTTTTTTTACCCAGCCCTTAGCCTTCTGTCTTAAGAATTATTACTAAATCAGACAATAAGGGTTTTTTTTTTTTTAAATCCAACCAAGTTATCAGCCCATAAAGTTTTCGGCCAGTTATCCTTTATATAAACTATAAAAGCAGCATATTAGCGAGAAACAAGCATTCTTCATTCTTAACAAACCGTTTAGTAAGTCACTGCACAAATAGAAGCACACATAGGTGTCTCTTTGAAATGAGAGACTCCTGGTTGTTTGCTTCTTTGCCTATTTTGGAGACACACAATGGTTAATCTCCAGAGAGTTCTGCTAAAAATGTTCCCGTGGTACCAAGGCGAATGCTGTCAAAATGGGTGCAGCTGACCCTTTGGCCACAGAAATCCCAAGGCCATTACAGGTCGGACAGGGGGCTGGATTCTAGAGACAGGCACATCAGGAGAGGAGGTAGTCGCTCTCGATCTGTATTTTTCAGGAATCCTTTACTTTTATCTTTTAAACAAAAACATTAAGATCATTCTTATTGTTTGAATAGACCCCAGTTCAGTACATGGCACTGAAAGCTGCCCTGACCCAAATAAAATCCTCTGCCCAGACCCGGGAGTGTTGACTGGTTCTTATCTGATATTATTTTGATCTTTTACTCCATAGAAAGGAGACTTAACTGTTCCACTTGACATAGTTTCTCTCCTCAATAGGGATATTGTAGAAGACTCTGAGAGGTGTCTCTTCTTTATAAGGAAAAATACATATTTTCCCAGTATTAAATACTTCGTTGACCTTTTTAGGAATTATATGTTATGGCAATCTTCACAGTCTAACACTAGTTAAACCAGAGAAAATGAAAGCAATAAGACCACACAATAACATCTGAACTGTAAGCAAGCCATTTTTTCAAAGTGGGGAGGGATTGGGAACACCAGGGCAAAGAAAGGAAATTTGAGTCCAAGAGCTTAAGAACTTAAAAGGGTATTAACAGGTACTTGGAACAGCTTTAAAAGATGCTAAGGCATTTCTTGGATTGGCACAGCTCATGGCATTTTAATAAATACCTTACTCCTTGTTTCTGATTTTTAGCTTAAACTGCTGTTGTATTTACAAAGCAATTGGTATTAAAGTGGTGGCATGAGGAAGCCAATCCATCATATTTTGGAAATCCACAAAAGTACAATAATTTTTAAAAATCCATCAGGTTTCAAGGTTCATCCCCAGAGACTCAAAGGCAAATTATTATGATTTTTTTTCTTTGCCACATTATTTTACCCAGGGTATGGAGAAATGGAAATAGGTGCCATTGTGTCATGGGTAGAGAGCTGGCCTTGAAGCCAAAAGCATTGAGTTCAAATTCTACCTTTGACATAATGGCTGTGTGATCTTGGCCAAGTGACTTCATGGCATATTGGAGTTTTTTAAATGACAACTAAGGGCTGTGGGAAGGGCTTGTTGCTGGGCTAATGGTAGCAACAAGTCCCCACTGTATTCTATCCCCAGATAAGCTCTGTATGAAATAGCAAACCCTACACTAATATTGTCTGGCACTGGGGAAAGCAATCTCAGGCCCTGACAAGCAATCTACAACCTTTTCTCAACTTTTTGCTGCTTCTAAAGTCCAGGTCACAAGTGGTGAGGGTTAGGGGAAAGGGAAATGTCTTCATGGAGGGAGGATATGGTATTATCAGGCCTCTAGTGAAAAGGAAAAGAAATCCAGGGAAGGACAATTGGAATATAGAGGCAGCACCAAGAATCAAGCCATTTGAAGCCCTGAAATCAAGTAATCCTTATAACTGGGTAAACATTGAAAACAGACAAAGGGAAAAAGGAAATATGGAAAATATCAAATGTACAATATTTACGAAAGGATCATCATTAATAAGATTGCTCTTCTACTATTTGGCAAGCACTCAGTGTTGCTCTGGGCATGGGCACTCTTCAATGGCAGAAAAATCCTTAAGTGAAACAAACTCGCTAAAAATCAGATCCTTTCTATGAAAACTAAATGAAGTGAAATCATCTGGTGGAACTTTTACTCTGAATGTCCGAAGAGCACTCTTGCACTGTTCTCCAGGTGATTTGAAAGCATTTTTGGAACACCCACTATGCGCCTTATGCTTATGCCTGACACTTTTAGATAGGAAAAGAATAAGCCAAACTCTTTTTAGAAACCTTATAATTCCTCCACCATTCAATCAGCAACTATTTTTAAGTGCCTACAAGTGAGCAGAACTAACACACACACTTTCTCTCTCTCTCTCTCTCTCTCTCTCTCTCTCTCAATATATATATATATGTGTGTGTATGTATGTATATGTGTATGTATGTGTGTATAAAATCAGTGCTGACGGGGAAAATAAACTGATACACCTGAAATATTGAATGATAAGAAACAGCATAATAATTAACTAGTACTAATTGTGTGGTACATACATTTCAGTTGCTATAGGAGTTCAGAGAGGGAACATTTATTAATTAAGCATTTATTAAGCACCTCCTATGTACCATGTGGTGAGACTACAAAGGCCCTCCCCTGAGGGAGCTAACAATCCAGTGGAGGAGACATGCAAACAACGCTGTACAAATGAGATATATGCTGGGTAAATGAGAAATAACTCAGAGGGAATGTAGCAACTTTAAGAAGGATGGGAAGGGGGCAGCTGGGTAGTAGATTGAGAGTCAAGTCTAAATATGGAGGTCCTGGGTTCAAATGTGACCTAAGACACTTCCCAGCTATGTGACCCTGGGCAAGTCACTTAACCCTCACTGCCTAACCCTTACCAATAATCTATCTTAGAACTAATACACAGTATTGATTCTAAGGTGGAAGGTAAGGGTTAAAGAAAAAAAAGGATGGGAAAATGCTTTACAAAAAAAGGTGGAATTTTAACTAAGATCAAAGACAACAAGCATGTAACCCCATACACTCTTAGAGCCAGAGATGGGCAGCAGGAGAATGGAAAGCTCTCTCTTTGAACCTAACTACCAAGAGGGTAGAGCCTCTCCAAGGATCTCCTTCCAATTTTATCCCCAAGAACAGTATGGAAGGCTGCAGATTCCACAGCAGCAAAGGTCATTTAGCCAAAGGTCTACTCTTAAAACCTACAGAGCTACTGCAAGATCAAAAGACTCGTTTGACCAGAAAGAGAGCCCCAGAGATGTACCTGGCAAATGCAGATTGCCCAGCAAAGAGATTCTGACAGCCACCATTTCCTTTTGGGATTGCCTTGCTGTAGGAAGACACCAAATCAGAGCCCTATTGATTAGATGCATAGCCTGATTTTTCATCCCTTCCATACGGAAAGACAATTGCCTATGCCAAATCAAAAGAATCAACGCAGGGGGCAGCTGGGTAGCTTGGTGGATTGAGAGCCAGGCCTAGAGAAGGGAAGTCCTAGGTAGGTTCAAATATGGCCTCAGACACTTCCCAGCTATGTGATCCTGGAAAAGCCCTTCCTACTCTTCTGCCTTGGAACCAATACACAGTGTTGATTCTAAGACAGAAGGTAAAGGTTTAAAAAAAAAAAAAGAATCAACACAAATTAAATCTAATGAAGTTCTTTAGATCAGCCACTTATTAAGTCATGACAGGGTCTTCTCTAGATCAACCCTAAATGGATACACATTCTATCTTCTCTTTAAAGCATCATTAGTAGGGGGCTAAGCACCTTCTAATTAGTATAGAGGGCAACATTAGATCTACACTGAGCAGAAAGATTACTGAGGAGCCTACCAGAAGGAGGGCAGATAGACTTCAGAAAGTTTTGATCTGGTGGAGATATTTAACTGCTCAAACTCCCAACTAAAACAAGAAAAGGCATTCTTGTGTGTGGCATCTTTATTCTGGCTCTGACACTTTCTATCTTTGACCATGAACAAATCTCTTTCCTCATCGGAGCCTCAAGTTTCCTCACTGCCAGTTTTTTAATTTCCATCTGGATTTAGGATTTCACTAGCTTAGGGAACTCCTGGGGAGAAGAGTCTGTCACCAAGGTGGACTCTAATTCTGCCACTTCCAGTTTTTGGTACCAAGGGGCACTGAAAGTTTGAGTGACTTTCTCAGGCTGTCAGAGCCAGTAAATCCTTATGCAGTCTGGTGTCTGATTTTCTTCAGATTAAGTGTCTTGAAAGATTGAAGGATTTATATCTTTAGTGGAAAAACAAGGGTTATTTACACTATAAAATAGGTTATTTCTAGAAGGCATTAAGTATCTACTCTGAGCAAAGTTATATCTTTGCTCACTCAACCCAAGTTGTACCATCTGGAAAGAATCAGACTAACTAAAATTCATATACACTTGAATTGCCTTTATTAATGTTCTTTCCATTGATCTGAATATTTCATCCAATGCTAGAGATTTTGACCCATTCATATGGAGAGGGAGTAGAGCCAAGATGGCGGCTCAGCAGCAACGAAAGCTGAAATCATTCTGACAATCCTTCCAAACCAATCTTTAAAAAGTTCCTCAAAATGACAGGCATCTACCCTTGTCAGCCCATATGTGTTTGTGGCTTTTGTCCACATCTTACCCCAAGTTCATCACAGAGGTCCAATCTAATATGCTGGAAGCCATCCTTAATTTGTCCTAATATCAAGAGGATACAGAGGAGTGTTCACTACTTATCTCTCATCTTTCCTACCTGCCTACCTTCTCTTCCTATTCAAGGTGCCAACTTTTGTTCCTCTTCTCTGAAATTCTGTATTAGTTATATGTTGCAGTTTGCTCACATCTACCAAAGGTGAGCTTTTAAAAAGGTATATATTTATATAAAATATATATTTACATATTTAATATAATACCAGTTAGTTATCACTTCATAGCAAAAAATAGATGACCTCTGCCTTGAATAAACATACATGATGCAATGAATAGGCCTGGTCTAAAATTCTGATTCTGCCACTTCCTAGCAAAGGAATTAACCTCTCTGAGCCTCAGTTTCCTCATTTATAAAATGAAATTCATACTTATGGTATTCATAGGGTTGTTGAATAGAAACCTCTTTATAAATAGCAAAACAAATATATAAATAAATTTTAAAAAACACAGCTAAGATGAGCATACAAGCAAGTTTTAATATACAGTTGTTTCAGTTATGACAGTCTCCTCATGACTTCATTTGGGTTGTTCATGGCAAAGATATTGGAGTGGTTTGCTATTTCTTTCTTTAATTCATTTCACAGATGAGAAAACTGAGGCAGAATTAAGTGGCTTGCCCAGGGTCACACATTTAAGTATTTGGAGGCAAGATTTGAACTCAGATCTTCCTGACTCCAAACCTGGCACCCTGTCCACTGTGCCACCTAGCTGCCCACATAGAGGCACAGGGAGAAGTGAAAATTACAAAATCAAATGGGGATAGTAGCTTTGTTTATTTTGTTAGGTATGTAGTGTGCCTCCCTTTAAAGAGTAAAGCCAGTTTTGAAAAGTTTCATCCAAACCCAACCATATCTTAAAGTCCATGACATTGTTTAAAGGAATCCTGCAGTGATGGCCTGCAGGCTCTACCTCAGACGGACTGCTGGGAGAAGAGTACTTGGTACAGTTATTTGTCAAGTGCTACATAAAGCTCACCTGTTATCGCTGTGCCTTTTGAAACATGAAGAGGAGTCTTAGTTCTTCTCTACTTTGAAACTTCATAGAAGAGATTTAATTAAAGTTAGGCAGCTACATAGGCAGATGAAGGTGGGCTGCTCTATCTCCTTGGCTCTCATTCCTCTTCACAAACTATGGCTTCCCTATCAAGCTTGCTCAGGAAAGACGGCAAACACTGGTTTGAATGCCTTTACTCTTACCCTCCTTTACTTATCCTTAGTTCACCTGCAGCCATAGTAGGGGCACCAGAGAAGCCTCTTTGGAGGTTTGTTTTTATTGCTCATCTTCATTAGCTGGAGATACCATCACCAGCATAGCCTCATTATGTCTTGGCCCAGGTACTGAATGGAGATTGAGAAAACAAGGCTAATTCCTCTCTTGTAGGTTAGTGGCTACACTCCTAAGGACTCTGCCAAGAAACGCTTAAGAGACACCATGTTAAAGGCTTGAAGCTGATGATTTTCCAGGTCCAAGTCTGGGTGGAATTAACAGGGTATTTATTGTAGAGTACTGTAAATTATTCCCTGCCTGCACCATCCTGGGGAGCAAGGATAAAACTATTCCAATAGCAGAACTCCTCAGGGGGAAATCAAGATAGCCAAAAATCACAGCTGAAACCTCAGGACATTAGGGAGTTATTTGGGAGGCAGAGAACAAATTCAGAGAAAACCCGGGACAGCAAAAACTTCTCTCTATCCAAGAACTTCAAAAGCCTTCTCTTGAACCTTTAAGAAATGTTCTCAGGAAGGCTACAGGAAACCTCTATGAAGCATTAGAGGCTCTTCTCTTCCCCCACTGTAATGGATTCCTTCCAAAGTGTTTGTTTTAAAAAAGATCTCCTGTCTCATGCACAAATTTACACTACTCTTTCTGCTTTAGGCCATACTTCAATTGGTTGGGCAAACTTTGGACTCGCGCCTATGAACAATGGAGACCAAAGAGGATCAAATCTTATTTGGTGCAAAACAAACTGATTTTTTAAAATAGTTAGTCCTAGAAAATGATTTTTTAAATTAAAATTTATTTAGTTAATTAATTTAGAGTATTTTTCCATGGTTACAAGATCCATGTTCTTTAGAAAATTATTTCTGAACAACCATAAGTCACAATAAAGGCCTGTTGAGGCTTGTAGCATTCTCTTACAGGTGAGTTTCATACAAAACAGAACTGGAAAAACTAACCTGGTTTTGGTATATTGATCAAGTCAATAAGCATTTATTAAGGGGGCAGCTGAGTAGCTCAGTGGATTGAGAGCCAGGCCTAGAGACGGGAGGTCCTAGGTTCAAATCTGGCTTCAGACACTTCTCAGCTGTGTGACCCTGGGCAAGTTGCTTAACCCCCATTGCTTAGGCCAGTGATTGCCAAAGTGGGTGCCACCGCCCCCTGGTGGGTACTGCAGCGATCCAGGGGAAGCAGTGATGGCCACAGGTGCATTTATCTTTCTTATTAATTGCTATTAAAATAAAAAAATTAATTTCCAGGGGGCTAAGTAATATTTTTTCTGGAAAGGGGGCAGTAAGACAAAAAAGTTTGGGAACCACTGGCCTAGCCCATACTACTTTTATGCCTTGGAACCAATACACAGTATTGATTCCAAGACAGAAGGTAAGGGTTAAAAAAAAAAAAAAAAGCATTTATTAAGTGCTAGAAAGAAATGTGCCAGGCACAGGGATAGAATCTCAGGTCTGAAGTGAAGAAGACTCATCTTACTGGGTTTAAATCCAGCCTCAGGCACATAATAGCCAAATGATCCTGGACAAGTCACTTAGTTCTGTTTGCCTCAGTTTTCCTCATCTGTTTCAAATGAGTTGGAGAAACCACTCCAGTATCTTTGCTAAGAAAACTCCAAATGGAGTCATATAAAGAAAAGCAGAAAAACAGTCCTTGTTCTCAAGGAGCTCATAGTCAAACAGGCGAGACAAGAAGGAAACAACTATGTACACACACAAAAGCATGAACAGGGTAAAATGAAGATAATCTCAAAAGGGAGTAGTAAGATTAAGGAGGACTAGGAAAGACTTCTTGTTGAAGAGGGGACTTTGAGACCTGAATGAAGCTAGCAAATCCAGGAGAAGTAAATGAGGAGGGAGAGAGGAGGGAAATGTCAGTGAAAACATGCCTGTGAGATAGAGCAAAGAATAATCAAGGAGGCCAATGTCACTAGAAGGAGGGAGAGGATTAAGGTATAAGGAGCCTGGAAAGGTACAAAGGGCCCAGGTTATGATGGGCTTTAACTGTCATGGGATTTTATATTTCAATCTGGAGGCAATAAAGATCCACCTGCCCTGGGGCATGGGGTGGGCGACACCAGATCCTGGGGAAGGAGTAAACCACAGAGATTTGTTAAGTGAATGATCAAAGAAAAGAGCTACAGATCTTTCCTGGCTACAATTCAGTTTCTCCTGGGGACTGAAATAGGTCTGCCCCACGCTGTTCACCTTCTCCCCCCCCCACCCAATCTTTATAACAGGAACCCTATCCAAATGATACACTGGGACTCTAAACTCCAGGGGACTCTAAGCAGGTCAAATTTTAAGGCACTGACCTGACCAAATAATACTGAGTCATAAACTCTGGGAAAGTGGCAAGAGCCACATATCAGACAAAGCCTTCACTCTTCCTACTTTATAGTCGTTTTGTTAATTCCAAATGAAGTATGACTTTGTAGCCTTAGTTCAAACAGAGCAGTATGATTGAAAAAAAAAATCATCCTACATGTTTACACAGAACCTTTCTTCCCAGAAGCTCCAAAGTAATTTGGGGACATTCGCTCATTAACCTAACTAAACAGTTCAAAGCTCCTCCCCCTGTGGACAGATTTAATACCAAATCTGGGAGGCACAAACACTCCCACACAGAGCTGGAGAACTCCTGGGGGAAAAGTGGGGAGGGAATGAGTTTCAGAGAGAAAGCTGCTATCAGAACTGTATGCTCTCTCAGATAAATCTTGAGGTTACACTTCCAGAGGTGACAGTCCAAAACAAATCTATTCGGGTGTCAGCCCAATGGCATTTGGGCTTTGCTGCCTGAGGCAAGATATGTATATTTTCCTAACTGGATAAATTCAAATAGGCTGCAGAGAAATAGATTAACCTTAAGCAGCTTTACTCCTCCAGCTCCAACAGGAAAGAAGTGAATGTATACATTATGCATAGATCACAAGCTACCAGGGGAAAGTGAGTCACCAGGTGTGGTTTTACACTCACTTCCATAACCAATTTACTAAGAAAAAAAAAATTTTTTTAAGAGATCTTGAATCCAACAACTGGTATTTTTGTAGCCAAACAATTTACAAGGCTTATTCACATATGCAAATATGCAGTGTCCCAAAAATTTTAGTGCAGTTAATAAAAATGGCACTATGACTTTTGTGTACCCCTCTCAGACAGCCAGAACATGAGGCCTGGAGTCAGAAAGATCCTGAATTTAAATCTGACATCAGACACTTAGTAGCTGGGTGACCCTTGGCAAGTCACTTAACTTTGTTTGCCTCAGTTTCTTCATCTATAAAATGAGTTGGAGAAGGAAATGGCAAACCATTCCAGTATCTTTGCAAAGGAAACCCCAAATAGGATCAGGAAACTGAACAACAATAACTGAGATGGGTTGTACAGTCATTATTCATTTTACTTTCACAGCTGAGGAACTGGATGCTTCCAGAAGAGATGATCACATAGCTAGTAATTGTCAAGAGTCAAGATTTGAACTCAAATCTTTAAATTCAGGATAGGATCAGAGAATTAGAGAATGGACTGGATCTTAGAGATGGTCTAGTCCAATTCCTATATTTATAAATGAGGAAATAGAGGCCCAGAGAAGCTATGACTTCCCAAGTTCACACAGGTAACACGTAACAGAGCTGAGCCTTAAATCCAGGGCCTATTTTAAATCTAGTGTGGTCTTTCTCTATATTCTATCTGCCATTTCTGTATTTGGAGTGTCTGCTCCTTCTTTCTACATAAAAGGCTTTGCTTTTGGCCCTAACCTTTAGAAGAAGGAATTTGAAACCTTCCCTTAACTATTATGCTTTGCTAGTTGTCTAAGTTATCCATAGCAAATGTCTTTACAGATTTCTCAAGTAGTAATAAGAGGAACTGACCATCTACGTAGAATATCTTCTCCCTAAAACCATAAGTCAATTCAAGTTTCCGATAGTGTCTGGGTCCAGATGAAAAAACCTTTTGAAAATGCCCTTGAGATAATAGTTTTATAATATTAAAGCAGGAAGATGATCACTCCAACCGATTTCTCTTTTATTATAGATAAAGAAACATAACAAAAAAAGTTAAATAAGATTCACTCATCACCACATGGTAAGTGCTAAGGTTATGACTGGAATTCAGATCTTCCTGATTCTAAGTCCCTGGTTCTCTGCCCTAAATAAAACTGCTTTTTCATGGCCCTCCAAAAAAGTCAAATAAGATTCTACTTACTAATTTGCTCTCTGTTACAGCCCAAGATGGAAACATTCCTTCAGTGAGATTAGATGGATTTAAGGTGATTCATTCAACTCTCACCTGGTCTTCCCTTATAACCAACAGCCTGTATTTATTTGCAAGATAACTAGTCAGGATTAGGAGTCAATTCTCTCTGTGGCCACAGAAGAAAGAGAAATGAGCTCACTTAGGGGAATCAAATCAATGCCAATGGCTTCATTAGTCCTGTACTAAAACTGAGCTAACCAGCTACAAACCACATGGGGCAACTAGCACAGAAAAACAAAACAGGGATGCCCCTAAGGTCTCTCAGTGGAATTTGAAAAAGACAATTCTCTGAAACCTGAAAGTCCCCAAGTCAAGTAGATTCTTCCACCAGCACAACCTTCTACTTCAAAGTTCTTTTTAAAATGGGGTCATTCTGTGGGATTTTGTTTTTCTTGAAGACACATATCAACACAAAGGTTTTCTGTCCTTTATATTTTCCCACTATGGGGAGGTGAGAGAGAGAGAAAAAAAGTTTTGTTCATTTAAGAAAATTAAACTAAAAAAGTAAAATAAGGGCATTTATAACTTTGCTCAGAGAGGAAGACTCAAAGAAACCTCTTGACCCATAAGCTGTATGGATGCTTCTTCTTGTCAGGGGAATCTTTCTCCCCTCTCTCCCAAAATATTGCTGAATGTAATCAATCTGCACTTTTTTTTTAAAGGATTAAACAGCCAACTGACTGCCCTAGAAAAGAATGTTCCTACCCTAAGCAGGGAAGTATGAAGAAATGTCCTTTTTGGAGCTAGTATTACCAATTAAATGCTGCAGAGGCTTCTTAAAATAGTGCAACTCAATTTAGTTTTAAGAAAAAAAGATAAAAACGTACTATAAGGGGGCACCTGGGTAGCTCAGTGGATTGAGAGTCAGGCCCAGAGACGGAAGGTCCTAGGTTCAAATCTGGCCTCAGACACTTCCCAGCTGTGTGACCCTGGGTAAGTCACTTGACCCCCATTGCCTACCCTTACCACTCTTCTGCCTAGGAGCCAATACACAGAAGTTAAGGGTTTTAAAAAAAAATGCACTAGAAGTACCCAGCCCAAGATTTTTCTGAGGGGAGGAAAAAACAAACAATGCTAGATTAAGTGGCAAATTTGGAAGACTAAAATGTCATATGACTTGATTAGATTGATATGATTTCCTTTATCATCAGAAATATTCCAATGTCAGATGATGTTATGAAAGCATCTTGGAAGGCATAATTCATAAGTAGCTAGTACAAAATTAATTCTTAATGAAAATGTGCCTTTTATTGCTTCAGTTCTTTCCTGAGCTCTTCACTTCTGAGGTAATGAAATCTTGAGTGGTTGATTATGTTTACCTCTGAAATCTTTTTAACTGTTGTAAAACCACTTCTCCCATTCTCCCACAAAAGGGAGAAAAAAAAATCTTAACATTTAAAATGTAAATATATATACATGTACATGTTTTCAGAAGTCACTTAAAGAACACAATGTAAGAAATTAATATTCTAAAATGTTCGTGGGAGTTAAATTGGAATAAAATTAGTATTGTTTCTCTTTTGAGACACTAGCAAATTGTCAAACTTAGACTTTCAAGGAGGAACATGGAAGTATCAGATTAGAATCGAGTTATGGAGAAACTGACTATAAAGATTTAACAAACTCTATATGTATTTCCCAATATAGCAAACATTTATTAAGCGCCTTGCAAGTGAAAAGTACTGTCCTAGGCAACAGGAAGATTAAAAACAACAGAAAAACAGTTTCTGACTTAGAGGTACTTCTTTCTATAGGGTTTGCATATTTTAATTTCAGAAAACAAAAGAAACACAAATTTACTGCATATAAAAAAAACCCCTCAAAACAAACAAACAAACAAAAGACTTAGTACTTTATTTCAAAGAAATTTTTAGGAGGAAGACAGCAACTAAAGAAATAGTACCTTCACTTCCTAGCTGTGTGGCCCTGGGCAAGTTACTTAACCCCAATTGTCTGGCCCTGGGCTCTATGGTCTTAGAATTGATACTAAGACAGAAGGTTATTAAAAAAAAAAAGAAAGAAAAAAAGAAATGGTACCTTCACACAGTTTACAATAAAGTTGGCGAGAATTCATAAACATATGAAAGTGTTTATGAACTAAAAATGTTTACAAAACCATCTACAAATGTTTGCAAGTGAAAATAGAATGCTACATAAATTTCAACAGAATATAGGAAAATGACACCCTCTCTCCATTCAATCAAATAGGTAGGGGTATTTGCACAAATTCAGCAGAGACTTTTGTCTACACTTGGAAAAAATTAACTTTTTTTCAACTTCTACAATCCTGACTAATTTAACACACTTGAAAGTACTGCCAGATACTATGGACAAATGCAATCTTGGTGGTGTTTCAGAATGACATTTGCACTTACTTGCACATCACAGCAGAGGCAGCTGTGGTTCAGTGGTTAGAGAGCATTGGGCCTGGAATCAAGAAGACTCAAATCCAGCCTCAGACCCTTCCTAGCAATGTGACCTTGGGCAAGTCACTTAACTTCTGTAAGTCTATGAGGCAGTTACATGACTCAATGGATAGAGCCTGAAGTCATAAAACTCATCCTCCTAAATTCAGTTCCGGCCTCAGACACTTCCTAGCTAAGTAACCCCGGGGAAGTCATTTAACTAACTTGTGAATGCCTGAAAAAAGATTCACTGGAAATGGAAACCAGTCCAAGATCTATCCTAGCCAAGAAATCCCCAGGAATAGTTATGCTCCACGGGGTCAGGAGTCAAGACACAACTTAAAGACTCAACAACAAACTCATCACAGCATTTAGAGATCAAGGTCAAGCTCACAGCTATCCAAAATTCAGAAGTGCACCCAACTGCTTTGGTAAGGATCTGGCCCTTAGAAGCAAAATTTTGTACTCAAGTGCGTTGATTTTTCGTCCATTTTATCTGCAGCCCTAGAGCAGCAAGGGTCCCATAAGTCTCCGCCACCTCTGTCCCAATGTAGCTGTTACTCAAGAGACTCACATCATTCCCTATTGTAATCATTTGTTTCAAAAACAGGTGTAGAGAAGAAAGATAGACACACACAGCTGGCATAGCCGGTCAATCTCCAAATCCTTCGGACCACACTTACTGTCTTGGTTTCCGGAACCAGAGTAAGATACAAAAGGATCGTTCCCGTCTAAGAACTACTTTTTGGGTCGCTTGAGGTTGGAGGTGTCCAAAGGGGCTTGCTCTAGCCTAGCAGGCAAACCCAGACTAGGCGGAGGTAGCACGGAGGGAGGTTACTTTAGGTGACTCCAACGATGACTCAGAAGGGACCTCGTCCCCACACTCCCATCCCGGACCCCTTCCTCCCCATAAGCCACTAGGAGCCTCTTCTCCATTCTTGGACTTTTAAAGAAAAGCCGACTCCAGAGTGCCGATCTCCCACTGGGCTAGGCTACATTTGGCGCTGGACGCAGTCACCTCAGAGAAAGCCCTGAGAGGGAAAAAGGGGGAAGGAGGGTTCGGCTACCTCACACCCCAAACACTGGCCCAATCCGCCCCAGAACTCAGCTCCCGCAGCAGGCTCCGGGGAGAGCTCTCGGGGCCCAGTGCCTGTGCCCTCGTTCCCCCAGTTCCTGGCAGTGACCACCCTCCTCCAGGCGCGCAGACAGACCGCAGCCCCGGGTCCTCCAGGACGCATGGCAGCCGGGACTGGGACGGTCCCGTGCGCCCTGCGCTCCGCATCCGGAGCGCCCGGGAAAGGAGGGAGAAGCACTTACTGAGTGTGGCCACAGTGCCGGCCTCGAAGAGCAGACAGTCTTGGCGGCTGCGGGCCTCCAGCAGGATGCTGGTCTCCCCTGGGGGCTCCAGTCTCCGGAGCAGCCGCAGCCCTTTGCTCAGAGCCATGGGGAGCTCTGCTCAGGGACGAGGAGGCACCGGGGGAGAGACAGGCGAGGAGTGCTACGGTCCCCCAGACTCCTCCAGCCTCGCCGACCCGAGCGCCGGGATCGGAACCCCCGCGCTAGCCAGTCTCGGTATCTGCCCCCGCTTTCTCCCGGAGGAGGAAGCCTCTGGCTGCAGCCCAGCTGGCCCCGGCCTCAGGAGCCAGGGAGCTGCAGGGAAAAGCCGCCAGCTTACTCCTCCCGGGGCCAGGCCTTTCCACGTTTTGACCAACTTTGAGGAGTTTCACTTTGACTCCCTTCCCCCAGGCCGGCCCACTGCTGGCTCCTCCTTCTCCCTCTCACTTCTTCCCCCTCGCCGCCCTCTTGCCCCGGGGCAGGTGAGAGCTGTGGGCAGCCTCCCTCGCACTCTCTGCCCTTTCTTTCCTTGGGTTCAAAAGACTTAGTGCTCCCCCCAGAGGGCTAGGTAGCAGCGCCTTCCTCCCCAGTTAGCCGAGAGGCTGACTGTGGAAGCACCGGGTGAAAAAATCAAAAGGAGTGTTTCCTGGAGCTCCTGTTCGGGAGAGTCGCCTGCAATTTGGCCCTCCTCAGCAGGTTGTGGGATCGACTTCGGTCCGTGGTCCTCCGAAGCCCTGGGAGTGGGGAGAGCTCTCTCTCAACCCCTCCGGTGGAAGTGCCGGGGTCTTCTCCTGGTTGGAGTAGATAAGGAGGGAGATTCCACACATTCCACACAGCTCCAGGGGAATGAAGTCCAGCAGTTCGACAATGACCCCAAAAAATAAATAAATACGAGCCAAAGGAAAGAGAGTCCATATAAGGTAGAAGTTGTATAATGGAAAGAACTAGGATTAGAAGTCAGGAGAACTTGCCTTGTCTCACCTCATTAAACCTTTATGAGCCTCAGTTTCTTCATCTGTAAATGGGAGTAGTAATCCCTTCCTACTCCACCTCATAGGCTTGTTGAGGATCAAATCAGATACTAGTTGTGAAAGCACCCTGAAAAACACTCTAAAATTGTTCAATATTATTTAAAACGTAAATGTGGGGGGCAGCTGGGTGGCTCAGTGGATTGAGAATCAGGCCTAGAGATGGGAGGTCCTAGGTTCAAATCTGGCCTCAGACACTTCCTAGCTGTGTGACCCTGGGCAAGTCACTTAACTGCCATTGTCTGTCCTTTACCACTCTTCTGTCTTGGGATACACAGTGTTGATTCTAAGATGGAAGGGAAGAGTTTAAAAAAAAAAAAAAAAGTAAATGTGCTTTGGGCTCACTCTTCCAGAGCAAGGCAGGCTATATTTCTCCCTCTGGATTAAAAAGATACCCCTGAGAAGGGGGTTGGGGGTATCTTCTCTATTGCTCTCAGGGAAGTCCCTTTTCTCAATGTGTCTCACCTCACCCCTTCCAATCAACCAATCAGCATTTTTATTAAACATTTATTTGCCAGGCACTGTGCTAATTTACCCTACTCTTAGTCATCTGTGCCTAGTGCTCCAGTTCCATTTAACCAATTAATATCAATTGACTTTTACAAAAAAGGACATTTCTTTAGAACCTATACCAAGAACAGAAGTGCAAACATTTCTCTCCAATACCTTGGGGGCACACCGTGCCCTGTAAAATATCTTTGTGTCTGGAGGGAGTGGGCTTAAAATAACACAGGTTCTATGCAGGATTGGTCCCACCAAGTTCAAGTTCAATTATGGTGGCAAATCTCTACAGGTTTCTCTTATCCCCAGGTCATTCATAGGCCAGTTATAAAATCTAACATAGAGTTGACTTGGAGATCCGTAGACTCCCAAACTCCTGGATTCCAGGGGGGCTCCTGACCTTTTGGAATTGATAGGATCATAGGCTCCATTTTCTTAACCAAAAATGAAAGAACAAACACTCATGGAAGCAAAGAATCAAGTCCTGTTTTCACTTGTTCCCAAATTCCCATTTTGATTACCACCAAACCTTGTTCATATCATCACTTCCCAGACTGTTTCTGGACCTTCGTTAATGGTTATCTTCATATGTGTAACATCCCCATCTCTGTAGTTGCTTCCTCTGGTAGTGAGTTCATTCCTGAACCTACATTTAAGAAGCCCCCTGCATCAGCAGTGCCTACTCTAAACCTGGTTTACCCCATGACTCCTTGGATTCCTTCTGCTTCCTCTCCTCTCCTACCCATCTTCCCCCACTAGAATAGAAGTTCCATCAGGGCAAGGACTCCCTAATATTTTGCTTATTTTTGTTATTCCCTGTGCTTAGCTCAAATAAGCACTTAAATGTTTTATCCATCTTTCATGGAGCCACATGTTAGCTTGAGACAGAGACAAGGCCTGAGGTCTCTCTCCTTTCACATTGTCCCTCATCAGATGTCATTGAAAATGGAAAAAAAGTGAGCCAACGGGCATTTAGGTGGTTCAGTGAGAGCTAGACCTGGAGAAAGGTTCAAATATGACCTCAGAAACTTCCTAGCTGTGTGATCCTGGGCAAGTCAAAACTGCATTTGCCTAGCCCTCATCTGCCTTAGAAGCAGTACTTATAAAGGTTTGTTAAAAAATAAAAGTGAGGGGGCAACTGGGTAGCTCAGTGGATTGAGAGTCAGGCCTAGAAACCAGAGGTTCTAGGTTCAAATTTGACCTCAGACACTTCCCAGCTGTGTGACCCTGGGCAAGTCACTTAACCCCCATTGCCTATCCCAGGGGTCGGCAACGTATGGCTCTCAAGTCATATCTGGGCTCTTTTGAGGGCCAGATATGGTTCTTTCTGCAGGAGCCATAAAGTCAATTTTTTTTTTTCAGGCGCTGTTACAAGAGCGCGCTGTGAGCACTGTACAGCTCTCAGGAAATTACATTTTTAAAAAACGTGGTGTTTATGGCTCTCACAGCCAAAAAGGTTGCCAACCCCTGGCCTATCCCTTACCATTCTTCTGGTTCTTGATTCTAAAGCAAAAGGTAAGGGTTTTTATTTTCAAATATATATAAATAAAATAAAAGTGAGCTCAGACAGAAAGGGGGCCTTTTTTATGCCACCCCTTTTCCATCTTTGCTGCTGAAAGACAGAGAAGTTGCTGACCAATAATATGTGGTTAGTAAACCAGACCAGATTCTAGCAGAATGATTCTATTCACTTGTGGTATATGAGTTACTTAAGTTGTTAAGTCATTTTTCAGTTGAGTTAGACACCATTTGGAGTTTTTTTGGCAGAGATACTGGAGTGGTTTGCCATTTCCTCTTCCAGCTCACTTTACAAATGAGGAAACTGAGGCAAACGGGGTTGTGACTTGCTAAGGGTCCCACAGCTAGTAGGACTCTGGGGCCCAATTTGAACTCAAGATGTTTTCCAGCCCCGAAGCCTGCACTCTATCCACTGTGTCAACCTCTCTGGACCTCAGTTTCCTCAACTGTAAACTGAATGATTTGGACTTTCTGGTCTCTGAAGTCCCTTCCAGCTCTAACTGTGAGATCTCATGATCTTCAACCCTAAAATGGAAACACCTGCTCTACCTATCTCACAGGTTGGTGAGAGGATAAAGTGAGAAATTATTGAAGGACTGACAAAATGAACAGTGCCATGATGCAGATACAGGATATCATCTTTGCCATCAATAGCAGCATCCATAAGGAAATATTGAAACTTAGTTAACTAAATCTCTAAGGAAGTCATCAAGCTAGAGTGATCTGAAGGAAACAATTGTATGGGTCAGAGATGCTGACTATTTGCAGAAATGACCCAAAGCTGCTGAGTTGGTTTTGCTATATAACAAATTACCATGTAGCAATTTCACTTTCGCTTTAATTTTCAGACACTAATTATAGGGTGAGGCAAAGTTGAGAAAGAAGGTTCTCATCCACTTCCCACTGTGGTCATAGAGGAAACTGCTCCCTCCTTTCCCTCTAGTTGCCTTGTAGTACTGTCTCTTCATGTGTGATTTTAATCATACACATACAAAGAAATCCTTAAGGAGAATATGGTTGGACATGGCTAACTTTTGTTTTGTAGGTTGTTTCTAGAGTTTATTTTATGAATATTTTCAGCAGCAAATGTAGCCCCTGAAGCCCAGGTAACAGAGTTAGAGTTGATTTAGAATTTTAAAAATGGAAAAAGAAAAAGTAAAGAGTCAAATTAAGTAGTGGGGGGCAGCTAGGTAGTGAAATGGATAGAGCACTCAGCTTGGAATCAGGAAGAATCATCTTCCAAGGTTCGAATGTGGCTTCAGATACTTATTAACTGTGTGACCCTAGGCAAATCACTTAACCCTGTTTGCCTCCATTCCTCATCTGTAAAATGAGCAGGAAAAGGAAATGGCAAATTACCAGGAATCTTTGCCAGGAAAACCCCAAATGGAGTCATGAAAAGTCAGGCACAGCTGAAAACAACCGAGCAATAAAAAGACATAAAGGCACTTTTAAAGATATAAAACCTCATATAAATGCCAGGCAATATTATTGGAAAGGCAAAAAAAGGCACTGAAATTGGAGGCAAAAGACGGTTTGAATACTAGATAAACACTGAATAGTGTGGCATTAGGCAGGTCAATTAGAAAATCTCTGATATTCAATTTTCTCTTCTATTATATGAATACACTAAACTTTTCACTGCCTTCACAAGAGGACTGTGAAGATCACTAAAATGCCATAAAAATGTGAAATTTTATTCAAGATTATTCTGCTAGGGATAATCCCAAGGGGCTTATGAGAAAGAACACATTCCACATCCAGAGAAAGAACTGTGGGAGTCGAAATGCAGAAGAAAAACATAGGACTGATCATGTGGTTTGATGGGTACATAATTGGGGTTTGGGCTTTAAAGGGTCACTCTACTGAAAATATGAATAACATGGAAATAGGGTACATGTATAAATCAGTAGAATTGCTTGTCATTTCCAGGAGGGGGGAGGTAAGAGGGGTGGGAAAGATCATGAATCAGGTAGTCATGGAAAAATATTCTAAAAAAAAAAAAGATTATCCTGTTAGTTAGTATTATAACCAAGGCTAGCTCAGAGTATTTTCCACTAAATCACTGGTTCCCAAATCAAACTTCCTATTTGTCTTAAGTTTATGGCACTCTTCTATTTGTATTATTAATAAATATTTGTTCCTCTTTGAAGACTTGTTGAGTAAAGAGATACAAGGCTGCATCTGGGGTGAATGGTTTATGGTAAACAATAAATGTTTACCAGGGCAGCTAGATGTTCCAGTGGGTAAAGGCCAGGCCTGGAGTCAGAAAGACTCATTTTCCCAAGTTCAAATCTTGACTTCAGACATTTTATTATCTGTGTGATTTAGAGCAAGTCACTTAGCCCTATTTACCTCAGTTTTCTCATCTATAAAATGAGTTGGAGAAAGGGAATAATAAACCACTCCAGTATCTTTGCCAAGAAAACTCCAACTGAACAATAACAAATGTTTAACAATTATTCTTTATGGGGAAAATGCCCACAACAATACTTTTATGTAGCATTTCCCCCATCATATAAGTCTAGAGCAGTGATGGGCAAACTACTGCCCGCGGGCCAGATGAAGCCCCCTGAAATGTTCTATCTGTCTGGGACATTATTCCTAATCTGATAAATAGGATGAATAAGATACAATACAATGAAACTTCCAAAGAGTTGCCTTAGAAACAGACTGACAGATGAGCATTTCCTTTCCTTTGACCCCCTCTTTAAAAAGTTTACCCATCACTGGACTAGACAATCAGCTAAACAATAAATCAAGCCCTGATATGTAGAATTTCTTAATTTCTGAGAAGGAAATGTTCACAATGTAAATTTACCAATCAGCTCGCTCAAAAAGCCTGTTTGAGCCAGGTTCAGCACATCCTTGACAGCATCATGTAACTTGAGTAGCAGCAAATAACTCAGTATTAGAGGAGGGTCCACAAGTTTGAGATCCTTGCATTAGATTATACAGCAGGTCTGGTTTTGTTTTGTTTTGTTTTTCATATAGAAGAAGTTTTTCTTGAGACTCTTCTGTGGTGCTAATAAATTACTAAATAATGCTTCGTTTCCTTATTTGTCAGTTTGTCCTCACCTTCTTAGTGTTTTACACCCTAAAAATAATAGGTCAGTTTCTCACCTTATGCATGAGAATTTCTGTAGGGTGAAATAAAATGCAAAGTTGCTAGCAGCTTTTAAAAAATCATGTTATTGGATGAAGACCAGCTGGAGAGATTCAAATCCATAAAACTCATGGCAAATCTGTGCAAAGCCTAACAAATGTTCATTTTAAAAATGTATCTACTGCTTCAGAGCTAATACTTAGTATCGATTCTAAGACAGAAGGTAAGAACTGGAAACAAAATAGACAAAGCATTGGGTAATAACTTAATAAATTGTAGAATAAAAATGTAATAGGATATTTTGTTGTTCAGTCTGTCCGGCACTTTGTTGTGACCTCATTTGGGGTTTTCCTGTTAAAGATACTCAAATAGTTTGTCATTTCCGTTTTTAGCTCATTTTACAGATGAGAAAACTGAGGCAAATAGAGTTCAGTGACTTGATGAGTCTTCCTGACTCTGGGCCTGGTATTCTATCCACTGTGTCACCTAACTGCCCAATTATTGACCTGTAATGGAAAAAAAAATGAATATTGAAGAGTATAATGAATACTGGGAAGACATATGACATGATGCAAAATGAATTAAGCAGAATTGGGAAAGAATAGACACAGTGAATACCAAAATGTGCAGCACAGGCTCTGAAATTGCTACTTTACCTCCAGTATTCTAGCGATGACCCAGAGAGTGGAAGATGTCTTTTCTAATGCTGTTACGTATGAGCTCCTATAGATAGAATTTCTCCTATGATTAGAAACTAATATTAATTGGTCAGCTTTTTATAAATGGGTATTTAGAAGGTGCTAACATTCCTCTTCCCACTTCCCTCCAAGTCTATAACATATTTTCCCATAATAAGTTCATATTAGAGAAAAAGGAAACTGAGCTCACGCTTAGAGATGATGTGACAAAGGACAACAGTCTTTTGGGAAGTCTTTGTGGAGTCCTCAAGATGTTCCCTTTTGGTGTGATCTAGCTTCTCTCCTCGGTTCTTTGTAAAGACTCGGTTCTGCCTTTTCTTGGCCCATTCAGTCTATTTTTGGCTTCCGCTGCAGACGTTGCCACCAGCCTCTGCTCTCCCAGGAACGCTGTTAGTATTATAATGGAAAGTTCAAATTCTCCAAACTTCTGAAGTTCATAAGGTTCTCCTCTGGTCAAGATGGGTGGGAGGAAACCAAGGCCAAGGTCAAAGTCAAGACCAAGCAATCTCTCTTGTTTTCCAGGCTATTCGTTTTCAGGAGCTTGGCTAGAGGCTTCAATTACCAAACTACTTGATTCTTAGATCTCTAGTTCTGAATTTTTAGGATAACTCAGAGAGCATGAGCAAGTTTCCTCAACCAAGCTGGACACACATCCTGTACACAGTAACTCCCATTCATTGAATGGCTTTCAAGGATGTCTAAATTGGTCACATGCACTTTTTTTGCACTTCTGAAGAATTGATTTAATAGAGAAGCATTCTCACCTGGTTGAGGTATCAGGGTGTAGCATCTTGACACATTGCCTGGGGTGGGGTGATTTGATTGATTGATTCAGTCAACCCCACCCTCACAAATGTAAATAGAAAGAGCAACAAAATTATTTTATTTGAATACTATGAAATTATCATGATCAAGCATAGCTCCAAGAAGAGATATGAGAAGAAACTCCCCACCTTATTTGAAGAGGAGGGGAATTATGGTATGGAACTTTTTATATAATGGCAGACTTTTTTATTGTAGAGATTAACTACACACACATACACACACACACACACACACACACACACACACACACACACACGCCCTCTTCTTTTTATTTTTTTTGTTTAGAGATAGCTCTCTGGGAAGAGAGAGGAAAGAGAAATGTACCAGGAAATGTAGGTCATGTCAAATGTAACAGATAGGTTGAGAAAGATTAAAACTGAGATGTCTAAAAAAATGACATCTCAGTGTGCTGAAATAACTCGGAGATGTGATTTCTGAATCACTTTTGGTGATTTAAAAAAAAAATCCATGAAGGGGTCAGGTGGGTGACTCAGTGGATGGAGAGCCCAACCTAGAGACCCCAGGTCCTGGATTCAAATCTATCCTCAGACACGTCCTAGCTGTGTGGCCCTGGGCAAGTCACTTTACCCCCACTGCCTAGCCCTTACTACTTTTCTGCCTTTAAGGGATTCTTAGTATCAATTCTAAGATAGAAGGTAAGAGTTTAAAAAACAAAAACAAAAACACTAAGAAAGGTCAAAGTAGCAGTAGAGTAGAAGTCTATTCCCCAATCACTTACAAGCTCTACTTATCTGAATCTCTTTTTCTCTACTCCTGTAGAATGATGGGATAGTGTGGGGAAGAGGATGGAGTAGTCTCATAGTCTTCTGAATCCCTCTTCTATTAGGCCCCTATTAGATACCCTAAAAGCAATCCAACTCCTTCAGAGTAGCATTGCTCAAAGATATATCTCTGCCTGTCAAACTTAATGTGCTAGCCTATATTATATTACCTACTATGCTGTCTAAGCTGTGCCACTTACTACCTACATGACCTTGAATAGATTGTTTCATCTTTCTAGACCAGTGATGAGCAAACTTTTTAAAGAGGGAACCAAAGGAAAGGAAATGCTCATCTGTCAGCTGTTTCTAAGACAACTATTTCGAAGTTTCATTGTATTGTATCCTACTCATTGTATCTGTCAGATTAGGAATAATGTCCAGCAGCCAGATAGAACATTTTAGGGGCCCCGCATCTGGCCCACGGGCTGTAGTTTGCCCATCACTGTTCTAGACATTAGTTTCCATATCTGTAGAATAAGGATATTGGACTAGTTGACCTCTGAGATCTTTTCCAATGGCCCTATGGGCCAAAGTGGGTAAAATGTCCCATTTTCCAAAAGGAGGATTCTTCAATTCTTCAAGACTTCGGTCACTGCGAGCGTGACTTCTTCCTTTGACTCTCCAGAAGGCACTAGAGAAATGTTGAGAGGTCTTAGGCAACGTGGGCTCATCAAAAGCAAGTAAGGGAGACTAACCTTCCTCGTTTTTGATAGGGCTTCCTGTTGGAAATGTGATGTCCTATAAGCAATCATAGATGGAGGGTGGAGGGAAATACAGATAACTCCCAAATCTCTTCCCTTCTAATTTCATCCGGAGCTTTAGTCTTGAATTTCAATTTGCCTGCTAGATAGCTCCATTTACATAGTGATCTTAACTTATCCAAAACTCATCCTCTGTCCTCCAAACCTTTACCTTTCTCTAACTTCTCTGTTTTTGTTATGGCACCACCAAACTCTCAGTCACTCAGGCTGGAAACCTCAGAATCATCTTTGTAGGAGGGTGAGTATTGATGGTGTGGGAGGTGTTTATCTGGACCCCCACCCGATAGTACTCAGTGGGCCAGATCAGCTAACCACTCACCTCCACCCCAGGGAAGACCTATAAGGGAATAAGCTCAAAGAGGTTCCCAACCTGGCAAAGCTAGAGTGGGGATGTTGAAGGAAGGTGTTGGGGTTCAGTTGTAACTCTACTGGGTTGGATCCCACCCTCAGAGCCAGCAATATTGAGATAAGCGTCCCCACTCCTAAGTTCAAGGCACTTCGTCCTTCAAGATGGTGTTTGGTATTTGTCTTCCCCTCAGCCACAAGATCAGTCTTCTTCCCCTCAAAGTAACAGCCCCAAGTTATCACTAATGAACTAATGATAATATTATTAGATAAATATGATATATTTATCTAATTAAAAGATAAATATTATAAAGATTTATTGTAAGGATGAGAGAATTCAGGATAACAGGGTAAGGGTTATTTGTGGATTTAGAGGAAGGAGGGTACTGGGATAACTTCTCTATCAGCTATAAACCCCACAACAAGAGAGCAGTTCTGGTTTCTTCTGTAGCTTGGACTCAGAAACCAACTCTCCCTCTCCTCACAATATCCTATCCTTAACACTAGCTAACAAACAGGGGAATAACCGAAAGGAAGGGGTACAAGATGGAACAAAGAAAGGTCCCCTAAGTGCCCGCTCCCTCCGGAGTCCGGGCACTATGGCCAATTATGGAGCCCAACACTCTCAGTTTCTTCTTCTTTGGCAATGAAGTCAGTAGAAAGGTTTAGCTGTTGAAATCTCCAGATTGCTCCTGAATTTTGGGTTCAAAAGAGCTAAATTCCTGTCCAGAAACCTCCCAGCCACCCACAACCATTCACCAACCAAGCCCACCCCAGAGCTTGAATGTCTTTTCAGGAGTCTTTAGCAGTTGGCTTCTCCTCAGAATCTTGCCCTTCCCAAATGGAACAATGCATTAGTGTCCCAATTTTGCCACATCCCCTTAAACATTTATCATTTTCCTTTGCTGTTGTATTGGCCAGTCTGATAGGTGTGAGATGGAGCTGTCCTCTCTTAAGGAAGTTCAAGATCATATCAGCTTTTCAGGCTGCTTCATCTTTCATTTTCATTTTCTCTTTGTCTTTATCTGTGTAATTAATAAAAAATGTTAAACAGCACGAAGTCAAGCAGAGATCCCTGGAATATTTCTCTGGAGACTTCTTGCCATGTTGACGTTGAACTATTAACAACTTCTCGTTGAGGCTAGCCATCCATTCAACTCTGAATCTATTTAATTGTATTATCAACTAATCCATCTCTCTCTATATTCTCCACAAGATTAGTATGAGATATTTAATTTTAAAAAAAGATTCCCTAAATTTAAGGTAAATTATATGTAAAGCATTTCTTCTTATCTATTCATTTAGTAACCCTATCAAATGAAACAAAGTTAGTCTGGTATAATCACATTGACTCTTTCTAATCATTGCTTCCTTTAATAGGCTCTCTCTTTAACGATCCATTCTAAAATTTCCCCATGAATCAAATTGAAGTTCATTGACTTTGATTTTGAAGAATCTTGTCTTATATATAACATATAATCTTGAGAATTAGATGGAATGAGAAGTTAAATGGCTAACCTATGGTTAAAAAGCTATTTGTTATGAAATAGAGACAGGACTTGAACTTAGTTCCTCTTGACTCTAAGGCCATTACCATTAGATCGTATTGCAATATACAATGAGAATTCCCAGACTCTTAAACCAATGGTTACTCTACTCGCAATATATTCTAAGAGTGCTAAAAAAAGAAGACCTATGAGGCAGCTAGGTGGCTCAGTGGATTGAGAGTCAGGCCTACAGATGGGAGATCCTAGGTTCAAATCTGGTCTCAGATGCTTCCTAGCTGTGTGACCCTGGGCAAGTCACTTAACCCCCTTTGCCTAGCCTCTATTCCTCTTCTGTCTTAGAACTAATATTGGTTCTAAGACAGAAGGTAAGAATTAAAAAATAAATAAATAAATAAGAAGCCCTATATAAAAGAATTCATAGCAGTTTTGTTTATAATAGAAAAAACAATTTGATAAATTGTAAGTAACCAACATGCCCAATGACTGGTAATGACACATCTAATTATAGTTCATTAAGATGATGAAATATTATCATAAGAAATAATGAATGTGAAGAAAAGAAAATATAGTAGAGGCATAAGATAATATAATACTAAAAAGTAGTCAGAAAAAGAATAAACACATTGAAAATTATATAAAATAACAACCACAGAATCAGAAAAAAATATTCAACAAAACACCTAAGATTAAAATCACTTAAAAAAAACTTTTGTGGTGGTTCAGTCATTTTCAGCAATGTCTAATTCTTCATGGTTCCATTTGGAGTTATCTTAGCATATAAAATATAAAAAGTAGCAAAGATACTTGGGAAGTTTGCCATTTCCTTCCCCAACTCTTTTTACAGATGAAGAAACTGAGGCAAACCATGTTAAATGTCTGAGCTGAATTCGAGCTCAGGAAGATGAGTTTTCCTAACTGCAGGCCTGGCACTCTATTAGTTACATCACCTAACTACCTCTTTCAAAACTATGGCAGCCAAATTTAAAATTTTGTAATTAAAACAACAACAACAACAAAAAACAACAAAAAACTAAACAAAGACAATCACAACCAAAGCAAAATAATCTTTGAAGAAAGAAAATCACATGTAAGCCATTATCTTAAATGGAGAATGAACTAGGAGCTAAGATACAACTCTGATCACTTTACTGTTCTCTTCAAAAACCTTCAGTGATTTTCATTGCCTCTAAAATAAAAGTTACTCTTTAGTTTGTCCTTTAAAGCCCTCCATAGTTTGATTCCAATCTCCTTTTCTGGCCTTATTTCATATGACTCATTTATCTTCAATCACCCCATTCTCCAGCCAATTGAATTTCTATCTATTGATCTTGTTCTACTCTCTCCCACCTCTGAGCATTTGCACAAGGTCCATATCCTATATATACATATAAGGTATTTCTGCCTATTTCCAAACATTAAAATGTTTCTCTTCCTTCAAGGCACAGCTCAGACATCAACTTATCCATCAAACTTTCCTTTGATCCCCAGATGAAAGTGTTTTCTTCCACCTCAGAATTTCCTAGGGTAATGTGTACCTCTTCTTGGCTCCCATCATGCTTCACTAATGAATGAATGAATGAGTCAGTCATTCAACCACGCATTGATTAAGCACCTCCTAAGAAGGTGCTAGTATATGTGTTCAGCACTGGGATAAAAATGCAAAGAATGAAGCCATTTTTATTCTCGATTTTTATTCTATACTATTGAGGGAGACAAGAAGTATATCTGTAAGTACATATAGAATAACTATGAGGTATTTAAATGCAAGATCATTGCAGAGGGATGACATTAGCAGCTGAGGGGATAGAAAAGGCTTTATGCGTCTTGGAGGAAGAGAGGCATTCTATGAGATAGAAATAGAAGTGAAAATGGAGTCTATTCATGTGTAAGGAGCAGAGAAAAGGCCAGCTTGGCTAGTGTGTTATTGGAATTTTGAGGTCTCTGAGCTATATTTCCCATGAGCCCACTGGCTTCCTGTCTTACATGATGATGTAGACAGGAGGATAAAATCGAGTGGCTGGACTGGCACTGCCTCTTTGCTATCTATCCACCATGGAGGCAGCAGGCAAGGTGTGCGGTTTTTTTTAAACTGACTCTTAGTGTGGCATGTGGCTTCATTTTTTCTAATGGCTACCAATAAATCTTTTAGAACCATCATATTTTTAAAGCTATCCTTTTATATTAATTTTATTTCTTACACTAGACAGTAGACTATGGAAAGGGGAATAATATATAATGGTGATGGAATGATAGGTTGGGGACAAATTTTGAAGAGCTTTAAAGACTAGTGGCTTAGTTGATAAAGTCCTGGGCCTGGAGTAGAAAAATCTGAGTTCAAATCCAGGCTTAGATTCTCATAGTTCTATGACTCTAGGCAAATCACTGAATCTCTGCCTCAGTTTTCTTAATCATATAATGAGAGTAATAACAGCACTTACCTCCCCAGAGTTGTTATAAAGATCAAAATGAAATTATATTTGTAAAACACAATACCTGGTAGATAGGAGGCACTTAATAAATGCATGTTTCCTTCCTGCCAGTAGAGAAGTGGAAGAGTTTCCTAAATAGGGGAGTGACATCATCAAATCTATCCACAAGGAAAATCATTTTGATAGTTGTTCAGAGAATGGTTTGGAATGGGGAAGAGATTTAAGGTAGGGAGATCATTTAGGAAGCTATCTCAAAAGCCCATATGAGAAATGATGTGGCCTAAAATAAGGTGATGGTAGGAGAATCAGATAGGAGGGTCTGGATGCAAGAGCTGTTGTTGAGGGAGAAACAAAATTGAATATATAAGGAAAGGCTTAATTTGTATATATATCACATTCCCACTGATAGACTACAAGTTCCACAAGGATATACACTGTGTTGCTTTTGTCCCTTGTATCTCTACTGCCTAGAATCGTATCCTGTGCACAGACATGGAATTGAGTTGATGGTTGTCAGGAGAGAATAGGGGAGGGGCAGCTGGGTAGCTCAATGAATTGAGAGTCAGGCCCAGAGATGGGAGGTCCTAGGTTCAAATCTGGCCTCAGACACTTCCCAGCTGTGTGACCCTGGGCAAGTCACTTGACCCCCATTGCCTACCCTTACCACTCTTCTGCCTTAGAACCAATACACAGTATTGATTCTAAGACGGAAGGTAAGAGTTTAAAAAAAAGAGGATAGAATAGGGAATGCCATATATGGTACACTTAGATTCTGTCAAGGTATCTGTCAAGGCTCTAACATTTCAATCAATAATCTGGATGAATTCAATCAATTATTTGGATAAGGCGTGTTTGTCAATTTCTTGAATTGGCATGTGGCTAGGAGAAATAGCTGATAAGAAATTATGAGCAGGATTGTTTCAGAAAAACCTGGAAAGACTTATATGAACTGATACAAATGAAGTAGGCAGAACAAGGAGAAACAGCAATATTGTAACAATGATTAACTGTGAGATACTTGGTTTTCTGATCAATACAATGATTCAAGACGATTCTAAGGGACCTATGATGAAAGTTTCTATCTACCTCTGGAGAAGGAACAGATGAACTCTGAGCATATGCAGGGTTCAAAGCTCAACTACACATGTATAGTATATTAGGAGTTTGATTAGACAACCATTTAGATAAAATAGATCTGGAGATTAAGTGAACTGCAGAATTACTCTGAGTCAACAGTATGTAGGACATGGCAACTTAAAAAGGTCATGTGATCTCAGACTGTATTAATAGGTAAAGTGTCCAGAGCAAGGAAAATAATAGTCCTATTATATTTAGAACCATAGATCTAGAATCACTGGAAGTGACTTCAAAGGCCATCTAGTTCAATCCTCTCTTTTTACAAATGAAGTCTAGGCATAGTGATTTGCCCATGATTAAGTGTTCTAGGTAAGCTTCTAATCTTTCTTTCCTTATTCTTAGAATTCTTAAGATTTCTAATTCTTAAAATTCTTTCCATTTCACCATGCCAGCTCCCTCAGGCAAGACCAATATTGTGTCATCTCTGGAGCTGCACATTGACAATTTGGAGCAAGCCCAGAACATGGGTACCAGGGTGATTGAGGACCCAAGAAATCATGTCAATGATAATCACTTAAAAGAACTGAGTCATTTATCTTAGAAAAGACTAAAGAGGGATAAGATATTTGTTTTTAAACATTTGAAGTGGAAGGCTTGTTCTACTTGGCCTTAGAAAGGCAGAAGTTACAGAATGACATATTTCAATTTAATAAAAGGAAATTTTTCTAAAAATGTAGATGGTCTAAAAATGGAATGAACTGCTTCAAGAGTTACAGGTTCCTTATCAATGGAGTTCTACATGTAGGGGCTGGATAACCAATTGTTGGGGATTTTGTAGAAGAAAGGGAAGGAAAGAAGTGTTTAGTAAGTACTTACTATGTGACAGACCCTGTGCTAGTGTTTTACAAATATATTATCTTGTTTTTTCCTCACAATCATCGTGGGAGGTAATCTGGAAAAGACAGACTCTCAGCTCAGTTTTCAATGCTGAGGTTCTGTAGTCTTTCATTAAAGGATCATAAATAGAACTTAGCTGATGTCCCAAATCAGTTGATAATTTTATACTTGAATATCTTATAAATCACTGGTATTTTTGAGCTTTAGTTTTTAAAATGTTATCAAAAGAATACTTTAAAATGTTTTTAGTCTATGCTTAAGGATGAGATGGGTTGCACATTAAAAAAATAATCATTTCTCCATATATTTTTACTTTTAGTCATATTTGTAAATGAATTCTAACCATATATGTATATGTGACATGGATATACACACACGTATATTCTTCTTTAAAATTTAAATTAAACTTTTTTTTTTTTTTGGTTCCAGCAATCAGCAAAGCATCTTCTAAGTTGTGGAGGAGTTGGAATCTGGCCCGGTGGCGGGAGTACCATGCTCATGAAATCACACCTCTTTTGAAGTTGAAGTTGTAAATTAAATATGAGATGCTTCAGCAGCCCCACACTGTGTCTGGCTTTAAAACATTCTTCTGCTAGCAAAGTATTTTCAGTAACAGCAGCTGTTTTTAAAGTTGATTGTCTTCATTCTCAAACTATGTGCAAGCATATTATTACCCTTAGCCAAATAGATTTATTTGGACAGTAATATTGACCAGACAACTGAATTCTTTTCTCCCCCATCATTGTCCAGACTGACTTGGTGATGAAATTACCACAAGAAGCTTATATTATCTCAAGATCCAACCAGCCAAGACCTCACGACCAGAAGCGAGGACATATTTTTCTCTCTCTCTTGCCATATTTTCCACAGACCTTTATGCAAAACCAAAAACCCAGCTCCAAGTAAAATAGGGAGGTCACTTTTGGAATGAATTACACTCCCTCCTGGATAGGGACTTTCCATCATCTATATTCCTTTCACTTAGGACTTGGCCCTCTTTCATTTTTCCCCTCTTTTGGCTGAAGGGAGAAGATCTTGTTTCCAGAGCTGCCATCACCTGCTCATAGCTGTTCTGGGATCCAAAGGAACATAAGATTCCTTTTGGAGTTATGTGGACTAATTAAGCTGCCTTGTCTACTAAGATGAATGAATGACACGGACAATGTCTGGGAATTGTTGAGAACTAACTGGAGCCTGGGGTCATAATATCATCCTGTGAAATAAACATGTGGATTATAGGATCAAAGGCTTAAAGTTAGAATTTAGAGGTAGACGAGATCTTAAAGAGTATCCAGTCTAATCCTCTCATTTTACAGAAGAGGAAACTGAGGCCAAGAATTTAAATGACTTGCCCATGATCACCCAGCTAGTAAATGTCTGAGGCAGGATTTGAATTCAGGTCTTCCATACTCTCTAAGTGCAGAGCTCTATCCACTACTCTGTGTAAAACAGATACAACCTACTGATTAGAGAAGCCATTTTTATTGCTCCCTCTTCTTGGAGAGTTTTTCAGTGAACATTTTATATGCTGTTGTTGTTTGTCTTTCATTTTTGAAGAGGACATCATGGGGTGATGTCTTGACTTGTACCTGACTTGGATTTAAGTGAGGCAGAGTTGCACAACTATTTAGAAATGCAAATATAGATTAGTAAAGGACAATCTGGAAGAAGACAGGCAAAAAGCAATGTTAAAAAGAAAATGCTGGGGAAGCTAGGTAGCACAGGAGATGGATTGCCAGGCTTGGAGTCATAAGGGCTTGGATTCAAATCTGGCTATGGACACTTCCTAGCTATATGACCCTGGGCAAGTCATTTAACTTTGATCATATAGCCTTTGTTGCTCTTATTT
The DNA here is from genome assembly GCF_016433145.1 of Gracilinanus agilis. Lineage (NCBI taxonomy): Eukaryota > Metazoa > Chordata > Mammalia > Didelphimorphia > Didelphidae > Gracilinanus > Gracilinanus agilis. Next base: position 421,882,396 of record NC_058133.1, on the reverse strand, counting down.
CTTAGAATTGAAAGAAAGAAAGTGGGGGGGGGAGGGAAGGAGAGAGGAAGGAAGGAAGGAAGGAAGAAAGAAAGAAGGAAAGAAAGAAAGAAGGGAAGAAAGAAAGAAAGAGGAAGGAAGGAAGGAAAGGAAGGGAGGAAGGAAGGAAGGAAGGAAGAGAAAAAGAAAGGAAGGAAGGAAGAGGAAGAAAAAATGATCTCTATACAAACAAAATATATTGATCTTGAAAACAGGCTTTGTGGAGACAACTTAAGGATAAGAGGACATGAAACTCTTAAAGAGTTTTATTTTACCTTTGTCCCTTCTAAAAGAGAGAACACATTAATTCACAAGTTTCCCTATTGGATAGCCATGACTAGATATCCAGGGCAATTTACCTACAACTACTATCTACTTGTTCTCTGGGTCCATAAAGAAAACGTTTAATCATTCTTGTTCATCAAAAAGCTTATTGAGGAGCAGCTAGGTGGCTCAGTGGATTGTGACCCAGGCCTTGAGATGGGAGGTCCCAGATACAAATCTTGCCTCAGATACTTCCTAGCTGTGTGACCCTGGGCAAGCCACTTAACCCCCATTGCGCAGCCCTTACAGCTCTTCTGCCTTGGAACCAATACACAGTATTGATTCTAAAAAGGAAGATAAGGGTTTTAAAAGGAAAAAAAAAGTTCATCATTTCAGGCCTGGATTTGGATAGCCAGAGGCTATCTGGAGGCAAAGACCTGTGGGAATAAAAGCACAAATGATATTCCATGGAACCCTAAAGTATAGAGCTGGAAGTCTACATTTTAACTAAGAAATGAGATGCCCATTGTGCAGAAGAAAAGAGGTTAGAGTCAGGACTCAGTTTGAAGGGCTTTCTTAGTTTCAGGAGACAATATGGCTCACAGTGAAACAAATGATGGCACTATGTACAAATATGGCACAGATCTAATTCTTACTTGGGCAGATATGTTTTTTCATTTAGCAATGCTTCTATGATATAGCAATTAAGCCCATTAGCATGCTTGTCCACAATCTTATCATACCGGATATATACCCTATATTTGTAAAGTTATGATTATCTAGCATATCTTTTTTTTTTGGTGGGCAGATTGCCAATGAGAGTTGGTGGTTACTCTCTGTGAAATAATGAACTGTGTATTTGTCTTTTACTTAGCTAGATATGCTTAAGGTACTTGAAAAAGTTATCTACAATTGTTCTTCATGAAGGTAAAAAAAAAAAGGGGAGAGCAGAATTGTACATTGAACACTGGATCTGAAGTTGTTGGCCCATACCCACTTTTGCCTACAGACAAGTGTCTTTACCTCTCAGCCCAAATTTCTATTAATACAAAGAGACAGCTGAATTAAGATTAAATATGATCAGGGCAACTAGGTGGCTCACTGGAGAGAGAGCTAGATCTGGCAAATCTGGTCTCAGACATTTCATATATATATATATATATATATATATATATGTATGTATGTATGTATATACACACATATATATACATGTGTGTGCATGTGTGTATGTGCATAAAACATATACATTTTATGATGATTAATATTGGCTTCACAGGACAAATGATGAAACAGAATTCCTTCTTCTTGGTACAGAGATGGGAGGATACAGGGGTGGAATACTATCTATGCTGTCAGAGGAGATCATTTTGTTGGTAGGTTTTGCCCAGGGATGGGTCTGTGTGGGTGGGGTAATGGACTGTACCCTATATTGGGAAATGATTGTAGTGTGAAAATCAAAAGGCATTACTAAAACTTAAAATGAAATGAGGGGGTTGACCTAGGTGATCTTCCAGGGCAATGAGCTACTAATGAATAATTTTATTTTATTTTTTTAGCATCTCTCTCTCTCTCTCTCTCTCTCTTGATTGAACTTATCTCCCTCCCTTCCCTGATCTAGTGCTGACAGGTGATTCTATCTGGATTATACATGTATTATCATGCAAAACATTTTTTATTCAGTTTTTAAGTGAACAATATATAAAACCAAAACCCCAAAACACAAACCCAAATAAACAATGGGAAAATTGTATGTTTTCATCTGCATTCTGACTCCAACAGTTCTTTCTCTGGAGGTGGATACCATTCTTTGTCATAAGTCCCAAAGAATTGCCCTGGATCATTGTGGTGGTGATAATAGCTAAGTCAGTCACAGTTGATCATTCTACAATATTGCCGTTACTGTGTCTGATGTTCTTCTGGTTCTGCTTATGTCACTTTGCATCAGTTCATGTAGGTCTTTCCAGCTCTTTCAGAAATCATCCTGTTCATCATTCCTTATAGTATTCCATCACCATCATATACCACAATTTGTTCAGCCATTCCCCAATTGATGGATATTCTCTCAATTTACTAAGATGTAATTTTAAATTGTCTAAAAAACAAAATGGAGAACACCTTATTATGAACAATAGGCTGCCAACTGGAGTCTAGAACTCACTAGAACCGAGATCTAAGATAGTAAAATAAGACACTAACTCTTGAGGAATAGGATAATATACTTTGGAGAAGGAAGAAAGTGACTAGACAGCCTTTGCTATGATCCCTTTCAACTGGTCTTATTCTCCTACTCTTCTTTTAACTAAGATCTTAACTATAATTCCTAGTAATTGCTTCTAGATTCAGTTTCATTCCTGGCCAAATCTCTTCCAGTTGTCTTAGCTTTAATATTGAAGAAATAGTAGTAATAAACTACCCTGCCAATTTGTACCATCATGAATGTTTTTTGGGAGGGCTTCAGAACCACTTAATGCCTGACTGGCCAAAAAACTAAGAATAATTTTAAATTAGTAAAGCAGAATCTGAAAGGAGAGGCTGGGCCAACTCTCCACAAGGATGCAGATAGGTCCACAGAGCAGAGCAGTCTGGTTGTTTGATGCTATTCAAGTCTGTTGAGAGAAATAGAACCAACAAAAGTTTGTGGAACCCTTCCTTTGTGCAAACTAATATGTGTTCTTGGTGCTTCGGAACCAAATTCTCCTCTTAATCTTCCCATATTACATTTCATCAGGAGTAGAAAAACTTGCCTTCCTATGTATTAGTTTCTTTATTTATAAAATAGTGACAATGATTATTATAGAAATAAAGGGAAGGAAAAGAAGAGGAGGAGGAAAGAGAGAAAATAAGACAAAAATTATGGAAGAGTAAAAGGAGAAGGGAGAGAGGAAAGAAAGGAAGAAAGAGAGAGGGATATCGTTAGGTAGGCATGCAGGAAGAAGGGAGGGAGAGAGAAAAATAATGGAAGGGATAAAGAAATAAAGAAATAAAAAAGGAAAGGAAGGAGTGAGAGAAGTGAGGGAATGAGAGAAGAAGGGAGAGGGAGAAAGAGAAAAAGAAAGAAAGAAGAGGAGGAAAAGGGAGAGAGAGAGAGAGAGAGAGAGAGAGAGAGAGAGAGAGAGAGAGAGAGAGAGAGAGGGGAAAGTGGGATGGAGGAATGGTAAATAATTGGCAACATCACTACAGGTGTTCTGAAACTTAATTAGCGCTTGCAAGTTACTTTAAGATAGGGAGATGCTTTGTAGGCACAAAGTTTTCCTACACCAACACATTCCCTTTTTGGCTTCCACTTCTAAATGCACTTGCTAGAAGAGGTCTATGTACAGAGTTGTGGATGTGACCCGGTGCCCTGTTGTCATTTCTGAGTTGGCAGCCTGCCCTGCCAAAAGCTAAGAGAGTAGTCGGAAAAGTCACACTGCTGTTGACTCTCTGGGTACACACTCTGCCCTGCCCTACCTTGTCCTGCCCTGTCTTGCCCTGCCTTTTGAATGGGTTCCAAATCTGAACTGAGATAATGGGCCAAGGAAACTCCCTTAGTTACTGTTTGAACTCCGCTTTCTTCAGAGGGGATTCACAAAGAAGCCTCTTATAGTTTCTAGTGAAGTTCTTATAGATTCCTGGGAAGGGAGGGCAAATCATCATCCTGGGTCACACACACACACAGACAGGTCAGACTCCATTAGGTGGGAGCTCCTGCAGGGCAGGCACTATGTTTTGGACTTCCTTTACATTCCCCAGCACTGAGCACAGTGCCTAGTACATAGGTGGAGGTGCTGTTGACTGACTGGCTAACTGATGCAGTTGTTGCCCTCATGGAGTTTCTATCCACAGGTCCTTGTAATTTTTTCTAGGTAAAAAGGGTTCTGTATAAATGGAGATTTTGAACCTCGGACTTCATCCCCCCTAAGTCCCTTAGTTTTCCCAAAATTCCCTTTAATCTCTCCTGCGCCTCCACATTTGTGTGGTCATGTTATTGTTTTATAGTTGACTGTAACTCTTCCCTCTCTCTGTTTCCTGGGAGTGAGCTGGTTAGAACCTCTTGTTAGTTTATTATTACTAAAATATTTATAAATATAATATTTAATATTTTGCATATTGATTTTAATCTCCACAGTTCTTAACCTTTTTAAATCTTTTGTCAGTCTAGTGAATCCTATAAAAAGACTCCTCGGAATTATATTTTAAAATGCATAAATAAAATACATAAGATCACAAAGAATTATATTAAAATACATAAAATAATAAATAAAATGCATAAGATCACAAAGGATTATACTAAAATACAGTTTAAATAAAATACATAAAATAATAAATAAAATACATAAGATCACAAAAGATTATACTAAAATACAGTTTAAAAATTAAAAAAAAAACACACAACTACTCAGAAACCCAGGCTAAGAATCACTTCTGGGGTGGAGGCAGTTAGATGGCTTAGTAAATTGAAAGCCAGGCCTGGGGTCTTAGACACTTCTTAGTTGTGGGACCCTAGGCAAGTCACTTAACTTCCATTGCCTAGCCCTTACCACTCTTCTGCCTTGGAAACAATACTTAAATTTTTTTTTAATTTTTTATTATTATTATAATATCATTTGGATTTTTTATTATTTATTTTAATATTTTATTTTATTTTATTATTTTTTAAAGCCTTACCTTCTGTCTTAGAATCAATACTGTGTATTGGTTCTAAGGCAAAAGAGCAGTAAAGGCTAGGCAATGAGGATTAAGTGACTTGTCCCGGGTCACACAGCTAGGAAGTGTTTGAGGCAAGATTGAACCTAGGACTGCCCATCTCTAGACCTGGCTCTCAATCCACTGAGTTATCCAGTTGCCCCCCACAGTATTGATTTTAAAAGGGAAGGGAAAGGATTAAAAAAAAAAAAAAAAGGAAAAGAATCACTGCTGGAAGGTGGTTTCCTTTTTCCTTTTTATAATTCAAAGATATTTTATTTTCCCAATTACATGTAATAATAATTTTCAACATATGTTTTCCAAAGTTACAAGACCTAAACCATTTCTCTCCTCTTCCCTCCTCCCACTCAGAGATGGCAAACAATTTGATCTGGGTCATACGTGTATTATAATGAAAAACTTCCATATTGGTCATTATTGTAAAAGCACATTCATACATAACCAAAATATGCTGATGTGAAAGATAGTGTGCTTTGATTTGCATCCATCCGACCCCAACAGTTCTTCCTCTGCAGGTGGATAGCATTCCCCATCATAAGTCCTTCGGAATTGCTGAGAATACCCAAGTTTTCCACAGCCAATCATTGTACAATATTGCTGATACTGTGTACGGGATTCTCCTGGTTCTGTTCACTTCGCTTTGCATCAGTTCATGTAAGTCTGGAGAGGCAAGGTACATCTCCAAAAAGCAAATACGTCTTTTCTTTCTTCTTAAGTATGTGTGTGTGAAACTACTTCTGTTTGTTTTGGGATTGATTCTAAATATTGGTTCCAAGCAGAAGAGCAATAAGGGCAAGGCAATAGGGATTAGATGACTTGCCCAGGGTCACATAGATAGGAAGTGTCTGAGGCCAGATTTGAACCCAGGTCCTTCTAACTGATGGCTCTCTATCCCCTGTGCTATCTCACTGCCTCTATTTATATATTTCCTGCTTTTATATCACCTTCATTTCTGCAATTGGGCCTCTGCCTTCCAGCCTAGAGGGACTGATTTTCAAAGCACAACTTACTTTTTAAAAAAGATTTTATTTTTTCCTCAATTACAGGAAAAAATATAATTTGCTAACCTTTATTCAAAAAATGTTTGAACCACATTCTCTTCCTCCCTTCCTCTCCTTTCCCTTCCCTGAAATGGCAAGCGATCTGATATAGATTTTACATGTGTGATAGGAATTACAATTTTCTAACATGGAAAAAGGCTACCTTATCTAAAGGGATGGGAGTAGAGAGTGAAAGTCCTTATCAGAAATCTTGTTATTGGATTAGAGATTTCAACCTGGAAGGTACCTACCAATTAGATGTGAGCAACCTGAGGTTCAGAGATGTTAGATGACTTGTCCAAAGTCACACAAGTATTAGATGTCAGAACTATGATTTGTCTAGATCCTCTGACTCCAAATCTGGATCTCTTTCCACTATGCCATATCATCTTCACAACCAATGAGAAATGAACTAATCATGCAAGCCTGGGGAAATGATCTCAAAACATTTTGTGCCTCAGTTTCTCTCTGTTCTCTTTCAATATTAAATGCTACAAAATGCTACAATGAATGCTACAAAAAAATAATCCTGTGATATATATAGTGTGGCACTGGGAACTAGAAAGTATTATTAATGATAAATAAACATGAAAATCATATCTATTAGTAAGTACTGTGCCTATAGAATAATGACATAACTCAGCAGGACTATGATGTCATTGTCTAATCCAGTGAGTCTTCTGTTGTTCCTGACATCCCTCTGCTTGTCAATCTCATAATTAAGTAAATATTAAGAAATGCATTTCACTCTTCATAAAATGTACATATTTAAATTATGGGAAAGCACTGCTTCACCACACAGCCCATTCCAATGCTGGGTATCTCTAGTTTTTAGGCTCACTGGATCACCCACTCTCAGAGGTGACTTTTGAAGGCGGTCAGCCCAACTCATGCCTAAAGAAGAATCTCTTGTATAACATGTCCTATGAGGGGTCCTCTCTCTCTGCCTGATGATGTATAAATAGAAATTTTGTACCTTTGAACTACATCTCCCAGCATCCCTTTCCTCTTCATCCTCACCTTGCGTGTTTACATTGTTTGTATATAGTTGGTGTAATTCCGCTTCTCACCTCTCTTTTCGGGGCTGGGAAAGCTGGCTTTACTCAGGCTTTTACTTTTGTCTTTTATTCCTTTTGCTTCAAGTTAATATGAATAAATCTTATTAAATATAATACTTGGAGTATTTGGATATTAATTTTTAATCTCACAATGACCTCTAGTGAAAGGGAAGCTACTACCTCATAAGAAAACCTATCCTACTTTTGGGGGGCCCTAATTGTTAGTGGTACAAAGGATAGAATACCAGGTCTGAAATTAGGAAATTCATCTTCTTGAATTCAAATCTGGCCTCACCCACTTATTAATGGTGTGACCCTGGGCAAGTCACTTAATCCTCTTTGTTGCAGTTCCTCATTTAAAATGAGCTGGAGAAGCTTCCTGGTTAAGATGGCGGCAGAGTAAAAACCAGCTGCTTAACCTCTCCTAACCAAAACATACAGGACTCCTCAAGAAGACATAAAAACAAATCCAGAGGAGCAAAGGGACCCCATAACAGGGCACAGCATTGGAGGTACGTGGAATCGGGGCATTTCCATGCTATAAAGGGGTGAAACAGCTCTCACTAAAATGTGAGCTGAACAACCCTTTCCCCCACTGCACACCACCTACAGTGCCAAAGCTAGGGCACAAGAGTTAGAGCAAGTTTGGGGCTCAGATTAAGTCCTTGGCAGCTACCTGGGGTCACCAGGGCCTGCTCCTGAGAGCAGCAAGACTTAAGACCCCAAGAGGCTAAAGAATGCGCATGGACTTTGAACAAAGACCTTGAGCTCAGGCATGAGTGCAGGCGTGAACACAAGCCCAGACACGGATCCTGAGCTCAGGTGAGGACTCGGATCTTGAGCTCAGGCACGGACCTTGAGTGGGGACCCAGTGCAGAGGGGTGCACAATTGTGGAAGCAGTGCCCCAAGACTGTTAAAGGAGCCTCGGGCAGAGGAACAAAAAGGGGACCACCAGGAGCCTTGACCCAGAGAACAACTATACCTGAGACCTCAGGATCCTAAAGAGCACAGACAGACCCTGAGTGTGAGGATAAACCTAAGAGGGTGCATGCAGGGATAACAATGGCAAGCCAGAGACAAGAAACCCAAAAGAGAAAGATCATCAAGAAGAAATCTGTAACACTCAACAACTTTTACACAGATAAAATTCAGATAAAAGAGCAAACAGCAGAGGAGAACAAATAAGTAATCATATCCAAACCTTCCCAAAATAATGAAAACTGGCCACAAGCTATTGAAGAGTTCAAATCTGAGATGATGAGAAAGATGGAAGAGATTTGGCGACAGAAGTGGGAAATAGCTCAAAAGGAAATTAACAGGTTAGAAGACAGAAACTCCCA
>NC_058133.1:421749846-421869105 GCF_016433145.1 Gracilinanus agilis | reverse complement strand
GGACATGATTGAGGGTGTGGACTCGAAACTACCACACCAATGCAACTACCAACAATTTGGAAATTGGTCTTGATCAAGGACACATGACAAAACTAGTGGAAATGCGCATCGGCCATGGGTGGGGGGAGTGCGGGGGGTGAAGGGGAAAGGAGGAGTATGAATCATATAACCATGTTAAAAATGAATATTAATAAATGTTTGAAAAAGAAAAAGACCACAAGGCTTGGAATATGATATTCAGAAAGGCAAGAGAACTGGGCCTACAACCGAGGATCACCTACCCATCAAAACTAACCATATACTACCAAACTCTGTGGGATGCAGCCAAGGCAGTAGTCAGGGGGAAATTTATATCCTTGAGGGCATATATTAACAAATTAGGGAGGGCTGAGATTAATGAATTGGGCATGCAACTCAAAAAATTAGAAAGCGAGCAAATTAAAAATCTCCAGATGAAAACTAAATTAGAAATACTAAAAATCAAGGGAGAAATTAATAAAATTGAAAGTAAAAGAACTATTAAATTAATAAATAAGACTAGAAGCTGGTATTTTGAAAAAAACAGATAAAATAGACAAAGTACTGGTCAATCTAATAAAAAAAAGGAAAGAAGAAAACGAAATTGACAGTATCAAAGATAAAAAGGGAGACCTCACCTCTAATGAAGGGGAAATCAAGGCAATCACTAAAAACTATTTTGCCCAATTATATGGCAATAAATATAGCAATCTAGGCGATATGGATGAATATTTACAAAAATATAAATTGCCTAGATTAACAGCAGAAGAAATAGAATACCTAAATAATCCCATATCAGAAAAAGAAATTGAACAAGCCATCAAAGAACTCCCTAAGAAAAAATCGCCAGGGCCTGATGGATTCACAAGTGAATTCTATCAGACATTCAAAGAGCAACTAATCCCAATACTATACAAATAATTTGATATGATAAGCAAAGAAGGAGTCCTACCAAATTCCTTTTATGAAACAAATATGGTACTGATTCCAAAGCCAGGGAGATCAAAAACAGAGAAAGAAAACTAGACCAATCTCCCTAATGAACATAGGTGCAAAAATTTTAAATAGAATATTAGCAAAGAGACTCCAGCAAGTGATCAAGAGGATCATCCACCATGATCAGGTGGGATTTATACCAGGAATGCAAGGATGGTTCAACATTGGGAAAACCATCCACATAATTGACTATATCAACAATCTAACAAACAGAAATCACATAATTATCTCAATAGATGCTGAAAAAGCCTTTGACAAAATAAAATGAGCTGGAGAAAGAAATGGCAAACCACTGCAGTATGTTTGTCAAGGAAACCCCAAATAGGGTCATGAAGAGTTGGACAGGAATGAAAAATGACTGAACAGCAATTGTTAGGAAGTTTTCTCCAACATCAAAGCTGAATTGGCCTCTTCACTGCTCCCTCTCACTTTGCTCCTACTTCTACCCTTTGGGATCAAAAAAATGGGTAGAATCCCTCTAGCATTTGATAGCCCCCCAATGCTTCTAGGCAATTCCCTCATTCCCACAGCTCTTCTTTTTTTCAAACTAAATGACTTCAGTTCCTTCATTATATGGCTTGATTTTGAGGACCTCTTACATGCCTCCTCAGCCTGCCAGTATTCTAAAATGAACACACGCTACTTTAAATTTGGTGTTTTCCATCCAGTAGTATAAACTTAGCCTTCTGGAAAAACCCAGAATAAATTTGGTGTAATCTCTTTTTTTGGACCTGCTTTCAAACCCCACCTCTTCCAACTTACTCTCTGTGTGACCGTGGGTAGTTGTATGAGAATTTGTAAAAATGAACCAACTGAGGACTGGATCAACTGTAGATTAGGTTAGATAATTTTGTTTCCTTCTTAAAATCCCTATCTTCTGACTTAGAATCAATACTAGGTATTGATTCTAAGGCAGAAGATTGGTAAGGGCTAGGCAGTTGGGGTTAAGTGACTTGCCCAGGGTCACACAGCTAGGTAGTGTCTGATGCTGGAGTTGAACCCAGAACCTCCCCTCTCGAGACCTAGCTCTTAATCCACTAAGCCACCTAGCTGCCCTAGATTAGGCTATCTCTAAGGTCCTATAGCTCTTTTGTTTAGTCATTTTAGTCATGTCTGACTCCCATTTGGAGGTTTCTTGGCAAAGATACTGGGGTGGTTTGTCATTTACTTATCATGCAATTAAAAAAAATTTCATTTTTTCCAGTTACATGCAAAAGCAATTTTTAACATTCATTTTTAAAATTTGAGTTGCAAATGCTCTCCCTCCCTCCTTCCCCTCCCACCTCCCTGAGAGGCAAGCAATTTGATATGGGTTATACATGTGCAGTCGTGCAAAACATAGTTCCATAATTGTTATGTCGTCAAAAAAATCACAGACCAAAAAAATGAAAAAAAACTAAAAAAGAGCATTCTTCAGTCTAAGTCCTTTTGGATCTGCTCAAGATTCTGCCAATAGCCCTTTAGTATCCCCCTTGCCTCACATCTTCATTTTTTTCTAATGGAAATCATTTTATAGTCATACATAGGCTTTTTGAGTATCTTGGTAAGTTAATGCCCAAGTATTTTTTTGTTTGGATTTTTTAGTAATATGAAGAAATACTGTAATACATAGAAGTTTTATTTCTTCTTTTATTTTCCATAGCATAAAAGTTGTCTCCCTCACTGTGTCTTAAAATAGGTCCATCTTCCTTTCTGGGACATTGTTGGTGTTAATATAGCATTATTGCTTTTTTATTTCTAATGGGTTTCTTTATTTTTATTTCTTTATTTTTTTTATCAAATGTTTACATTATATTCTGTAAAGGACAACAGTGAACAAATTCACTAAATAGTGTAAAGAGATTACATTCTCCCACACTGACATATGAACACACACATACATTCTCTAAACATAAACACAGCTTAAATTCACAAATACATCTTTCGCTTTAAGACTAAAGTTCTATTAAAAATCACAATGGGAATTTAGTTATTTGATGCAACCACTAATCTAGTATTTTTTTCCAACAAAACCAAAGTATTTATATCATAGAACCCAGGTTATACAACTGAACCTAATGGGTTTCTTTAAATCCATGTTATGCTCAATTTGCTGGAGCTTTTCTGTTTGCTTAATTATTCGGCTGCTCCTTTCCCTCTTTTTGAAAGTAATTTTCCTAGGAGCTTTTTTTGCTCTTCCTTTTTTGTAGGGATGTGGAAGGATGGAGGGGGTAGAGTAAATTTTTGCTACAATTCTGCTATCTATGACAAGTTAATGTAGGCAACTTTTACCTACAAGATAAAAGAAGAAATAAAAAATCTTTATATCACTGTATTTTTTCATATTTAAACCCCCAACAAAACATAAAATCCTAGGGCATTCCCTTACCAAAACACTCACTATGCCATCTTCCTGGAAGCCGCTTATGATGCTCTTTTTTACAGATGAGGAAACCCAGGCATGCTCGAGTTCCCCTCACTTGGAACCCTGTGGGGTCTGCTGACTTGGGTTTCCATTACATCAGGCTGCATCCCTGGACCAGTTAAGCTGGAAGCAATGCTCCAGCTAAGCTGCCTGGGTGCACATGGCCATAAAAGGAAAATGAAAACAAAAACCTTGACCTTCGGCTTGGATTTGTCCAAGCACATTTGTCTAGGCCTTTGGGCAAATTTCAAAGGGAGCTGTTTCCTTAGTGGTCCCAGCCTTCTCTTTCCTCTCTCCAAACAGGGAAAATAAATCAGGATAAGCGAAGTGGTATAGTGATGGCCAAGGGTCGAAGCAGAAGCTCTTTCATCTAGGTTGGGGCAGGGAGGGTGGGGAGAGGAGTGGAAAAAGAGACAGAGAGGAAGAGGGAAAAGAAAATCCCTGAATAGGATGTCAGAACTGCAGAGGGTATTCTCAAAGAAGCTACAACTCAGGATGCATACAGATGTTGGTTTTCATGAAGTCTGAGCAAAGAAAAATACTATCTCTCCCCCCCCCCCCAGATGTTTTATTCAAGGGTTTATCTCCCTGAAGACCATGGGCCTGGAGAGAGTTCTTACCAGGGTTAGGTGCATTTTGGGTCACTTGTTATTGTTCAGTTGTGTCTGGCCCTTCATGACCTCATTTGGGGTTTTCTTGGCAAAGACACTACATGGTTTGCCATTTCCTTCTCCAGCTCATTTAATCGATGAGGAACTGAAGCAAATAGGATTAAGCTGGCCAGCTAGTAAGCGTCTGAGGCCAGATTTGAACTCAGGTAGATGTCTTCTTGATTCTAAGCCCAGTGCTCTATCCACTGTGTCACCCAGCTAACCTTAGACACCCTCTAATTCAGTGGTTTCTAAAAGTTTACCCAGGACCTCTTTGTGGGGGTCAAGGAGTGATTTCAGAAGGTCTGAAGATCTATGAAAAAGGAAATACCTTATAAACACATATTATATTACTATTTTGCAAAAACAAAACAAAACAAAATGATGCTTTGGGACTGCTAAAATACAAATTTATTTGAAAGTGTTACTGAATTCACAATAGCTTGTCATTATATATTTCTCAACGGTATTAATAGCATCATTATTATGTGTGGGAGTTCTCAAATTTTTTTGACATTAAAAGAGGGTCCTCATAACCAAAGTTCAAGAAATATTGGTCTTTAGAAGTTCTTGATCTAGGCTCCATGATCTTGGCTTTCTATCAATCTACACATACATATACACATGTATATACTTCTAATTTTCAACATACATAACTGGTTTCCTTTCCCTCCTTGGGAGAGCAAGTAAGAATAGTTAGTGAAAGAGCAAATCTTGGTCCTATTCATTTTATTACTTCCATAGGTCGTGGCCATACTTTTCTATAAGTATATATTTTATATATTTTATTTTATACATTTAAAAACAATATTCTGTTAACAAAGTCCTAGACTAATGGGGCCCATGACACACACAAAAATCTACTCATTTTACAAAAGGAAACAGGCTGCGAGAGAGGTTATGACTTGCTCAAGGTCCCACAGATAGCTGATTATTGTTGCAGAAGCAAGGCTAGAAATTGGGTCTGTTGCTCTATCTTGATGCTTCTCTATATAATACTGTATAAAGGATTAATTTGAAATTCAATTATAATGCATATCCCCTCCCCTCTGATTTTCTACAATATGACTTTTTAAAAAAGTTATTTATTTTCTCTCTTTTTTTTTTTAAACCCTTACCTTCCACCTCAGAGTCAATACTGTGTATTGGCTCCAAGGCAGAAGAGTGGTAAGGGTAGGCAATGGGGGTCAAGTGACTTGCCCAGGGTCACACAGCTGGGAAGTGTCTGAGGCCAGACTTGAACCTAGGACCTCCCGTCTCTAGGCCCAGCTCTCAATCCACTGAGCCACCCAGCTGCCCCTAAAAGTTATTTATTTTTAAGACATTTTTTCCACGGTTCATGTTCTCCCTATCCCCTATTTCCTCCTCCCTTTAGGAGCTGACAAGCAATTCCACTGGGTTATACCTGTACATAATATAAATCTTATAAGAAAAATATGGCCATGACCCATGGAAGTAATAAAATGAATAGGACTAAGATTTGCTCTTTCACTAAATATGCCTACTTCCTCTCCCAAGTCAAATGTTGCCCATGTGCCCCTTCCTCAGCACACACACGATCCACCATTGGCTAGACAAGGTTCTCTGTTTTGTGAGTTAGAATAATTTCCAGATCATAGCTCATGAGCCCTCGTCAGTACATTTTATTTTTTTATAGCCAATCAGATGGCACCCTTATTTTATAACAAAGGCCTTTTAATTAGTGATATGACATTCTTTATCCCCTAAATTTTGACATTGCTCTTCTTCTACATAGGCACTCTGTGGAAGAGTGGACCTTCATAGAGATTATCTGAGGAGAAACCCAAGGAACGGGAGCATCTTTTTTCCCTCTCCTTCTAAAACCCTTACCTTCTTAGATTCAAGACTAAGTATTGGCTCCAGGGGAAAAGAAGGGCAAAGGATGAGGCAACTGGGGTTTAGTGATTTGGTTGTTGTCATGACCCTATGTAGGATTTTCTTGGCAAAGACACTGGAGTAGTTTGTCATTTCCTTCTCCAGTGGCTTAAGGCAAAGAGAGGTTAAATGATTTGCCAAATTTCTAGGTGTCTGACTTGGATTTAACTTTTAACCCAGTTGAATGGCACTAGCCTCTCCCTCTGGGGGTCTGTTACCTAATTTATTGTCAAAAACTCATTTTAGTGTTTGTACAAAAATATTCATAGCCACACTCTTTGTGTTGGCAAAAAATTGGAAAATGAGGGGATGTCCCTCATTTGGGGAATCTGATGGTGATGGAATACTATTGTGCTATGGGGAATGATGAACTGGAGGAATTCCATGTGAACTGGAAAGACCTTCATGAACTGATGCAGAGCGAAAGGAGCAGAACCAGGAGAACATGGTACACAGAGACGGAAACACTGTGGGATGATCATATGTAATGGACTTTGCTAGTAATAGCAATGCAACGATCCAGGACAATCCTGAGGGATTTATGAGAAAGAACTGTGGGAGCAGAAACGCAGAAGAAAAACATGATTGATCACTTGTTTATATGGGTATAGGATTTGGAGTTTTGGTTTTTAAAAGATTATTCCATTATAAAAATGAATACTATGGAAATAGTCAAGTGATGATGCATGTGGAATTGCTTGCCAGCTCTGGGAGGGGGAAGGGAAGAGGAGAAGGACAGAAAATGAATCATATAATCACAAAAAAAATATTTAAAAATACATACAATTTAAAAAAATCTCATTTTAGGGGGCAGCTTGTTAGCTCAGTGGATTGAGAGCTAGGACTAGAGATGGAGGTCTTGGATTCAGATCTAGCCTCAGAGACTTCCTAGCTGAGTGATCCTGGGTGAGTCACTTAATCCCCTTACTACTTTTGTGCCTTAGACCAATAGATAGTACTGATTCTATGATGGAAGGTGAGTTTAAAAAAACAAACTCACTTTAGAGTTAGAATAAAACTCCCTAAAGATCCATTTCTTCAAACATAAAAGGATAATTAAGAGACACTGTAGTGGAATAAATACAAACTGTAGGTGATATAAAGATTAATAAAGATGTATTTTTAAAAACCCCAATAGAAGTAAACTGTTCTACTCTAACATTAAACTACCTGTCTAGAGATTTCTAAAGGCCCTATTTTATGCAAATCACAATTATGTGCTAAAGAATTCTGAGACGCGGACATTTCTTTCCTTTGAATGTTGAGAGAACCCCCACCTCTTGGTCTTTTGCAACCGAGGAGTCACTCCACACTCTCGCTGCCATCCCCCCATATACAATTTATTGATGAGGGTGTCGATTTCATCTCAGCAATATCCCTCCAATATGCCCCTCCTCTCCTCTGATAGTACTAGTGCAGCCCTCATTACCTAAAGACAGGATTATAATATTTTGGGGGGATTCCAATAAATATTCCATTTAGCCACCAGAGATTTTCCTGAAGCTTGGGGCGATAGCCACGCCACCTTCCAATTCCATAAACTTACAACTTCCAGGCTCAAATATAAAATCCTCTGGCATTCAAAGCTCTTCATTGCCTAGAGGCACCCCCTCTATGCCCCATCTTTCCTGTCTTCCCACACCTAGTCCCTCTTATGGACTTTGTGATGCAGGAACATTGGCCTCCATCATTCCCAGCTTGACTGAGCATTTTCTCTGGCTTCCTTCATGTCTGAAATATTCTCTCTTCATGTCAGCCTCGTCTTCTTGGCTTCCATCCGACTCCAGCTATACTCTCCTCTTCTGCAATCCCTCTTAATTAAAATGCCTTTTCTCAGCTAATTTTTTTCCAGCATATCCAATTTATAGTTTGTATATATTTGTTTGCTTCTCACCCCGTTAGTATATGAGCTCAAGTTCCTGATGCCTGGGACACTGGAGGTGTTCAATATTTATTTACCGATTGATCTGCCTCCTGCTTCTCCCAGAAAAACATCACAGCCTATCTCTTACCTCTCCACACATACTCCATCCATTGAATGTTGATGCTGTTCAGTTGCTTTTAGTCATTTCTTTGTTTTTTTTTAAACCCTACCTTCTGTCTTGGAGTCAATACTGTGTATTAGCTCCAAGGCAGAAGAGTGGTAAGGGTGGGCAATGAGGGTCAAGTGACTTGCCCAGGGTCACACAGCTGGGAAGTGTCTGAGGCCAGATTTGAACCTAGGACCTCCCATCTCTAGGCCTGACTCTCAATCCACTGAGCTACTCAGCTGCCCCCGCTTTTAGTCATTTCTAACTCATTGTTGTGACCTCATTTGGGGTTTCCTTAGTTTTTCATTTCCATCTCCAGTTCCTTTTATTTTTCAAATTTATTTTTGCTGTTATTGTTAGCATTAAAGGGCACCCCTTATTCTTCAAAAATTTTTTAAATTTGTATTTAATTTAGAATATTTTTACAAGGTTACAAGGTTCATGTTCTTTCTCTTTCCTTCCCCCACCCCCTCCTGTAGACGATGCACAATTCCATCCAGTTCCCTTTACAGATAAGGAGATTGAGGCAAACAGGGTTAAGTGACTTGTTCAGGATCACACAGCTAGTATGTGTCTGAGGCTGGATTTGAACTCAGGAAGGTGAATCTAGCGGACTCCAGGCCCAGTGCTCTGTCCGCTGCCCATTAAGGTTGGCAGGGACCTTTGCATCCATCTCATTGAACCCTTTATTTTACAAATGAGGACATGATTAGAACACTAAAAGGATTTATCTAAGTCCTATCAATGAATCAGGATTTGAACCCAATTTTTTAAAAATTAAAAACAACAACAAACCCTTACCTTCTGTCTTGGAATCAATATTGTGTATTGGTTCCAAGGCAGAAGAGTGGCAAGGGTGGGCAATGGGGGGGTTAAGTGACTTGCTCAAGGTCACACAGCCAGGAAGTGTCTGAGGCCAGATTTAAACCCAGGGCCACCCTTCTCTAGGCCTGGCTCTCAATCCACTGAGCCACTCAGCTGCCCCCTTGAACCCAATTCTAATGCAATGTTCAGGGCTTTTTCCATGAACAGTTTTGAGGATCATAGATCTAGAGATAGAAGGAACCCTACAGGCCATCCAGTCCAGCTTTTTCATTTTATAGATGGGGACAGACTCCAATTCAGGCCTTCTGGCTCCAGAGTGGGTGAGTGTAAGCTCCCTTCACAGCACAACCAGGATTTTTCTTTGAATCTCTAGCACCTAACACGGCCTGTCAAGAGTCTGGGAGGGCCCCTATAGAAACAGCTGGGGCGTTTTCCAAGGCAGGCCTTGAAATTGGGAGGTGCTGATTAATGGCATACATGAAATCAGGACTCCCATATCAATTTTCACCTACATTCGTCTAGACAATCAGCAATAGATCCAAAATCGGATTTGTAGTTTCCTGATTTCTAAGGTGCAATTTTCTCATGGGGGAAATATACTTTTTATATTTATATATGTGAATATTTTATTATACATTACATACTACAGCATAAATAATATCCTATACTTGTATATAATATTTATACAAAATAGGATGCTTGAGCTGGCTCCAGACACCCTTTCCTTGAATCCAGGTAAACCAAGAGACTCCCCCATTTCATCGTGCCTTGAACGACGTTGGGAATTTAATAGTTGAATTCTGCCGGCTCTATTATCCCTGCATCCGACCCTAGGCCTCTCCAGCCCCTTCTCTTTATTATCACTAAATTAATTTCTGATCCTACCTCATCTCTCCTCATCTTTATTCTTCCCATTTTTTACTTTAGTGGCTGCTATCATTCACATTGAGCGCCAGCCCACGAAAATTCTTTGCTCGGCCCAATCACATGACCTCGTCGCTTCCGGGGCTCGTCATGGGCGGGGTCTGCATGGCTGAAGACATCCGGGGACCCCGTGCTGGGTTAGTGGACAAACGCCGTTCCCTGTATTTATCCTTTCTTCTTCTAAACCCCTCTCGTCCCATCCGAGAACCGACACTGGAGGAGGGCCCATCTTGGAAGGCTCTGCCCGCGCGGGTGGGGTGGTCAGAGGCCCCGAAGGGACCCTGAGGAGGAAGGCTTGCTTCCCCTGCAGTCCCCTCGTGTGCCGCTGCACTCTTCCCCGGCGCTGCTGTGCGGGAGGCAGACACCCATCCAGAGCAGGGACTTTCTCTGGGCAGTGACCGTGGAAGCAGAGAGAATCTAGTTGTTGCCTAGGGCCGAGGAGAAGCGGCTGGTTCTGGGAAACACAGCGAGGGGGTCACGGGCAAGATTTGAACCCAGAGTCTCTAAACGCTAGTAGTCAATCTCTAAAATGCGGCTGTTAACAGATGAAGGCAAGGCATCCATGGGTGCCGCAGCGGTGGGAGAGCCAGGCCTGGACGTCTTGGGTTCAAAGGTGGCCTCAGACACTTCCTGGAGTCACTTAAACCCCCACTGCCTCGCCCTCCCCACGCTTGTCTTGGGATGGGAACTTTCCGGTGTGTTCTGAAGTTAGGGATTTAAAACAAATAAAAAATAAGCAGACAATACGCCACCCTTGATCTGTGGTGGCAATTTTAGACCTGTCATACAGGCCTCTCCTTTTTCGATGCATGAAGTGTGTCTGCTTAGGAGGAGTCACTTTAACACGATTTTTGCCCACAATGTTTCACTTGAAGGGGGGAGGAGAGAGTGGGTAAGAGAGAGTGCCCCACCTGGAGTCAAGAGGATCTGAAATAAGTGGCCTCGGACACCTAGGAGCTGTGTGACTTTGGGAAAGTCACTGCACCCTGCCTCGGTTTCCTCATTTGTCAAATGAGCCGGAGAAGGCAATGGCAAACCACTCCAGGGCCTTTGCCAAGAAAACTCCACACAGGGTCGTGAGGAGTTGAAAATGATGGAACAACAATTTTTTGGAAGCCAGAATGTTCCAAAGGTAGCTTGTTGAGATTGCAGGACATGCTTGTTTCTAAAGGTGCTATGGTGGAAAGGGTGCTGGACCTGGAGTCCAAATCCTGCCTCAGACACTTCTTAGCGACCTGCCCCCTTGGCAAGTCACCTGGCCTCCCTACCAACCAGGATAAAATGTATAACATTGTAAAGTGCTCTGCTAACCTTAAAGGGCGATATAAATGTGAGCAATCATCACTATTATCATTCCAAAGGGTAAAGGAAAAAACCCCTCACGGGGATAATCAGTCTTTATATTCAGGGAAATAGATCTTTTAAGTCCTTACACAATCAATACCAACCTCTGCCCTGGCATAAATATTAAGTCAAATCTGGGAAGATTTGGATGAACGGAGGAAATGAAGTGAATAGAACCAGCAGAAGAGTTTCTCCAAAAAACAACAATATTGAACTTTGAGGGCTGATCCACACAAAGACCAAACACCATTCCAGAGGGCTCATGATGAAACAGGCTAGGTGCCTTCTGATAAAGAGGTGAAGGATTCCAGAGCAGGGGCTGAGATATTTTTTTGGGGGGGAAGGGGGATACAGTCAATAAGGGAATTTATTTGACTGTAAATGTTTGTAACAGGGTTTGTAGTGCTTTCTCAATTGGGAGTAGGGAAAGGTGTTTTGTTTTTTTTTTAATTTTTTTAAAATAAAGTAAAGCTTAATGGAAAACAAAAAACAAAAAACAAAAAGCCTCAAAAACCCAAAACTAGTAAATCAAAGGAAACAAATCCTACCCCCTCACTTTTAGAAACAACATATATCAAACAGCAATTAAAATGAAAAAAAAAAAAATACAAATGCTGAGGTATTGTTTTGAAAAAGTGCTTTGAGAATTTACTGTACACCTTTTAACAATTTATTTTATAAGATGTTTCTACATGCTCTTACATTTGGTGTAAAACATTTATACACATCCTTTACAATTTGTACATATATTAAATGGCTGTATCATAAACATGGCTCTCTGGAATTTTATAAAAGGAAAGCTTGGGAGGAAAATTATTTATAAAAAGATTAACAAAAACCCCTGATGCTGAAGTGTAGATGTTCTCACATATCCTCATTTTGTTATTATTTTTTTTGGTTTCATCTTATGCTAGCCTCTATTTTTTCTTTTCTTTAATCATTAGTACAGAAAAATGAAAGTAAGGCAGCCCCCAGAGCTCAGAAAGTAGCCCCTGGCCCTCTGCAGCAAGCTGGACTCCTGGTGTGTTAGCCTCAGGGTTCCATCACGGTCTGGCTGAGTGACCACACTGGGCAGCCTGCACTGGGACATTCCTGTGTGAAGGAAAGCCCTGCAGAGGACACAGCCACTGGGAGGAGGCCCGGCAGCCCCTCCTGAAACAAAGCACAGAGAACTGCTGTCCGTTCCCCCAGCTTCATGTGTATCCATCACCTGGGGGGGCAGCCCTTTCCTCTCTCCCGCCCTACCCCACAGGGCTCTAGGCCACAACATGCCATCATCACCAGCATCTGGTCTCAGCCAGGAGAGGGTGGAACATCTGACAGGAGGGCTTGGTTCACTCTCCCTCCACCCCCAAGTGCCCCAAGGGCCTAGAAGGCTTGGGCTGCCCCCTCAGTGGGTGGGTTGGGGGGGAGGGGACACCCCAGCAGGAATGCCCAGTGATTCTTGGTGTTTGTTGCCCTTTGACTCCAATCTGAAAGAAGGAACAATATACAGATACACAAATCCTCACAGGCCACAGGGCAAGTGTCATAGAAATTACTTTGGAGCTAGTGGATAGGCGAGGAAATGGCAGCAAGGGAAGGAGCCTATGGGTGTATCTGGTTTGTTTTGTGAGTTTGGAGTCTTTTCAAAGAGGTAAACAGTGACAAATTTAGAACATAACAGAGACCTAAAAAACCCAGGGGGCCCCCTTTTCACCTCCCTCTTGCTCTCCACCCCCAAATATAAGCTATTATGTTTCAAATGTGTAAATGAAATGTATGTGGATTTTGCTAAATAGTAGACAGGAATCCCCCCAAAGACTGTAGAGTTATAAAAATATACAAACATATATATCTTTTTATTCTGGCATATTTCATGTTTTTAAAGAAATTAGTATTTATCTGACATTGGGTAAGAACTAGAAGATTTTATGTGACTTAAGAGAGTAGGAATCTATATAAAAATCAGTGGGAAAAACTCTTATTTTTTTCATTAACAAGTCCCAGCAATCTGAAGTACTTTCCAAAAATAGAGAAAAATTTGTTTTTTTAAATAATGGATATGAAAAATGAACTAAAAAAAGGGATACCCTTGAATAAATGGTGCATTTAGGCTGGTTAATAAAGTAAACATCTTAATTTTGTGGGTTTGTGTTTTTTTTGTTTGGTTTTTTTTTTTTTTTGCAACTCAGTTATTTTTTGGATTTTTTTTTTGGGGGGATGGTGAAAGAAGAAAAAGAACAGAAAACAAACTTTAAATTGCATTGCCCCAAGTCAGAAAGAAGCACTTCGGAGTTTTCTTCACGTCCCTTTAGTTTTGTCCTACATCACCGGAAAGCGGCTAAGGGCCTGCCTCAGCTTTTCTGCAATCTGGAAGAAAAGTTTACAATATTAAAACAATCTTCATTTAAGAATATTTGTACTTTGAACTTTGTTGAAAATGGACGTTTCCATTTTTTAAGGGCTTACTTTCTTAGGTGTCTAAGGGAAATCTAAAATGTCGAAATGTTGTCTATCACCTAGTATAACTCAGGGCCATAAAAATATTTTATGGAGTAATACATTTTTTAAAAGTGATTCTGTAAACAAACCAAAACAATAAAACCAGCAGCTACCATTTTACCATGCAAACTGGCTGGGCTCCCTCCGCCTCAGGGAGAGAACCTCCTGAGCTCAGGAGCTCAGCAAAGGGTAACAAGAACCATCATTTTTAAGCCTTTCTACTTGTTCCCTGTGCAAGGTGCCACGAATGTTACTCATAAGAACACAGTAATGGAATGTGGCTTGTGCCAAATCTATGAACTTTATTCCACAAAGGGAGATGGCTACTTACTTACATTCCTGTGGTGAAACTGTCTCATACCCATTGTTTCCAACAAATTAAAAAAATAGAAATAAAAGAAACTTTTATTTTTTAAAAAGCTGTTTTATGGATGCTTTTCCGGTTTTATATTATAGTGATTTCTGTAAATACCAAACCTTCTCTGGGGTCAGCTGGGGTAGCTCAGTGGATTGAGAGCCAGGCCTAGAGACGGGAGGTCCTAGGTTCAAATATGACCTCAGACACTTCCCAGCTGTGTGACCCTGGGCAAGTCACTTGACCCCCATTGTCTACCCTTACCACTCTTCTGCCTTGGGATGAACATATACTGAAAGGAAAAAAAAAAAAAGGAAAAAAAAGATTGAACTATCCCTTTAAATCAGGGGTTCTTAAAAGTCTTGAACTTGGCTTTGAGGCCTGAGTTTTGTCATCTGTGACCAGGGGGCATAATAGGATCTACTCCTCAAGGTTCTGTGAGCCTCAAATGACATATGTAAATAATGAGAGGTCAATAAGGCACGTCGTTTTACAGATATAACCATAATAGCTGTATTATAGTTAATATATCACATGCAAACTTAAAATATAAAGTATATAAACATTTATATATATATGTAAAATTTTTAAATTAGATAAATGTATTTCAATATAGGAGGTTTCCTTCCTAATCCTCTGCATTTTAAAACATTTGAGAAGAGGCCCACTGGTTTCATGTGAGTGCTAAAGGTGCCCAGGACACAGGACCTCTGCTTTAATCAAAATAAAAGACCTGGGCAAAAGCCCCAAGGAGCGAGGCACCAGAGGAGGGGGGAGGGCCCTTGGCTGTTCCCCGCGAAGGCTGCCCCTTCTGAGCGGGCCCCTGACCTCTGGGAGGCGCGGATGTAGCTCAGGGACGCGTCCTTCTGCTTTGGCTAAAATCTTGGTGAAAGAAAATCCTTGGCCCCTGGTGGTGCAGGGACAGCCGCCCCTGCTCCCAGGAGAGGGTCATACACACACATTCTCTCACACACACACACACACACACACACACACACATACACACAGACACACACATACTCACACACACACATACATACTCACATACAGACACTCATACATACATACTCTCACACACAGACACTCACACATACACAGACACACAGACACAGACACACACACACGCAGGGCTCTGGGTTTCAGCTCTGGGCCAGTCTCGTGTCCTCTCCCCGCTCCTCCCTCAGCAGTGTGTTCCTGGTACCCAGAGAAATGGATGATTTGGCCCACTAGCCAGTAAAGGAGGAGGAAGGTGGGATCAAAACAGGGTATTCTTAGAGTTTAAGAATCCAAGATTCTTTCTCCTTCAAAGGAGAAAAGATTTTTTTTGATGGTGAGAGAAAACTCGAAGGGATAAGCAAAAGCTTCTCCAGAAGCGGCGCCTCCTCTCCAAATCCCTCACACCGGGGGCAGCCCAAACTCCAAGAGCTCTGACGTCTCCCCTGACACGCGGCTAACTGGCCGAGGTGGGGGCCCTGGCAAGGCCCGCACACGAACGCCCCATGGGGGGGGAGGGGGAGGCTGAGAATCAGCACAGACTCTGACGTGTACCTCGGAACGCCCCTGAGCAAGCCCCAGAGATCCCAGCCCCTCTCCTAGGCCCCAAGGAGCTCCAAGATAGAAAGACCCCCAAATCATCACAGGAGCACTTCCAACAGGGCAAAGATTTTGAAATGAAGAAAATGCCTCCTTGACGGTGCAGTGGGTAAACAGACTGTGGAACACAATGAAAATGAAATGTAAGGGACTCTCTGAAGCGGGAGAAAACATGAAGAAGAGGGACAAAGTGGAGGGGGCAGAAGCAGGAAAACGTGAGAGAACGAGAGGTGGAGCAGAGAGGCCGCAGCCCGGCCGCCAGATGACAGTCTCCCCTCTGTTCTTCCTTGCAGAGGTGGGAGCTCAGAGCTTCTTTCTCACGTGACATGGTCACGGAGCAGGGGGTGGGGAGCGATCGATCGGGATGGGGGGCCATATAAAAATCAAAGGCAGTAACAATTCTTTAAACAATCACCTTTTACCTTAAAAAAAAAAAAAAAAAAGCCTCAAACATCCAGTTAAGATGGCGGCAGAGTAAGGAGCAGCTGTTGGATCTCTTTTAACCAAAGCATACAGGACTCCTCCTCAAGGGGAAATAAAAACAAATCCAGACGAAGGAACCCCACAACGGGGCGCAGCATTGAAGGTACGCGGAATCGGGGCATTTCCACACTATAAAGGGGTGAAACAGCTCTCACTAAAACACGAGAGGAAGAAGTCCCCCCTCACCCCCCACGCACAACGCCAGCACACATGAGTGAAAGCAGGATCGGGGCACCCAAGACACTGGCAGCTCCAGGGCTTGTACCTGAGAGCAGCAAGACTTAGAACCCCAAGTGGCTAAAGAACGCGCATGGACTTTCCCGAGCATCTTCGCGGGTGAAGGCAGTGCCCTGGGCACAGACAAAGATCTCAAGTGCAGGCTTGGACCTCGAGTGGGGACCCTGTGCAGATGGGAGCGCGGCTCTGGAAGCAGCCCCTGAGACTGCTGAAGGAGCCTCGGGCAGAGGGGCAGACCAGGGACGACCAGGAGGCTCAACCCGGAGGACAAGGAGATCTGAGCCCTCCACCGGAGCATAGAAAGAGCAGACAGACCCTGAGTGTGAGGACAAAGCTGAGAAGGGGCGGGGCTAACAATGGCAAGCCAAGAACCCCAGAAGAAAAAGATTATCAAGAAAAACTCTGGAACACTTGACAACTTTTACACAGAGAAAATCCAGACAACAGAGGAGGACAAACAAGTATCCAAACCTTCCCAAAACAATGAAAACTGATCACAAGCTATGGAAGAGTTCAAAAATGAGAACCATACCTATCAAATTACCAAAAAACTTTTTTACTGAATTAGGAAAAACTATAACAAATTTCATTTGGAATAACAAAAGATCAAGAATATCAAGGGAAATAATGAAAGAAAATGTGAAGGAAGGGGGCCTAGCAGTACCAGATATTAAACTATACTATAAAGCAGCAGTCATCAAAACAATATGGTACTGGCTAAGAGATAGAGGGGAGGATCAGTGGAATAGACTTGGGATTAATGACATCAGCAAGACAGTGTATGATAAACCCAAAGAGCCCAACTTTTGGGACATGAATCCACTATTTGGCAAAATTGCTGGGAAATTTGGAAAACAATATGGGAGAGATTAGGTTTAGATCAACATCTTACACCCTACACCAAGATAAATTCAGAATGGGTGAACGACTTGAATATAAAGAGGGAAACTATAAACATGTTAAGTGAACACAGAATAGTATACCTGTCAGATCTGTGGGAAAGGAAAGATTTTAAAACCAAGCAAGAGTTAGAGAAAATTACAAAATGTAAATTAAATGGTTTTGATTATATTAAGCTAAAAAGCTTTTGCACAAACAAAAACAATGTAGTCAAAATCAGGAGGGAAACAACAAATTGGGAAAAAATCTTTATAACAAAAAACTATGACAGGGGTCTAATTACTCAAATATACAAGGAGTTAAAGCAATTGTATAAAAAATCAAGTCATTCCCCAATTGATAAACGGGCAAGAGACAATTTTCAGGTAAAGAAATCAAAAGTATCAATAAGCACATGAGAAAGTGTTCCAAATCTCTAATAATTAGAGAAATGCAAATCAAAACAAATCAAAACAACTCTGAGGTATCACCTCACACCCAGCAGATTGGCTAAAATGAAAGAAGGGGAGAGTAATGAATGTTGGAGGGGATGTGGCCAAATTGGGACATTGATGCATTGCTGGTGGAGCTGTGAACTCATCCAAGCATTCTGGCTGGCAATTTTGAACTATGCTCAAAGGGCTATAAAAGACTGCCTGCCCTTTGATCCAGCCATACCATTGCTGGGTTTGTACCCCAAAGAGATCATAGATAAACAGACTTGTACGAAAATATTTATAGCTACACTTTTTGTGGTGGCAAAAAACTGGAAAATGAGGGGATGTCCTTCAATTGGGGAATGGATGAACAAATTGTGGTATATGCGGGTGATGGAATACTATTGTGCTAAAAGGAATAATAAACTGGAGGAGTTCCAGGCGAACTGGAGAGACCTCCAGGAAGTGATGCAGAGTGAAAGGAGCAGAGCCAGAAGAACTTTGTACACAGAGACTGATATACTGTGGTAAAATTGAATGTAATGGACCTCTGTACCAGCAGCAATGCAATGACCCAGGACAATTCTGAGGGATTTATGGTAAAGATGCTACCCACATTCAGAGGAAGAACTGCAGGAGAGGAAACATAGAAGAAAAACAACTGCTTGAACACATGGGATGAGGCGGACATGATTGAGGATGTGGACTTGAAACTACCACACCAATGCAACTATCAATAATTTGGAAATAGGTCTTGATCAAGGACACATGTTAAAACCAGTGTAAATGTGCATCGGCCATGGGTGGGGGGAGTTCAGGGGGGTGAAGGGGAAAGTAGGAGCATGAATCATGTAACCATGTTAAAAACGAATATTAATAAATGATTAAAAAAAAATGCCTCGACACTTCCCGTCCCAAAGCACAAGCCCTAAATAAATCCACCAAAGCGAAGGTAGGTGGCCGCCCCTCGGCCCGGCCCCCAGGGCAGGCAGGTACAGGACCCCAACTCACCGTTTCATAAAACTGTACCTGCTGCTCCAGATACAGGCGGATGACGCTGTTGTAGTCATAGATCCGGTTACTGTGAAAGTGGTTCATCTCCGCTGCAACCAAACCCAAGACAAAAGTCAGCTTACGGCCTGCCGAAGGGGGTGCTGTCCCTGGGTGAGGCTCGCTTGGCAGTGGGGTGGGGGGTGTGTGATTTTATATTATTTATTAAAAAAAAAAAAAGAAAAAAAAAAACAAAAAAAAAAACCAACTCTTATTTTCCTAAGACAGAAAAGTGGCAAGGACTAAGCAACTGGGGTTAAGTGACTTGCCCAGGGTCACCCAGCGAAGAAGTATCTAAAGATAGATTTGAACCCAGGACCGCTCGACTCCAGGCCTGGTTCTTTATCCACTGTGTTATCTTGCTGCCCCCTCTATTACATTTTAAGAGTTTCGACAAGGCCTATTCTTTTTTTTTTTTTTTAGATGGTAGTCCAAGTCAATATCTTTATTATTTTTTTTTTAAACCCTTGTACTTCGGTGTATTGTCTCATAGGTGGAAGATTGGTAAGGGTGGGCAATGGGGGTCAAGTGACTTGCCCAGGGTCACACAGCTGGGAAGTGGCTGAGGCCGGATTTGAACCTAGGACCTCCCGTCTCTAGGCCTGACTCTCACTCCACTGAGCTACCCAGCTGCCCCCACGACAAGGCCTATTCTTGAACCAAATGTCCAGCTCCTCCGTGTTTATGTCATGTGTACTCAGTTGTTTGTGCGTCTCCGAGACGCCATCACGTGTACTAACCCCACACGCACACCAGGAGTGACTTAGGAGTCAGTCATCGCTACGGTGCCTGGCTCTCAGAGCCATCTGGCTCCTCATGACGCCGTGGCAGTTTTCTTGGCACAGAGACTGGCCTGGTGGGCCACTTCCCTTTCCAGCTCATTTTACAGGGGAGGAAACAGAGGCAAATAGGGCTAAGTGTCCTGCCCAGGGTCTCCTGGTGAGTCAGCATCTGTGGCTGGATTTGAACTCGAGTCTTTCTGACTCTAGGTCCAGCATTCTGTCCACAACATCACCTAGCTTCATGATTTTTTAAGTAAGCCATTAGGATGTGTGATCCTTAAAAAAAAAAAAAAAATCAAATTTAAAATGTTGTTCTGACTGCTCGCAGGAAATACCAAGCCAAACTACTCTTTAACTTCTGGGAAAACCAGCCCTGGTTTGCTTTGGCCCTGCCAAGCGCGGCTCCAGGCCCCCCACTGAACTCTGCCCTGGGAAAAGACAGTGTCAGAGGCCCGCCTGGAGCCTGGGGAAGCGTCCTCGAGCTTACCTTGGAGTGCGTAAGACATGACACCGACGCGCTTGGCCATGTTCTGCTTGTCCTGGGGGGTGATCTTACTGGTGGCCACCAGCTTGTCGCTTTCCTTCACCTTTTCTATGGCCGCCTGTCCAATACAAAGCAGCGTGTTAGCGGAGGACGCACAACCCAGGGTTTCTAGGAGAGCGAGGCTGCGAGCCAGTGAAGCAGAGCCGCGGGGCTCCCCCACAGCCGGGGCGCAGTGACGAAGAGCTAGGAGAGCTGGGGGGAAGGGGAGACGCGGGGGGATAGGGGGCTGGGGGCCGCCTAGCCCATCACGGCAGGGTCAGTCTGTGGCTTCTGAGATGAGGCCGTGAGACTGATGTGCTACGACCTCCCCCAGAGGGACGCTGTACCGAAGGAGAGGAAACATCTATTTTTTGGATACCATTAATGAGAGAATTTGTTTTACTTAATTATTCCTATTTCTAAATTAAATTTTATTTTTTTCAACTATCAGGCATTTCCACCCTAAATCCTTATACCAAGTAAGAGTCAAGTAAAACAAAGTTTCCTATTGATCAGGTCCAAAAATGTTTCATTCTGTATATTAGGCTGCCTCACGTGTTTACATATATTTATTATGAAGGGTTTTTTCCTATTTTTTCCCAATGAAGATGAAAAAACAATGGATGCTTGTTGGATGATGGGCAATGTCTGAGCGTCGGGATGACAGCAGCAACAAAACCAGGAAGGTCAGAAGGACACTCTGCAGTTCAGACGGCCAGGTCATTCCGCACAGAAAGCAAACCTGGTGCTCAGACGACAGAAATCCTTAATAAAAGCCGGGTCATTCCGAGTTGTACAGATTTTTTAGGTCCTGCCAAACTATGCATTCCCAGGGGCTTCCTTTCTTGGATGCCACTT
The DNA here is from genome assembly GCF_016433145.1 of Gracilinanus agilis. NCBI lineage: Eukaryota > Metazoa > Chordata > Mammalia > Didelphimorphia > Didelphidae > Gracilinanus > Gracilinanus agilis. The sequence goes on along the minus strand of NC_058133.1, from coordinate 421,848,337 downwards.
CAATGACCAAGAGCCATGCCCAAATGGCCAACCTGAATGACGGGAGAACAATGAAGTCTTCTGACGGCCGCCTGTTGGGATTTTGCAGATAAACTTTGAAAACGAAAATGCTCCAACCAACCCCACCGCCCCATGACAAATGGAGACTCTAAAACAGGTAGATCTGCGGAGGGCCCCATCTAGCCCTGGGTCCGGGAAGAAACTCAATAAGCACCCGGAGACAAAGGAAGAAGAATGAAGACAGGTCGGTTGTAGGAAGTCAGATTCTTTGAAGAAAGAAGAAGCAAGCTAGGCATGTGCGGGAAAGGCTGGGCAAAGGCGTCGAAGCAGGAAATTGACTATCAGGAAGAGGGACTGGCTGGAGGACCACCATGGCAGCAAGGCGGTGTCTGTGAAAGTGAATGATGCATGGGCCTGTGCTAGGAAGGAGCCAGATGATGGAGGGTTGTCAGCACCCAAGAGGAGTGTGCATTTTAACAAAATATTTGACAGTCATGTTGAAGTCAAGATGATGGACAGTTACCTGCTTAGAATGTGGAATGGACTGACCTTGGCAGGAGCCTGGCAGCAGCCAGGGCAGTTAAGCTCGGGTATAAGAGGCAGGGATTTGAGCCCATTTGGGTCTCAGTTGTGAGATATTTGGGTGAAGGGTGGTTTGAGTAGGCCTACCTTGTGCTCTATTCATCCATCAACTAGCAACCAGCTTTCAACTGTGTTTCATCAATCCCTGTTTCCTGAATTAATTACGTTACCAAGAAGACTAACAAGACCTATCATTCAGCAGGAGAACCTTAACTCTAGGTTGAGGCCTGTCTGGCCTCAGTTAGGCTGTTAACCATCAAGAACTTTGATCAGCAATATATAGGAGAGGATTCATCAATAATATAGTTATCTAGATATATTTAAGGATTTCCAATTCCCACTTTCCCAGCCATTTCCCAGCTTCTCCTTCCCTAGATCTATTAGATTACTAAAACATCTTTAAGACTATAGCTTGCCTGAGCTTCATCAAAGATCTAGTGGGCTCTACTGGATTACATCCTGTGCCAGCTTAAGGAAGGGGTTTATTATATTCCTTCAACATTAGTGATCAAATCCACAGTCAGAAAAATGGCGTTATCCAAGGCACAGGGCTTCAGTTGAGCAGAGTTGGCTGAATTCTTCTATCAGCTGATTCCTTGCTTGACTGTTAGCCCTGGGATACTGTAGTCATCTTGAGTTTGGGATAAGCAGATTCTATATATTCTTGTAACATCAACTGCAGTGGATGATCCTTTGGGTTCACTATCAAACCTAGGTGTCCCACTTAGGATTCAACACCCACAATTAACCCAGGATCAAGATTGAACATAACAGCATGGATCAGAGACAAGAGGAAGTCGGTCACTACACCCAGCCCTGCACCTCTGGACTGCCACGACCCTCTGAGGGAGAGGAGAGTTGGGAAATGGAGGGTCCCTGTCCTAGGGATTCTGGGAAAGGTGTCTTCACCCACTTTCCATTCCAGCCCCCGAAACAAGCTAGAGGCCGCATCGCTGACTTTGACCCCTGTCTCTGAGGCACTTAAGGGGGCCACCTAAAAGACCAAAATACCTTGTGAGCACCGATGATGTCAGGGAAGCAGCCAAGGAATCCTTTGTACTCATGATTACATTCCATCAAGAAATGGAGATCTTTCTTTGGCTAAAATAGATAAGAGTGTGATTACTGACAAATAAGAAAAAAGTCTTAAAAAAAAAAAAAAGCCAATAGCCTACATACCAATTAAGTCAGAAATATTGTTTTAAATCTTCAACTAGATTTTATTAAGAGAGTAACTGATGGGGCATCAGTGGATTGAGAGCCAGGCCTAAAGATGGGAGGTCCTGGGTTCAAGTCTGGCTTCAGACGCTTCCTAGCTGGGTGATTTTGGGCAAGTCACTTAGCCACAATGGCCTAGCCCTTGCTGTTCTGCCTCAGAACCAATATACAGTATGGATTCTAAGATGGAAGGTGGGGTTAAAAACATAATAACTGAAGCAAAATATATTTTCACAGATATTTTGCAAAAGTTAAAGATAAAACCTCTAAAGTAGCCATTTAAAATGAGCAGTTTTAGAGTGACACAAAAAACACACGTTATAAAAAAGACAAATGACCACTACTTATTGGTTCTCAGATATGTATCTTCAGGGACATTCAAGCTATTCTCAGAGGAATGTAGATAATCACTGGATTAATACTTTAAAAAGGAAGGAAGGAAACAAGCACCATGCTTTACAAATATTGCCTCATTTTATCCTGCCAACAACCTAGGAGGTGGGTACTACTATTATTATCCTATTTAATAGATAAGAAGACCGAGGCAAACATTTTTAAAATAGTGACTTGCCCAGAATCACACAGCTAATAAGTGTTTGAGGCCAGATTTGAGTTCTTGACTCCAGGGCCACCATCCTATCCTTTATGTCATCTCTGCAGCCATAAACCAAATCTTGAAATTTGACTATTTTTTGGATTTAATAATATTTTTTGCAATTGTTTTGTTTACAGTACCATTTTTCAGATATACTTAAAAAACAAAACTTATCTATTGGTTCTAAGGCAGAAGAGTGGTAAGGGCTAGGAAATGGGGATTAAGTGACTTGTCCAGAGTCACATAGCTAGAAGTGTCTGAAGCCAGATTTGAACCCAGGACTTCCCATCTCTAGGCCTGGCTGGAGCCAACTACCTCTCCCCCATTTTATTTTAAAAGAATTATCTACTCCTACTTAGTAAATCTAGGGAGGTAGGTGCACAGTCATTAGAGTACCAGGCCCAGAGTCAAGAAGACTGATCATCCTGAGTTCAAATCCGGCCTCAGACACTTAATAGCTGTGTGAGCTAGGGAAAGTTACTTAACCCTGTTTATCTCAATTTACATTAACTGTAAAATGAGCTGGAAAAGGAAATGACAAACCACTCTAATATCTTTGCCACAAAAACCTCAAATGAGGGTCACAAAGCATTGGACACAAATGAAAATGACTAAACAAGAACAATAAGTAACTTAAAAAAAACAACAGAAAGTTACTGTCCTTGTCAGGGCATGCCAAATGCATTTTAATACTTAATAAAACTACTTGTCATTTTGCTGAGTCATCTGAAAATACTTCTGTGGATCAAGAAAGTAAAAACTACGGTTGAAAAAGTGGTAAACTTGGAGATGGTTCTTTTCTTCAAAACACAGAAACTGGGGCTACTGAGGATTAAGTAATTTAAAATGAGCTTACATAAATTCTTGTTAGTGCAAGGAATTTTAAAATAAAAATTATCTCTGTCCTTTAACTCAGATTTAGGACTGTAGCACCATAATCAATATTTTAGATTGTTACATGAAATAGGAATATCACAGTGTTATTTATTCCTTGAAAATCAGCAAGCCTGGGGCAGCAAGGTGGCTTGGTAGACTAAGAGCCAGGCCTAGAGACGGGAGTTCTGGGTTCAAATCTGGACTTGGAGACTTCCTGTGTGACCCTGGGAAAATCACTTAACCCCCATTTCCTAGCCCTTATCACTCTCTTTCCTGGAACCAATACACAGTATTGATTCCAAGATGGAAGGTTAATGGTTTTAAAAAAAAGAAAGAAAGAAAATCAGCAAGCCATTTTAAAAAATTTGATTTCTAAAAATGAACTTTTTGCTTTTGGTTTTCAGAAGAACTGAATATTTGGACAAACACCAAGGAAGCATGTCCTATGACTTCTTTTCCAATTGAAAAAATCAGAATTAGACACACACACCCACCCACCCACCCACACCCACACACCCACACACCCACACACCTGCTCTGCCACAAGATTAGCAATTTCTTCATAAGTTTTTCCTGCTTCTGTTATTGCATCATTGAGGTCTGTTTCACCTGAAAAACACAATTGCATTTATTTCAATGGCATATAGGGGCTAAAAGAAACAGAAGAACTTGGAAAAAATAAAGGATTTTAAGCTCCTTTGTTAAGATTGTGTTAGACATTTGCATAGATAAATTTAAGAGAATGTGAGGAAAAGTACTTGATGTTGGCCACTTCCATCTGGCTCAGAAAGGGAGGAGTCTATTAGAATGGGAACTTGAGTCTCTTATTAAAAATATTTTTGTGCTAAATGTGTAAGTTATATAATGCACATATATAACACGATTCACTTCATAATGTTTGAGGCACTCTTATTCCATAGCACAGGGCCACATTTTAGATATTTAATAAGGACTCATTATTTGTAATTAAGGCAGTAGGCAATGGAAGCTGTGAAGATACTGCCATGACAGTGACTGAAGTTTGCTCTGATGTTAGCAGCTCTAGCTGTCCCCTTCTCTCTGGTCTCCATCTATTAGCCTCTCCGCCTGCCACTTGTCTACTCTCTTCCTACGCGCAGGCCTGAGTGGGAGTCCATAGAGCCTTGCTGCCAGCCCTGTGGGCATGGCCGCCTGACTGGCAGCGAAGCCCTCCTCTGTGTGCCATCTCCCTTGATGGCATCGCGCTCAGGGACAGACTGCTTTGCAGTCTTATTTTTGCCCCATGGCTCAGCACAGAGTAAGCACTGGATAAATGCTTCCCCCCCCATTAATTTATTCCGTCCTATCAATCCTGTGCCATCCTGAGCCTGAGAGTGGGAAGGAATGTCAAGAGGGCGCGCCTGCTGCAGCCTCTTCCCAAATAACAATGTCCTTGAGCTAAGCATACTGCAGAAAAGGGATTACCCAAATTCTATCTGGAGACTTCTAGTGAGCTGGAAACACCATCTTTTGGGGTAGCCCATGAGCTTCATCTTGGAGCTCACACGGAGAAGATAAATTGTCTGCTTTACAATTTTCACCCTTGTTTCTAGCGTGTGAAGGTGATTTTCTGGAACCCACATATATAACTTCACAATTATCTTCATTAGATTTCATTTTATTAGATCTGGGAAGCAGCCTGGGCGGCCTGGGTAAGTAACTAGATATGCAGAGTCAGGCATGCTCCTCGCTAAGAGGGGATGTTTGAGGAAGGAGACGAGGGGCACAGGGAGGTCTGGGAAGAGGCACGCCCCATTCTCCTGGGAAGAGTGGAGGATAAGGAAGAAGCAGAGAAGGGACAAGGAGGGTAAACAGGCCCCGATGAGCAGAACAAGTCCCACACATTCCGCCTGGGCCAAAGGCAAAGAAGTGCTGAGTGTGCAGAACAGCAAGTAGGCCAGATAGGGTGGGTAGGTATAATTAGATTTCCGCTTGGGGATCATCTTTGTTAGGCAGCAATGTGCTAACTGCCAATTAAAGTCAGGTGAGCACTTCGGACCACCTTATCACTGGAGATGAACCAAGTCATTTCCTGTGTTTTTTCCATGACTCCTGCATAAAGATTTACTTCCTAAAAGCAGCATCTCTGGCTCCTTTCATCATCCCCATCCCCAGCCTACGTTCCCTAATCAAATCCAACACTTTCATTTTCTAGATGAGGAAACAGGTCCAACATCAAACAGGTGGTAAGGCAAAATCAGGACACAAACCCAAGTCACCCTACTCTGAAACCCAGCGTTCTTCCTGCTACTGGCAGCCGTCTCAACTTCAGAGCCTGGCACAGAGGGCACAAAACAATGGCTGAATTTAAATGAATTTTGCTATGTCCTAATGTATAGAAATTAGAATCTGATTAGTAGTTTCTATGAATCAGTTTTTAAATGTTTAGAAATGGATGGAACTGGGCAATAGAGAGAAAACTGCAGTCTTATTTATTCTGGGCATTCATATATTTAAATAGATCATTTTTAAGCATCATTCTGTTGTTATGAGAGGCTGCCTGGATATTGGTTAAAGAGTTGAACCAGGAGTTAGGAAGACCTGGTTCACTTCTGTCTCAATCACCACTGGCTTTGTGACCTGGCAAGTCACCCAACTTCTCTTGGTGGCCCTGGCAACTCTCTAGGGGTCTACAATGCAGAGAAGGTAACAATCTGCATGGGTAAAGGATGGCCCTCACTCAGAGCTCACCACCCTGATAAAATCATCAGTAAGGAAAACAGATCTGTTCTGTAGCACAAAATGACCACAGTAAGACACAAGGCTCTATTAGCTCCAATCAAATGATACTTGGTTTCAACAATTCAGGTGAGATTTCCACTTATGGAACAAGATGGACAGAATGACAAATAGGAAAGAGAGAGACATAAGGCCATATGTTTTTAGGACTTGGGATTTTTCTTTAAGGGATCTTCTTTCAAATATGGATTTTTTGAGCAAAGGCTTTTATTATTCTAAGAGTCTCAAAAGTAAGACGGTTTGTATCCAGGACTTTTTTTTTTTTTTTGAGACCAGGTCTCCTTCCTTATCTTGCTCAGAAGCTCAAGTGATCCACCGGGCTGAGTCTCCTCTAGTAGCAAAGGCTACAGTTGTGTTCCATTATGCCAAATGTCATGGATTAATTCAACAAAACACAAAAGAGCTGGATTTGTAGGAGAAACACAAATAATATCCCTCTTCGAACTTCCCTTTTCTCTCCAATCTTTTATCACTTAGATTCTCAAGATCTCTCATTTTCATATAACTCAATGAAATAGGATGTGGATATTCTCAAAGATTCCTCCTGTGACCACCTCAACTCAAGTTCTGGTCATAAGAATGTGCATAGATAAGACTTTCAGAACCTGTGGGAAGTTCTATAACTAAGGTGCTAGGCTTTGGGAAAGCAACTGAAGAGCTGTTGGGAGAAGCTGGTTCACAGACTCCCCCAGTGGAGGAGCTGAGCTTTAATCAAGGTCCCTCTCCCAGAGCACAGAGCCTACTCCTGGATCTGCAGTGTGCCTGACACAGCAATGGGGTAATCAGAAGGGAGGGGGTATGACTCCTCCCCCCCACCCCCAGCACCTCTTCATATGCCTGCCCATGGCAGACAGGTGCCCTGTCAATACTTAATTCAAAAAGGGATAGGCTGGAAGCATGCAAAGCAGATGGGGTGGGGGGGTGGACAGACATGATGGATTGAGTTTTGAGGGACAAGAGTAGAATCGGTTGCAGTGAAAACAAGGAGGAGTTACTAGAGGATGGTCTGTGTAAATGTAAGAATTAGCTCACCTTCATTCATTCTTTAGACTTTAGCCACCAGGAATAATGTCACCCCACCCAACTTAGAATTAAGTGGGGAGGGGGGAGGTCTGTGACCCACATGTGCTAGTGAGTGACAGCCACCTGGGCAGTCCAAACCAGGGTTGAGGCTGCCATTTGTCCACGTGAAACTGGAGGTGGACGCAGGAAGTGACGAAAACTGCTTTCTTTTAAATATGATGGTAACTTCCTGTGCGGGGCTTTTGGGTGCTTTGCACTTGGCACTGAAGGAGCTCAGGTGAGACCTCAGACTGCTTCCCTTTGAATTGTCACCTGGGTAAGTCAGGCTGACTCTCTCTTCCCTTGGCATCTCTGGAGGCTCTAGCCTTAGGGAGGCCTTGTGGCAAGAAGACTTGTTTAATTCACCTCTGTGCCCCCTCTGCTGGGGCCTCTGAATCCCTACCTGGTTCAGGCCTCTGGTCCAGGCCAGAGTTTCTCTCTCTCATTTTCCCTATCTTCAACCTTCCTGAATGTAAATAAACTACCATAAAATCCATCTTGACTTGGGTCTCTTTTATTAATTATTAATTATAGTTAATCGATTTCTGGTGACCAAACCTTAAATATCCAATGCAACCATAATTCCCATTTTCCCCCCTTACAGGTTGGAGTCCCTCCCAACTCAGATTCCTTGATCCTAACTATCTCTCAGTCCATATACAACTATATTAAAGATGTACCTTGGTAACCGCTAGAACTGAATACAGTTGCTAAACACTGCAAAGCTTTTCCTATCTTCTGGTATTCCTTGGGCAATGCTAAGAAAAGAAAAAAAAAAGAAAAAACAATTAGTTAATCTGAGAAAAATAAAAAAGTGATTCCAACTTTGATCTTTATTCATTTAAGCCACTTGTCAGCCAACACATCCCTTGCATCTTTATTATTTTCCCTTTATTCTCTGGTTTAAGAATTCTCTTATTCTTTTACTATCCTATTTACTTATTAGAAAAAAAAAAGTATGGGTTGGTGTTGTGTGGCAGATCAATTGCAGTATAAGGAATGCATCACGGAGCACCAAGTCATGTGGTTTGGTAGAAAAGCAATGGACAAAAAGAGATGCAATAATTTGCATAGAATGTTGGAGTTTGCAAATCACTTCAAATATCTTTTCTAATTTGTTAGGGTCGCTGCATCACCACTTCTCAGTCCCTAGTTGCGAGACCTTGAACAGGCCGCCTCAAGGAGTGGTTCACACTCTTGGTCATTGGGCTCAGAGGCTGCAAGACCTTTGTTCAAATCCTGCCTCTAACATGTATTAGTGTGTAACCATTTAATCTTTGGGTCTCAGTTTCTGTACAATGCAGGAGGCCTCTAAGGTCCCTTTCAGCATGAAATTCATGATTTGAGGACCTCTTTGGGACTTGACTTTTTGTTTGTAAAGTGAGGGAGTTGGCTTCTGTGATCTCCAAGGAGTTTTCCTACTCTCAAACTCCTATGATTCCATAGTCTTTAAAATTCAAAGTTCTTTTAGATGTGCAGTTCTTTAGAACTTGGTGCAAAACATTTTCTAAATAATGGACTCTTTCCCCGTGAATCTGCATACTTACATAATTTACCTTTGGCCTTAAGGAAGAAAAAACTATTTACAATTGAAAATTCATATTAATACTTAATAACAGGGTGCAGTTCAGTAGATGGAGAGACAGGGAGATCCTGGGTTCAAATCTAGCCTCAGACATTTCCTAGCTGGGTGACCCTGGGTAAGTCACTTACCCCTCCAGTGCACAGCCTTTACAACTCTGCCTATGCAGTATTGATTCAAAATGGATGGTAGGGGGTAAAATACAAACGTGCACACACATATAAATGATTACAGGCAAATAAAATGGCAAATGTCAAATCTGATGTACTCCTCCAGGGCAGGGGTGGAAGGACACAAAAGTGTTTATGAAGGACAAGTGAGAATTTCCTTGTTTAACCAGGCCTGTGAGGTCACTCTCTGAGCAATTCCTTTTGGCCATTCCACATACAGGGTGTCCCCAAAGGCTTAGTGCAGTTCTAAGCTTTACAAGCCTAAAAGGCACCAAGATTCTCAGGACACTTGGGGTGAGGGGGAGGAAGGAGCAAGGCACAACTGGACAGAATACTTGGAGGAGCAGCAGCAATGAGGGCACCATTCCATCTCCAGGTGTTTTCTTCCCGTTAGGTGGACTTTGGATCACTGACTAAAGGCTTTGGGTGACCCACAGTCTTTTTGTTTCCAGATTTATTTTAGGGGTGAGGGAATTGAGAGGGAAACTGACCTCTGGGGAGCAGTAAGCTCCCCCATGACTTTCCATCAGCTATGTAACCCCCTAGCCAGGACAACAAAAAAAACCTCTGAGCCTCAGTTTCCTCATCTGTAAAATGAGGACTCCTTGTAATACCTGTCTGACACAGGAAACGCTTTTATAGTACTGAGTGGTGAGCACTGCCACATATATTTTTATTTTTTATTTATTTTTGAAAAATATTTTCTTTTGTCTATAAGAGTTATTCAACTACAGCCCAAAGCATGGATTACTATTATTTTTTTAGATTAGACTCTTGCTGACACAACTTTTCAGTCTGTATTCAGGGTGGATACATCATCAGATTCTCTTGGCCATGGGACAGAAACAAAGCTGTCATTACTTCTGACAGATGTCCCTTAGGCAGGGGCAGTTGGCTTGTTAGCAAATCCTAAGTGATTTTTTTTCCTGATAAAATGTGATTGAAAGTGCCTTGAAAAAGCAGGGAAATGCATTACAAATGCAATGTTAAAACTTTTTGATGTTTTATGTTTGATGTTTTAAAAAGAAGACCCCAATTTTGCTGCTACTTTTATAAGAGGTTTATCCATCAGCCAGTTGGTCAATTAATATTTAATACCTACTATGAGCCAGGCACTGTGCTAAGAACTGAGAATACAAATATGAGAATAAAAGATAGTCTTGTCCTCAAGGAACATATAATCTAATGTGGTAAGACTATACCCAAAAGGAAGGCGAAAAGTGTCATTGGGGGCTTATTAACCTGTAACTTATTGATTAATCTATAATTTATTCCATACTTAGTTTTTATTTTTTTTTGGATGCTTCTCCGATTCATCTTAGTTTGGGAATCCCCCCATCTCCAAACAATCTTTTGTTTTTCATTTTTAATTTAAAAAAAAAAAAAAAAAAAAAAAAAAAAAAAAAGGACAAAGATGACCCAACTTGATCTTGTGTTGAATAACAATGTAACAACAAATGATCAATATGCTCATCTGGTTAAGAATACAACTGATATTCCTTTGTAATCTGTGCCTTTGTGTGTTGTCAGAAGGATATAAAATGATGCTTATAATTAGTTGTATTACTCCAGAAATTAGTAGCACACCTGCTGTGCTAGACCCGCATTTCTAGTTTTATTTTCAAGCCCTAGGACAGGGGTCGGCAGCCTTTTTGGCCGTGAGAGCCATAAACGCCACATTTTTTAAAATGTAATTTCGTGAGAGCCGTACAGTGCTCACAGTGTGCTCCTGTAACAGCGCCTGCAGAAAAGAGCCACATCTGGCCCTCAAAAGAGCCAGATATGGCTCAAGAGCCATACGTTGCTGACCCCTGATCTAGGAGATCCATGTCAGTAGGTCGGCCTAGATATCGGGGAGAACAGAACAGTCAACTTTCTTTTAAGGGGGCTGAGGGAATACGTGGCTGCCACAGATCCCGCTTAGTGGGGCCTTACAAGAGCTCCTTCTCTAGGGGGTGACTTGCATTCACTCTAGGCCCAAGACAATCATTATCTACATTAGTGATAGGCAACCTTTTGAGCTTGGTGTGTCAAAATTCACCAAAAAACCAAGCATAAGGTTGAGGAAAAAATCCACAATTTCACAGTATTTACAGTTTAAATAACAAAAATGTATAATTGTAATATATAACTGTATTTAATAAACCAAAATAGGTAGAATTGTCATCTACAGTGCACAGAGTTGTCTACACTACATTACAGCAAATGTTTCATCCTCAGCATGCGGGCCCAGACTTCTCTGTATGTGGCCGCATGTCACAGGATTGCCATCACTGATCTACATGGTCATTATTATCAAAGCTGCCCATTTTCTTGCTGCCCTTCCCCTCTGTGACTCATTCCTCCACTGGGGCCTCTCTTGCTATGGATGTCTAAAAGCTTCTTCCAGAATGGTGCTCAGACTCTTCATCCAAGGTATGTGACACACAGTAGGTGCTATATAAATGCTAGTGAGTATGATTAGTTATTAGTAGTAGAACCAGTAACTTTTCAAACTACTTCTAGAATAGCCAAGCACATTCATGATGTTTTAGAGTAGAAAAGTACATTGTGTACAGTCTCTCATTTACCAAAAATCACCTGATTTAAAAAAAATAAAAAGAAACCTATGAGGTAAAGTAAACTAATTCCCATTGATGGAAATTCAAAAGCTAACTAAAACTCCCAGTTCCCCAAGTAAAGGTTGGAGAATGGAATATTTGATCAGTCAAATTTTGGCAGAGAAGGCCCAGTCATGACAGATATTAAGAATCCACAGACTGTCCTAAACATTACTACTACATATTGCTCTGATGGTTCAGTAAGGCTTACTCTAATGAGCACCTGCTATTGCTGTACTATAACTCTGGTACCACATCACGGAGAATTCCTCTCAAAGAATGCTAAAAAGCTTTTCAGGGTATTTGGCATACAGGCAGTTTTTGCAAATTTTTTTTTCTTCAGTGTTTTGAGGGTAAATTAAAAGGGAGGAAAAAAAGTATGCAATGCAACAACGACTCTTTAGAAGGGTATTAGAAATCCAAGCTGTCTATTTATCATACTGACCATAGTTAAGATTAAGTAATAATAATAATTAAAAAAAAATAACCCTCACTTCTGTCTTAGAATCGAATTGCTTGCTTAGTTCCAGGATGGGGGAGGGAAAAGAAAGAGGGGGAGACAATTTACATCATCATATAACTTTGGAAAATTTTTGTGAAAATTTGTTATTACAAGTAATTGCTAAAATAAAATATCTTTATAATTAAAAAAAAAAAAAAAAAAAAGCTAAGTATTGGATCCAAGGCAGAAGAGTTATAAGGGTTAGGCAACCGAGGTTAAAAGACCTGCCTAGGGTTACAAAACTAGCAAGTGTCAGAGGCTAGATTGGAACTGTGGATGTTCCATCTCTAGCCCTGGCTCTCCATCCACTAAAGTGACTGTTAAGTCATTCTGGACATTCTCAGTAAATCCTATGGAAATTGGTGCCCATGTAATGAGCCACAGTGAACAAATATGTACTCCTCGGCGGCTATGCTCCAGGCACTGCGCGAAGGCCGGGACCTGCTCTTAAGGCGCCCCAGCCCCCCCCAGAGGCCCCACCGCTCTCATTTTAGACGGCTGCTTCTGCCCACAGAGGAACTGCGTGCTGCAGCACCAACAAGCAGCCTCTACGAGGCCCTTTAAAGCTGGCCAAGCACGCCTGGAGGAATGCTCTCAGGCTCACGGCCGCCCGAGGAGAGGCACCCGAGGCAGGCTCCCACGGCTCGCATGCCCGACGGGTAACTCCTGGCACCATCTTAGCCAGCTCGGCACACACAGAAAACAAGGACAGCAAACGAGAGCCGGGCAAGGCCGAGAGCGGGACCTACGTCCTGTGCAGCGCTTCCAGTGCTCTTGTCCCACGGTCAGCAGCTCCTTGACGCCGTCATCCATGGCTTTGGTGAACTTCCCCACAGCCTCGCACTTCTGTTCTCTGTGAACAAAGACAGGCCCGCGGGCGGGTTAGACGAGTCGAGGCGGTGCCCCGGCGGCCGCCTGCCCCCACCAGAGGCCCATGCGGGAGGCTCGGTCACCGGCTACCCCCCGCCAGAGTTGTCCTAAAGGGGAGGCCCCGCTCCATCATTTGGGGTGACGGCGGCAGAGCCTGGGCTCGGCTCAGCAGTGACTTCCTTGGCTCAGGGCGGCTGGGGCCTACCCAGAGAGCTGCCTGAATGGGACGGTGGTGGGAGGCAGGGAAAGCTGACTGGGTGAGGGTCCCAGCACAGAGCGTTCTCGATCCGGCTCCCTGGAATCACCCTGGGAGATGAAATGGGATGGCGCAGCAAGCCTGGGCCTCGGTCTCTTCGAGCACAAGGCCCTGCCTTAGCCGTCTCTGTGCTGTGTCCCTAGGGGAGCCCGGGGCTCCCTCCCCCCATGCCGCTTGAGCTGGAAGGCTGAACAAGACGGGCTAATTCTGGGCTGCTTTCCAAAAAGTGCCCTGTAAACGTAAGGCCCATCCACACACCCACCTCACTGAAGCGGACTCGTGTATGACATAAAGGACATGCAAAATGCACCACGACTCTAAGATGGAACACAAGGCCTGCTTCACAAACGGCACGCGCCACTTTTTGCTTTAATGCCATAAGGAGAACACGAAGGTGAAATCTCCGATGAAGTCTGCATGTTTAGCTTACTTAGTGTCAAACCATCACGTTCCCACTTTTTAGTTAAATTTTGTGCTTTCATCATCTCCTGTAAATCTGATAACCATGTTTGTCCAGAGGTTAAAATAGTTTATATTTCTTTAATAGGAAATTTATGAAATCTCAACATACTCCAATCTGTCACAATTGTAAATGAGCTATATCTGGTGGCTGTTTTAAGTGACTGTCAAAAAAACCAATTCTGATTAGACTACTTGCTGTCCCTAAAAGTCTGACACTCAAGATTAAGATTTCTTTGCTTCTTTTATAGACAAAAGAACTGCTTTCTAAGTCCTAATCCATTTCTACAACAGATAGTGTTGGACTCTGGAATCAGGAAGGCCAAATCCACTTTCAGACACTTACTAGCTCGGTGGCCCAGGGCAAGTCACTTAACCTCAGTTTGCCTTGGTTTCTTCCATCTGTAAAGTGGGGATAATAACAACCCCCAACCCTCAGAATTGTAGGGATCAAATGAAATAATATTTATAAAGCACTTTACATATCTGAAAGTATTATATAATTATTATCATCATTATTTCTGTAAGTGATAAGAAGATACTTTTCACAAGCTCTTTCAAAGCATATACAGGGGAAAAAAGGTCTGGAGTTGCTTCTTTCAAGGCAAACATGCAAATCGGTAGAAAGATAGTGGACATCTTTTGGTTCCACGCTGCTTTGTTTGATCATTTCCATAATCCTTTTATGAAATCACCATTAAACATGATGCCAATCATCAAAGTATTGAACTTGAAAGGAGAAAAGGAGGGAGAGGAAATTGAGTTTTTTTTTTTCCCTTCTCCAATTTACCACAATCGCCACATCTTACGTCGGAAGATGGGCCACAATCCCCTCATTTTATGAATGAAGACACGGAGGCTCAAAGAGTAAGTGACTGTGTGTGTGTGTGTGTGTCTCCCCCCAAGGAAAGGGAGGTCTCAGCAGCCTCGGCAAGCTGAGTAAAGGCCTTGGCGGTGGGCTGTGCGGGCCACGGTTTGCAGGGGTTGGGAAAGGGGCAGGCCTGTTTTTGTACTGGCAAGCTACAAAGAGTTTTTTTCATTTTTAGAGACAATAAATATTTATATTCTTAGCTCACAGGCTGCCCGTGGAGCCCTGAGGTAAAGCATTTGTCCATGTCCAAGGAGGAACGGTGACACGGGACGTTGCCCTGTGATGACTGGATTCAGAAAGGGAATGGGAGCACGCCGCAGGACGCCTGGGTCCCGGCTTCCTTACAAGTAAAAATAAGAAAGGATCCCATGTGATAGCGCGTGTGGAAGCCACGTGCAATTCTCCCGAGACGCTGGCTCCGAGGACGCCCCGACACCAGGGTCCTGGGCCTGAACAGTCCCTGCGGCCTTGGTGTGACGACCCACCCAGGGGAGGGGGCCCGAGGGGTGCTCACATTTCGATCAGGTCCAGGTCCGGGGCTTCGGGCTCCATGGTGGAGAATATCATGACTCCCACGATCTCGTCCTTCTCCGCCTTCCTCTTCCCCGTTTTCCATTCCTAGGAAGGAGAAACTGAGAGTGGAGAGGAGAGCCCCGAGGCGGCGCTGTGCTCCCAGAGGCCTCCCCCGGGCGGCAGCAGGACAAGGCCTCCTGTTCTGGCTCCCTAGGGCTGCAGGGCGCTCCCCGAGCAGAGGCCTTGAGAGGCAGGCCTGGCACAGAGGAAGATGGGGGTGGGGGAGAACGGGACACGCAAATCCTGCCCCAGACACAGCCTTGCTCGCCCAGGAGGCCCAAGTGTCCTCATCTGTACAATGAGGGGATTGGACGTAGGGGGCCTCTCAAGAGCCATTTTGGAAGCCTACTCAGAAAAGCAAACGGGACTCATTCAGATTCAACAAATACTTTCCCACCTCCCTGCCTTTGCCAACGCCACCCCCAACCTCCAATGCTAGTTGGAGACCCCAAATCTGACAGAATCTCTTCCAGCTTAAATTCAAATCCTGTCTCCTACGAAGCCTTCTTGATCTGCCCAGTCTAACGGGGCCCTTCATTTCTTCCCACTCTCCGTCTGCACTCCATTTCCTCCAGCGCACTGCCACTCTGCCTCTTATTCTGGAGTGTGACCTACATACATCCTGACCCCCAGGCTCCCACTCGTTTCTGTAGGAGATCAGCGAGACGACAGACAGGTTCTTAGGAATCAGCACTGTGTCATGGCTCCTAGGCAGAAGAGGGCCAAGGGCCGGTGATGGGTGCAAGTGACTGGCTCAGGGTCACCTGGCTGGGAAGGGTCAGAGGCCACACAGGAATGGCTACACCTCGTGGGGCTGATTAATGAACAACGAATGACAGAACAAAGGGGTGAGGGGCGCTGAGGGCTCGGCCACAGACTGCTTCTGGCACGAACACGTCTGGCTTTTTGGCACTTTATTAAATGAGAAGCTGATGAGGCTGAGATAGACTTTACGTTGGAGGACAGAACTGGCATCCTAAAGAATGTTTTGAGTCTAGAAAAATCCCAAGATGGAAAGTCCTCTTTAATTCCAACATTGCCTACTTTCTCGGCCTGTCCCTAGGACCAAGCGGGGAGATTCCTACAATCTCCAGGCCAGAAGGATGGAGCTGACAAGGAACGAGGAAGGGACTTGCCCAGCATCCCCCAGAAAGGCCCCGTCGGAGCTCGGCTCCGGCTCCCAAGCATGCCCACCCTCGAGGCGAGGAGTCTCTGCAGAAGAGTCTGCAGGACGTGACTGCCAAGTTAGGAGATCACACAAGAAAACCGCCACATTGCTTCAATCCTACCTTTCAGGGTTTCTATAGCAATCTCACAGCCAACACTCATAATACATGAACACAGAAATAAGTGTGAAGGGCCTCATTGTCTCCTCCTTCCCTCACAGCGAGCACAGACATAAACCAGGGATAGAAAAAGGAATACTTAATTTGGCTTCATAATTCTGTTTTGTCATTGAGTGGTCACCTAACAGAAATGCATGTTAAGAAGTTGGCTAGTATACCGAGGCCAAAACAAAACTCAAAGAGGGTTACTGCTCCTGAAATGTCCGGTATTATCATCTATAGAGGCCAAAGAATTTAATGTATTTTAGAAGACTTCTCTACTTCATCTGTATCTTGCTGCTAATATAATGCACATTTTTTTCTTTGCAAGACTTTTTAAGGAAGCCTTCTTTGTATCCATTCACCCCACCACCCACAATTTTCCTCCTCAGAACTAACCTTTCTCTTCTAGCAAAGAAAAACTGTTGAACAAAAACAACTGGTAAAGGATCCACTCCTGAAAACCTACCTAATATTTGGTTGTTGCACAAATTCCTCTGCCTTTGAAATATTTTTTTTCATGGCCTGATCTCTAAGACTATTGTTTTAATGACTCATTTAAATTTATTTTTAGTGGTTTTAAATTTTATTGTGAGTAAAATGCACAGGCATGGGTATATTATTATTCTGGTCATATTTATTCCACTCTGCATCAGCTTATACAAATCTTCCCATGCTTTTTTAACCTCCACTATAAGGATGGCCAGCTAGATATGTGTTATGTCTTCCTAAGAGAACTGAAAGCAAGGACTATCGTGTGTGTGTGTGTGTGTGTGTGTGTGTGTGTGTGTGTGTGTGTGTGTCTGTCTGTCTTTTGTAGCTCTTAAAAATGAACACAGTTGGGTGGGGGCAGCTGGGTGGCTCAGTGGATTGAGAGCCAGGCCTAGAAATGGGAGGTCCTAGGTTAAAATCTGACCTCAGACACTTCCTAGCTGTGTGACCCTGGGCAAGTCACTCATCCCCCATTACCTAGCCCTTACCACTCTTCTGCCTCACAACCAATACACAGTATTGATTATACAGAAGGTAAGGGTTAAAAAAAAAATAATACAGTACTTGAAATATAAGAAATGTTTAAAAAATAAGTTTTTATTCATTCATTCTGAATTGTCAATTTGCTTAGCTATTCCTCAGTCAATGGGCAATCATTTTATTTTCATTTAAGAGTTGCTTAAATATAATTATGTAAAATGTATATTCATTTGGAAGGGTAAACTAAAAAAAAAAAAAAATACAATCTTGATAATCACAAAAGCCAGTCCTGTTTATTATATTTATCTTGTTCATTTATATTATATATCATGTTATTGACATGTTATGTATGTCATTTATGGGACATGTCTGGTTATCTAGACAAGAGAATGCCTTCTTGTTTTTCATCTGCTTCAGATATATGATCGTTGGTGGGATTACTTGGTCAAAGGGCATAAAAAAGGCAATAATGTCTTTGTTTTGAGACAATGCTGGGCATTTCCCAAGAACAAGAAATATCAGTATCTTAAGTTTGACTCAAAGAACACTTTAAAACTTTCCTCAGAAGAAAAATCATGTCTAAAACTGTCAGTGATAGAGTGGAGGCACCCATCTCTTGCTCTTAATGAAGGGCAGGGCAGGTGGCCACTAACAGGCCAGGGCCAGCGAGACCAACACTCATTTTCTGTTTCCCACAAGTCACGCTGTCCAGCAGAAAACAGAATACCAAAATACTAGTGGGTCTTCAAATATATTTTCTCTTCTATTTAATCTTGCCCTATGTTCACAGAAGGCTGCAAATATAAGGTTCATTCAGTTTGCTTCCTTGACCCGATTGAGCCTTTTTAAAAAACTCTTAGGGAAGCACTCGTCTTCTATTTATTTTTGATTTGTGGCAAAGGAAGAAGTCTGATCTATGACACCTAATCCTTCCCTTTTATTACAGGTTCCTATAGATTTCCTTTTATTGGGTTTAAAAAAAAACCAAAGAAACAACAACAAAAATCTTACCTTCTGTCATAGAATCAACACTGTGTATTGGCTCCAGGGCAGAAGAGGGGTAAGGGCTAGGCCATAGGGGGTGCAGTGACTTTCCCAAGACATCCTGTCTCTAGGCTTGGTTCTAAACCCACAGAGCTACCTACCCTCTCTTTTTGTGTCTTAAAGTGCGATCAGGAGAGGAGTTTCCACCTTGCATTTAATAAAAGCAAGCATCAAAAGGATGGCTCTTGAACTTGGCCATTCAGGATCTGAAAGGCCACTATGAAGCCATTTCCTACCTTTTCATCCCGGAAATTCAAGAACTGCTGGAAAACTTCACTTTCTGAGATGACAGGATGACGACACATTCTGGTCATCCAGGCCTGAAGTCTTTCCATGCGCATCTTTATAAATTCTTCTTCAAAGCGACCTAGGAGAGTGACATTAGGATAAAGAATTTCAAATCTGGCCCAAGGTAGATCATTACTGATTAGCTATAAGACAAAGGGCATGGATGTGACCCCCTGGGAACTTCGGGATGGCCTAAAACACGCTGGCATTTGAGAGTTCTCAAAACCCACCCTGGGAAGATTGAGAATGCATTCAGCAACACCCATTGCCATCTTGTACCTGACAAATGCTTATTTGTAGAAATCAGCCTGACAAAATGCTGCATGTGTTCCTATACACATAAAACACAGGAATTGGGTAACCACCACAAAAATCAATATAGAAATGCACAATTTTTCTCTTGTTGCCTTTTAGAAATAGCTTTGAAAACAAAAACTACCCAACTATGGAACAAGTACACAAATAGGAAATAAGTCTTTAGAAACTGGATGAAAATTTTAAAACAAAGAGCTTAAAAAGGATGACTTCTGATCTAGAAATGGAGGTGCAGTTCAGAACACCTCGATATTCAAAAAGGCAACTGTAGAGGCAGCCAGGTGGCTCAGTGGATCAAGAGTCAAGCCTGGAGGTGAGAGAATCGGGGTTCAAATCTGGCCTCAGCTGCTTCTTAGCTGTGTGGCCCTGGGCAAGCCACTTGACTCCCATTTCCTAGCCCTTCCCATCCTTCTGTCCTAGAATTGTTCCTAAGACCCAAGGTAAGGGTCTTCCCTCCCCCCATCCCCAAAGGAGGGAGGAGGAGAGAGAGAGAGAGAGACAGGAACCCCAGAAGCACACACAATTGTAGGGGAAGACCAATTAGCCAAGAAGCCAAGGACTGAGAGGATGAAACTTTTTGTAGTATTAAAAGGCAATACTGAGTGAAAACTGAGAGCTAATTTTTTCCCCTATTTCAACAGAAGACACAGAAATCCAGCTAAGACTGAATCCTCTCTGGCTCTTGCTGCCTTCTAGCCAGCTGCATGTGGCTGTGAAAGGCTGGCGAGGTGGGAACTGGGCTGGTCACCAAGAAGCTCATTCCTAGGTTCCTCCCTCCCCTGGGCCATGCTGGCTACCAGTGGTTCTGGACAGTTCTCTGCCCAGGTTTCCTGATAGAGAAATTCAGGTATCTCATGGATTCTTCACAGTCTGAGAGATTTCCTCTTGGGTTGTTTCCTCAATGACAAAATGAGGTGACAGGACTAAGATGATCCTAAATAACCCTCAGAGCAATGATGTTGTAAGTCTCAAATGAGAAATGAATGCAAGATACTTTCTAAAAGACCTTAAAGCCCATTACAGATTTCAGCTACTGTTTACTAATGTACCCTTTCAGCAACTGAAATTCTTTGCGACTTAATGATTAATTTGAGAAAAACTATCATGCCATATTCCTTTTAGTCTAAATCTTCACCCTGGATTTAAAGAATTTTTTCTTTTATTATTAAGGATAAGAAATGGAGTTTTTAGTGGAATAAGGCATCTATTTAAAAGATGTTTCATTTAACTACACATTAAAAGAATTTCTTAGGCATTCTGAACTTCTTAAAGGTGGGCAAATACATAAATAAAAAGATTAAGGTAATAAAATATTAAAATTATTCTTCAGGTCATATAAATTCTTTATCTCATTAACCATAATCCTCATCTCTACAGAAATAAAACTGAAATGGTAGTCTGGAATTTTGCTTTGAAAGTATAGCTCAAGCATCTTTTTAAAATATGGCCTCTAAAGGTTCCTCGACCTCTAGGGTTCCTGTTAGACTAAGATGGCTCTTGAGATTCATGCTGTTGAACTATAAATGTCTTATGCCTTAGACCCAGCAATGTCTAGGGATCTCCCTTTAGTAGCCTGCAAAAACTATTTCAAGCTATTTTCTATCTCCTGGGGGAGGAGTTCCACAAAAAAGTGGCAGGTCAGCGTAAACCCCACAACTCCTTAGATAACAAGAGTAATCTCCCTTTGAGAAAGGTTAGGAGATAGAAAGTCACTTCCTAAAAGATTTTAAATAATCAACTTTGGAGTATGACAGAGTCGTGTTGCATCAAAGTTCCATATTAGGATGGAAAACACTAAAGAAATATTCCATATACCCAATTATTAGCAACAGATTAATATCTATATTCTATCCCAAAACTGCCCTAATCAAAATCTTTTCCTGGTACAGCAAGTATGTCTCAACCCTGACCTACCCCTTTGTTCAGCAGTGGTTTAAAATAAGACTTCCAAAGTTCACTGAAAGGTAACTTCCATTTCTCCATTTTCAAAGTGCCTCATTGAACCATCTCACAAAACAAATGAACCCTTGGCTCAACCAGGGAACAAAAATGCCTCGTTCATAATAAGAGAATTCATAATAAAAGAACTCAATCTTGAAACAAGCAAAAAATTAGTTCAGATTAATCTCCGTTGAGTTCTTCATGGATAAATTCTGAAGTCTATAGAAATGCCACTTCGTCATCTATTTGCCACTGACTGTGTGTTATAGGGTTTAAATGATACGAATGTTCTTCTATAATAAGGCTAGGATGCTGGGCAGGAGGTTAATGGGGAGGAGGAGGAAAAGAAAGTCACTTCTGGGCTTTCCAGTTTCCTCGGCATGCTTCCCAGGCAGGGGAATCAATGCTCATCTTTCTTTAGACAGAGGGGCTGTTGCTTTTAAGTGACACACTGCTGGCTGCCTGCCTTTAAAAAAAAACACTGAGTCACAGCCCCGGGAGGAACCCAGCCTGCTTGAAAAACATCATTCACTAGACATGAAACACTATTCTGCATTAAGTATTTTATTTCTAATAAACTCTGAATTATATTTAAAAAAAAGAAATGAAACAAACCAAAAAAAAAAAAAAATCAATTCTGTCCTCCCCAGAAAAGTTAGCTCAGCAAACCCCACTACTTTGAGAGACAGCTCAAGAACAGCCAAAGGAATTCAAAAAAATCTGTATATAAAAAAGAAATTAAATTAAGAAAAATGAAGGAATATATAACTTTAATTGGAAAAAAAAAGCTGAGGTGGGCTTTATTTGTGTGAGAGATAAGGAATAAAAGTTTAGATTCAAATAATTAGACTGAAAAGATAAAAACAATTTTTAAGCCAAGTATAGCTTTAATATTTTAGAAGAGGCATAGTTTTCTACTGTTGTGGATTCTTGACTACTTGAAGGACATTTTTATATGAGTAGTTAAAATGCTTTTTATGGATTTCTGTAACTCATTAATGAGAGGAATAATGGAGAAATCACTTACATAGAACATTACATGAATTCTTATTTTATGTGAAAAGATACTATGAAACCATTTTAAGATCAACAGCATTTATAAAATGTTTGTTGTTCAATTGTTTTAGTTGTATCTGATTTTGTAACCCTATTTGCAGTTTTCTTGGCAAAAATACTGGGGTGGTTTGCCATTTCCTTTCCCACCTCATTTTAAAGATGAGGAAACTGAGGCAAACAGGATTAAGTGACCTGCCCAGCATCACACAGTTAATAAGTGTCTGAAGCTGGATTTGAACTCATGAAGATAAGTCTTCCTGACTCTAGGCCTGGGATTTTATCCATTAGGGTACTTACTTGCCCTTCTTTATAAAATTAGATATAGAATTTAAAAAATGTAATGGGTATTTTTCTTTTCTTGATATAATGGTCTCCCTTCCAATCTTCTCCCCAAGCCCACCCCCTACTTTTCTTTTGCTAAGAAGCAGTTTGGTGTTATAGAAAGATAATCAGACTTCAACCAAGGCATCTGGGGTTCATATCACAGATGGGTCCCCTGATTTCTCTAGGCCTCAGTTTTTTCATCTGTAAAATGGAGAAATTACTGCCTTACCTACCTTAACAGGTTGTTAAACCTTTAAGCCCTATATAAATGTGAAATGCTTTTATTATTTTCTTCCTTTTTTTTCTGGGAGATAGCAATAGAATCATTTCCCAAAAGCTTCAGAATTACAAATACAAACAACTCTTTGTTAACATACATATTGACATGAAGCTCATCTACCAGCCTTTGAGACATGATTATATTTTTATTTCACTAAAACTCTTTAAAGGTCCCTGCAAAAGCTCAAAAGAATCTTAGAACTTCCAGCAGAAGAGAAAAAAAGATGATGATAATAATAATGATAAATGAAATCTCTTCCAAATCAGACCCTGCTCCTCCAAATGGGAAGCAATCTCTACTATGATTGTCACAATAGTAGGGAAGAGACACAGGATAGCTATTTGGATGAATAATAATCAAAGAGGGTAGCTGAGTGGCTCAGTGAATTGAGAGTCGGGGCCACAGACAGGAGGTCCTGGGTTCAAATGTGACCTCAGATACTTCCTCGCTGTGTGGCCCTGGGCAAGTCACTTAACCCCAGTGGCTCAGCCCTTACCACTCTT
This sequence comes from Gracilinanus agilis, assembly GCF_016433145.1. Classification (NCBI taxonomy): domain Eukaryota; kingdom Metazoa; phylum Chordata; class Mammalia; order Didelphimorphia; family Didelphidae; genus Gracilinanus; species Gracilinanus agilis. The sequence goes on along the minus strand of NC_058133.1, from coordinate 421,825,316 downwards.
AGGAACCAATAAATGGTACTGATTATAAGGTGGAAGGTAAGGGTTTAAAAACAAAAAAGCACAGTGATGATAACAAGAATGGTAACAGCTAAGGTTTCCCTGGCAGTTACTTACTTTATGCCAGGCCCCTGCTGAGTTACAAGGATTATTTCCTTTTATCCTCACAGTAGGAAGGTTGGGGGGAGGTAAGAGGAGGCTGTGCTCCAGAGGCAGCCCAAGGCCCCAGCCTAGGCCCAGTGACTTCTCCAGGCCTGAGGCCAGGCCTCCAGGCATGGTGGCGCCACCTGGTGGCTAGGGAGGCTCTGTGACTGGCCAGCCCTGTGTGGGATCGCGGCCCTCCTTCCTCCCAGAGCCCCAGCTCCAGCCTGCATTCTACTCACCGGTGACCTGCTTATCCGGGAGGGAAGGGATGGGAATGGCGGAGCCGAACTTAACCAGGAGGCGCTCGTAGAGCCAGTCAAAGTGCTTATACCGGTGGTTGACGGACCGATTAGTGTTCTGTAAAACAAGGCCAGAGAAAGCAAGAGCTGAAGAGGGAGGCTGGAGCACGAAGCCCCCCGCAGCAGAAACGCCCTGGCGGCACCCGCAGGCACTTACTGTGGCTGTCAACTGATATTCGATGTAACTCTTCAGCCCGTACATCTTGGAGCCTTTCCTGGGGTCTGCGACAACACAGTCAAACGTAGAGGTAGGGTAAACCCACATTGGGCCATAATCTCCAACCTGCACACAAGACGGCCCATCAAACATTATTTTTATTATATCTAGAAGCCAAGAGACCCTCACGGGCCTGGGGAGTAAACATTTAGGCCAGAAGCCCTTTCAAATGGAAAGTTCCTCGCTCCATCTCAGAGCGTAACAGACAGGTGTCCTGGGTCAGATCTTTGTCCTTATTAGGTCCCATATCCAAAGAATGTCTTATTTAGGAATATATATTTTTTTACAAATTTGTTTTTACTCTGCATTCCACATACATTTAATTTAGAAAGCGTTTAAAGTTTACTATCTTCATTAGGAAGGGCAGCTTTAAAATAAATTCTCCTCCCTCGAACTTGTAGGCCATAATGAGGGATGTGGGCCTTCACCACGCTGTCATCAGAGGGACACAGGGGCTCTTCTGGAGGTCAATGACTCTTCATGGCCACTTGCTACCAGTGTGGTTTCGGGAGCAGCACACTCCTGAAACAGCTTAGCCCCATTTTCCCTCTTTGGAAGTTGAGAGAATCTCAAAGTTGATCCAAAGAGTGTGGGTTCAAGTCACAAAGAATACACATTCTATAACTCTGGCTCTGTGAAGATCTCATGCTATAGGGTGAAATAAGGGAGGGGACTCTCCGCCTTCATTTAGGGCTTGGGGTTACTGTGAAGAGGGTTTCTTTAGTCATCAGCATAGCATTATGGGACAAGTTAACAGGGACAGCATAAATTCACAGCCCCCATTCCTGAAACAGATTTATTTTGGGACCTATGGGCTGGGGAGTCCCTAGCTGCTTAGCATTCTTATCTATCATCATAATTTGTGGATGAAATCCAAAAGCTTTTTGTGTGAGTTATGTAAACATTAAGTGAAGGGCACAGTACTTCTAAGACTAATATCCTCAATGGCATCTTTAAATACCAGTTTTTTAATTTTCTCTCTCCTTATCTCCATATTACAGCTGACTCATTGGAAAGTCTGACATGCTGGAGAAGGTGCTGTGTTCTGATATGACATGTATATTTTTCTAGGCTATAAATTCAAGAATAAAAATTGAGCTTATCAATTCATCTCCAAAGTCTGATGAAAAGTGATCTACAGCCATGCAATACTGGTGGTGATGATATTCTTACTACTAATAGTCTTACAGAGGGAAAGGAAAAAAGATCTGAACAGCATAGATAAAGGCATTAATATCCTAATTATTTCTAGCATTCTTAAAAGTTAAACGATAATGTTAGTTATTTGGGGTATGTATATCTTAAAGCTTTCACAAAGGAAACAATTCTCAGAATTAAAGTTTTTGTTAAAACAGCTTATTTAGGAAGATAAAAAAATAAAATAACACAAACTTACAATGATGGAAATTTTCTCTTTGGGTTTTGCTAGCTGCTTTGCCAATAAGTACTGTTCCATTCCAGGTTTTGCAAATCCAGGAAATCTAATCACAGAAATAAACGCTATTGAGTTCCCCAATCTTTCCTTATAAGAATTTAAATCTTCCCATTCCTGTTTACTTTTTAGAAACAATTTTCACTTTGTTCTTTCAGATGCATGCACTGAGAAATAGTGGTAAATGAAACCTAGTCTAATCAGATTGTTCAATGGCCAATTAGTCATTTAATCAAGCTGTAGCTACTAAGAAAGTGGGTCTTATTCCAGAGAGGGTTATATATTTACAGGGACATTATTTATCTTAACTATAAAGTTCTATCACTCAACAAAGGATTGGGTGGGAGAGGTTTGGTAGTAATTTTTCAAGTTAAGTCATAATATGTGGATCTCAGTTACATAAAAGTGTGCTAACTCTGAACATTCTCATCACACTGGTTGTCTTTTTTAGAATGAAGAATCAATTGCCTTCCAGTTATCTTAGTCTCTTTGATACAATGACCAAAACAATACAATTCAGTTCAACTGCCACCAGCCTTCTGACACTCAAATGAATAAGGTCCCTTTCCCTTTAATTTAATTTAACATTGCTGTTACCATTGCCTGACATCCTTGGAATCACTTTCCTAGCCTGCAACACAATTCTTCATGGTATTCTGGCAGGGATCTTTGTCTAGAACCTATTCTGTATCATCACCAACCTACTGTTGAATTTGTATTCAAATATTTGGGTCATCTGAAATGCTATTTTATGACTTCACCAAAATCATCAGGTTCAAGTCTTAGAAGGAGCAGCTTTCTTTAGAAAACTGTGTGATACATAAAAAAAACTTATTTATTTTCACCAATTATTACATGTTATAACAAATTTCCACAAAACTTCCTGAGTTATATGACTGAACTTCTTTCTCTCCCTCTCTTCCCTTTTCCCTCCCAGTGCCAGGAGGGGATTCAATTTGGATTAGAAATGTATTAAAACATGTTTCCATATTGTTCATTTTTGTAAGTGAATAATCTTATAAAAACTAAACCCAGAACCATAAACCCAAATAAACAACTGAAAAATCGCTGCTTTGATCTGCATTCCAAGTCTTTCTCTGGAACTAGACAGCACTCTTTGTCCCAAGTCCATCAGAACTGTCCTGGATCACTGTATTCCTGAGGGTGGCTAAGTGGATCATTCCACAATACTGTTGTTACTGTGTACAATGAAAACAGGTATTTTCTAAAACAACCTCAACTCTCTTATTAACCTGACTTGGTATTCCCAGTCCACAAATATCAGAGAGATGCCACAGAAAAGTCTGCTCACAGCTGGAAAGAAAATGTTAGTGCACAGAGCTAAAATGTTTAGAGTTAAACAATAATTAAGAATAGAATTCTGTTCATTGGTATTACTCTTAATAGATTAAAAATTCATTCATACACTATCAGATGATTTAAAACATTCTCAACTCTCAAAAAGGGTGGGTTCCAGGGGAGCTGAAGGAGTGAGGTTGCTGGTGAGACTCTGTTTCCATGGGGATGGACCAGATTGTATCTTCAGTCCAAAGCCAGGTCTCAAGCAGGAAAAATAACCTCAACACAGGCTAGCTTTGCTATCTGTTCTGCCCTCGAATGCAGATTAGTTCTAACAAGGTCCTAGAGAATCTCTGTCTCCAGGCCAAACCTATAAGGTGGAATAGCCTCAGAGGCTCAGAGGCCCTCTGTAGACAGAAGTGGGGTGCGTCACATTTAACCCTCTAAGCTCCACACCTAAGGAGCTGCACACAGATTCACATGTTATCAGGCCTGCCTGCTGGGGAGACCAGTACTTCCCAATGGAGGTCTGGGTTATTACACTATATTTATAAATTAACAGATGAAGAATGTTCAGCATAAAAAGTATTTTAGATTTGGAAGGAACTTTAGAGATGGTAGAATTCAATATCCTTATTTTACAACTGAGGGAACAGTGTCAGAGAGAGGCAAAGTGACCCACCCAAAGGTATGCCGCTATTCCCAAAATTCAGATCTTTTTAGAATCTTAATTAAGTTGCTTTTCATAATCACAGAAGTCCTTAATCCCTTTGGCCCTCCGCAGTCTTTCCCTATTGCCTTAATTTTACAACTCTGAAGTGACTAGGAAGGAAAAAGTTCATCCAACTCAAATGCAAGCAACTTGAAGAATGTGATAGTGTTTTTTTCTGCCTTCTGAGCAACTAGTAAAACCTTCACTTTGGTGAGGGATGGCTTTACTAAAAATAATAGTGTTTCTATAGCACTTTACATGTGTTATCCTATTTGACTGCCATTGACTCTGAGACAGGTGCTATTACTCCACCATATTACAGATGAGGCTTATAGAAGTTAAGTGACTTACCCAGGGTCAAATAGATAGGAAGTATCTAAGGCCAGATTTGACCTTAGGACCTCCTGTTTCTAGGCCTGGCTCTCAATCCACTGAGCCAACCATTTGCTCCCTGCTCAGTTGTTTTTCAATGGCACCTGACTCTTCTGTGTCCCCATTTGAATTTTCTTGGTAAAGATACTGGAGTACTTTGCCATTTCCTTCTTCAGTTCATTTTATAGAAAAGGAAGCTTAGGCAAATAGTTAAGTGACTTGCCCAGGATCATGCAGCTAGTAAGTGCCCAACGCCAAATTTGAACTGGAGAAGAGGAATCTTCCTGAGCTCAGGCCCAGGCCTTTAGCCCCTGAACCACCTGGCTGTCCCAGCTTTTATTTACTAACAACACAACAATTATCAGACATTGGATGATTTTATAACAGCCACACTGAGAAATAGATCATAAATGAGAATGAGAATGGAGGATTTCTCTGAGATTTTTGTACCCATTAGCCATAAACTGGCCCCTCAGAGGAATACTACCAGCTAACTGTCAGGAAAGTCATCGATGCTATTCCTCCTCCTAAGGCTCGGTGCCACCAAGCACCACAGGACATACCCACTGTAATGAGAATGCACTGCATCACCACACCTTCCCAGGCAGGCAGAGGACTACGAAGAATCTTATTAAAAAGGTAAACTAGTAGGTAGTAAGGTGAAACAGTAACAACAAAGTAAAGTAGCAACTTTGGAGATTTCAAAAGTATTAGTAGGGTAGAAGAAAACTCAAAGGAAATTAAGCTTGGTCTGGTATATTTTCTTCTGTTCAACATCACCAGGAAAGGTTTAATGTTGGACCTGCTTTGTCCAGTCATCTCTTTGAACAGCTCAGTGACTCAGATGACAGAACTATATATTAGGATCAAACTTAGAGCTTGAAGGGACCTTAAAAGCCCTGAAGGTTGGAGGTTTTCCTGACTCAAGGCCAGGCTGCCTCTCTAATGGGATGAAGTTCACTACAAAGTGGTTATTGAAAATAGGACTGGTCTATAAATTAGAGGCTAATTTATTGGCAGGGGTTAAAAGCTTTCAAGTTATTATTCAAAATTAAAAGAGCCAAGATTTTTTTTTATATAATTACTTGTTAAGTGGAATCTTCATAGAAGCCCCACCAGCACGAGCATTGCCTCGAGGGGTCCCTCCAGCTTCAGTAGACTCTACATCCTTGAAGTAAGTAGGAGGTGATGACTTGGGGTCATCCCAGTCTTCATCCCAGTCGTCGTCATCCCCGGCAGCTGCTGATGGGACAGAAGGGGAACGGGAAAGGGTAAGTACTAATGACGAGAAGATGGAGAAGGATAGAGAACATGGAGTAATATTTTCAGATATCAGAAGTCTTTTCATTCCCATGCTCTCATCTCAAACTGTATGATGTGGCAGGGGAAGTCAAAAGCAAAATTATGAAATGGGAAGTTAGCCCCTTTTGTTTACTTCTTGGTACCACTGCTATCTACTTCTACAGAACCTTGCTCCTACCTTGATAGTACAACTGGTTATCTCTAAGGATATGTTTTGTTAAGGTATAAGGTAATATGGGCTTTAAAAGATGTGTAGGAACTCAAGGTGGAGGGGATAATATTCCTCATGAAGGAATATAGAAGTATATGAGCAATGGTGAGTGAACCAATTTGGCTAACATATAGGACATTTGGAAAGGACCAAAAAATAAATAAGAAGTCAAAGAGATAAATAAAATTTTAGATAATCTAGATATGATAGATAACTAGAGAACTGAATGGGAATAGAAAGGAATACTAGAACACAAAAATTTAAATGCATAATTTAATGCAGAAAAACAGAAAGATTAAATTCATACATTTTACATCAATGCAACAAAATTATATTTAATAAGGGACCATGGAAACATGGAATAAAAATTAATTGGAGATTAAATTAAGTTAATCTTAAAGAACAAGTGGGATAAGGAACAAATCATAAAAAAATAATTTTATTAAATAAAATAATAATGAGGCAAGATGCCAAAACCTAGGAGATATAGAAAAGGAGTAATTAGAGGAAAATTTATATCCCTAAATGTTTATATCAGTGATGTGGAGAAAGAATAATGTTAAGAGAGTTTTTATTGATTATTGATTATCTTGGATAGATAGGTAAGATAGATAGTGGGTATATTCTTAGATAGAGAGTATAGAAAAGTTAGGCCAAAGCCTGGCTCTGGCAGAAGCAACTGCCCCCAAAGGCAGATAGATTTAGAGTTTAAGAAAATTTTAGTTATTAGTATTGCGATCTTAGGTATAGTTATAAGCTATTATAAGATTACTCTCACTTCCCTTCTTATTTTCTATCCATATTTTCCTAATAATAAACTAAGTGTTTTGTGTTTAAGAAGCTGCTCTCCTGACTTTTGTTGAAACTCAAAAATTTAACCCTTCACAGTAAAATACCCTTCACAGGGTAAACAATCAAAAAAAACCCTAAGAACAAATTAAAAATTAAATACCAAATTGGAAATTCTAAAAATTATGGGTGAGATTAACAATACTGAATTTAAGGGGCAGCTAAAAGGCTCACTGGATTGAAAGTCAGCCTAGAGACAGGAGGTTGTGGGTTCAAATCTGGCCTCAGACACTTCCTCACTGTGTGACCCTGGGAAAGCTTTTGCAAAAATCCATTGAATTAATAAATAAAACTAAAGAGTTGGTTTTATGAAAAAAAAATCTATTGATTAATATGATTTTAAAAAGAGTAAGAAAACTAAATTACTATAGCATAAAAAATGAAAACGGTGAAACTAACACTAAGGAAGACGAAATCAAAGCAATTATTAGGAGTTATTGTGTCCAATTTTAAGCCAACAAATTTAACAATTTAAGTGAAGTAGATATTTACAAAAATATAAATTGCCAAGGAGGAAGATATAAAATATCTAAATAAACCTATTTTAGAAAAAGAAATTGATCAAGCCATAAATGAAAAAAACAGGACCAGATGAATTTACAAGTGAATTTTACCAGACATTTAAAGATCAAATAATTCCAATATTAAATAAATTATTTAGAATAATTATTTAAAAAGAAGTCTTGCCAAACTCCTTTTATGAAAAAAAAAAATGTGTTGATAGCTAAACCAGAAGAGCAAAAACAGAGAAAGAAAATTACAGGTCAGTTTCATTAATGAATATAGATGTGAAAACCCTAAATAAAATATTAGCAAGGAAACAACATATCACAAAGATTATATATTATGACCAAACAAGATTTATGCCAGTTTTGCAGAGATGGTTTAATATAAGAAAAACTATTAACATAAAAAAGTAACAAAAATTATATTATAGCAATAGATGCAGAAAAAGATTTTGACAAAAAAAAAAAAGGCAACAAAACCTATTCATTCCTATTAAAAATACTTGAAATTTTAGGTATAAGTGGATTTTTCCTTAGAATATTAACAAGTATATATTAAAAACCATCAGCAAATATTTGTGATGATGGTAAGTTAGAAGTCTTCCCAATAAGATCAGGAGTGAAATGAGTATTGCATTAGAGATATTTCAATAATATGAAAAAGAAACTGAAGGAATCCAAATGAACAAAGAGATAATAAAACTATCTCTTTCTAAAGATAACATCGTGACATATATACATAAATAAATAAAATCTTAGAGATTTGACTAAAGAGTTAGTTGAAACTATCAATTTTTGCAAAGTAGCAGGATATAAAATAAACCCATCAGCATTTCTACATATCCCTGACAATATCCTGCAATAAGAACTTGTAAGAGATAATCCCTTTAAACCAGTGGTTCCCAAACTTTTTTGGCCTACTGCCCCCTTTCCAGAAAAAATATTACTTAGCCCCCTGGAAATTAATTTTTTTCTAATTTTAAAAGCAATTAATAGGAAAGATAAATGCACCTGTGGCCATCACTGCCCCCTGGATCGCTGGGAATCACTGATTTAAACTAACTATTATAGATGGCATAAAATAGTTAGGAATATATCTGACAAAACAAACCCATAAAATACAGGAATTATAATTATAAAACACTTGATACAAATATTGGAGTAATATTAGTTGTTCATGGATGGGCAGAGCCAATATACTTAAAATGACAATCTAATCCAATCTACATATTCAATGCCGTCCCAATTAAATTACCAAAAAATTAATTTAGTGAATTAGAAAAATAACAACAAAATTCATTTGGAAACCAAAAGATCAATAATATCAAAGGAATTAATAGAAAAATCATGTAAAGAAGGTAGTCTATGAGTATGAGATTTTGAACGATATCATAAAGCAGTAATGATCAAAACTACCTGGTACTGGCTAAGAAATAGAAAAGTAGATCAATGGAACAGAACATATATACAAAAAACCTTTATAAAAGATTACAGTAACTATGTTTGATAAAAATAAAGATCCAGGTTTTTTTAAAATAAGAATTCACTATTTGACAAAAATTGTTGGGAAAACTAGACAGCAATTTGGTAGAAAGTAGATACGGACCAATAACTTACACAATTTACACAGATAAGATCAAAATGGATATGTTACCTAGGCAAAAAGGGAAATATAAGCATATTAGAAGAACAGAGATTAGACTTAGCGATAGGAGAAAAATTTATGAATAAACAAGCCTCATATCTAAAATATGTAGAGAACTTTGACAAATATATAAGAATATGAGCCATCCTCCAATTGGTGAATTCTTATTTTAAAAAATCTGGATTTTTATTTTTATCAAACACATAGTTACTGTAATCTTTTATAACTGTCTGTTGTATATATATTCTGTTCCACTGATCCATTTTTCTATCAAAAGATATGAAGTTTTTTAAGATGAAGAAATCAAAGCTGTATATATAACTATTTGAAAAAATGCTCTAGATAATTATTGATTAGAGAAATAAAAGCCCAAACGCTGAGATATCTCATACCTATCAGATTGGTTGAAATGAAAACAGGGCAAAATGGCAAATGTTGGAAAGAATGTGGGAAAATGGGGACATTAATACACTGTGGTAGAACAGTGAACTGATTCAACCATTTTGGAACGTAATCTGGCACTATGCTCATAAAACTGTGTGTACTTTTTGATCCAGCAATACCACTCTTAGGTTTATTTCCTAAGGTGATGAAGGAAAATATAAAGGAAATTATGTATTCTAAAATATTTATAACATCTCTCTTTGTGGTGGCAAAAACTAGAAATTGAAGGGATGTACATCAATAGGGGAACAAGCTATAGCATATGATTGTGATGGAATACTACTGTACCATAAAAAATAATTTTGTAAAAACATGGGAAGACCTACATAAAATTATGAAGAGTGAAATGAATAGAAATGAGAGAACATTATATACAGCAACAGAAATATTGTTTAAAAAATGATGTGTGCCCATCTTCAAAGAGGATGATAGAGAGGAATAAGCAAGCCATAGCCTAATATAAAATTTTTTTTGTGTTAAATTATGCCTTCTCTAATGGGGGGAAGGGGAGAAAAGAGGGAGTTAATTGGGTATTTAAATGTAATAAATAAAATGAATTTTCTAAAAAAGCCTAGTTAGAGAAATCTTTCCTTATCACTGGCTGGTGCTGGGGTGAGTAGGAGGTCATTCGCAGAGGGAGATGGATTCCTGCCTAGGTCAGGAGGTGAGACTAAATGGTTTTTATTGCTAAAAGATTCTCTGGGAAAATAGTGGTACCCTTGACAGACAGAGCTTGTCCTGTCTTCTCCAATTTTAGCAGTCATTCTGTGCCTCTGTTCTAGCCAGCCAGGGATGCTGTTTCCTGGGTTAGGAAGAGCCAGCTGGCTCCACACTTGTAGGAAGAGGGATTCAGGCACTCCACCTTACTATACAGAGACAAAGAGATTTATAAAAGTGAAGGAAGAGAATGAGAACTCTAGTAGTCTGGATTTCTTGGGACTCTCCTCTACAGTGTTTGTGCTTTGTTTCAAAGACCACCTGCATGCTCTGCCCAGGCAACCACCTGCATATGCCCAGTTATGGTTCCTCTTGTCATGTAGTTGTTTCTCAGTTCCCTCTGCTAACCTGGGGCACAGACTGGCACAATTCATGCCAAATAATAGCTAAACATTTAGCTTTGAGATACAAAAGGAGCCTGAGGCCTTCTTAGTCCTATTATAAGTCCTGAGGCCCAAATGGGCAGTAAAGGAGATAATGATATCCTCAGGTGTCACAAAGCAGACAACTTCTTCATGGATAATTGACATTTGTCTGTACTTTGAAAAGAATGTCAACTATTGTTAAAATCATTATCTGGGACAAGATGGATGCCACTTTGAATGACAGGACCGGCAGTTGAGAACCTTGGAATGTTCCCAGGTGCCATGAGCCAAGGGCAAAAAGCAGTTGGCCCCAGCCCTATAAATATCCCCAAGTAACAAGACAAGTGGGCCCAGATTGGAGCAGGGACTTGGGAAGGTGGGAGATGAAGGGTGAAAGGGTAGGCCTGAAACCTGTGACCTGTTATCCTACTGAGAGAGCTAGAGAACAATCGACTTCATTGTTAATAGAGCTGAGAGATTTTACTGATTCATCATTCAACATCATCAAAAAGCCTTCCCTAATCTCTGGTTTGGCTGTGGCCAAGTCAGATCAGAGTTAGAGAGAGGGTGAAGAACCTCAAGTTTCTATCAACCCTAGCAATCTCCAGACCTTGATCAATAATTTAGATTAATAGCCAAATAATTAGCAATAGGGTTCCTAAATCCTCAATCCTGTTACCTTGTTTCCTTACCCCATCAATAGATTCAATACAGTGTTTATCATCAAGTACCTTTCTGAGTGGTTATACCAAAGCCCTTGGGGAGGGGAGATCAATATGCAGTCATATATAATGTTATCCAATCAATAGCCCTTATCAACAACTAATCCAACCTCAGGTTGGGACCTAGAGAGGTTAACCATCCATGCAACCTCTCAGGGGTTCTCTGCCTGGGCAAACTGCTAGAAGGGGTAACTGACAAGCTTATCCAATCAAGCTTGTCAGGGAGGGGAGGCATAGATTATACCAACAACAACTGTGAGAGGAGAGTGTGCTTTCTCCCTCACCAACTACAACCAGCTTAGGCCTGGGCAAACAATCCCTCCTCCATCCATACTATCTCTGAGATCCATCTATACCATCCATTCTCAAAGATCCCATATATTCTTTTTAACACTAACAGCATCTGGCATCAGGAGAACCAAAAAATGGCTTGGAAATTCAGTAAATAATCACAAGTAACAGTTTAACATGCCTAAAAATTTATATCTAGTGTGAATGACTTGGGCTCCTTGAAGGCGCAGAAGAGCTTTCTCTCACCTGGTCCATGGTAGGCCTGTGGATGACCAAAGGCAGCATCCCAGTTGTTGGAAGTGTTTTTCTGAGCAGAGGAACCTTCTGATTTGGTTCCCCAGCCATCTGAGCTGTCCCAGTTTCCAGATTTACCAGTATTCCAATTTGACCAAGGGTCATTTGCACTGCTGACCTATATTGTGAAAGGCAAAGAAAGAAAAGGAATGTTTATGATTCAGGTGGAAAACTCTTAAGACTTAAGTATAAGCAAGTGCAGGCTTGAACACACAAAGTGGTACTGAAAAAAAAATCATAAGGATATTAAATTTGTATTTAAAAAACAGAAGATGGCAAGAAAATGCTGGGAGGAGCTGATGCCCAACCCACTTTTCCTTAATACACTTCAGGTTACAGGGACTGATCTTTTGTATTTTAATCATATAAAGATGGAGAACTAATTACTACCATGACAGATGCCCCCCTCTTTTTCTAAGAATAAAATTTTACATTTGAATATACAATATTATTTTAATTTTTCATTTGAGTATTTAAAAAACAGCCAATTAGATGGCTATTTTTAAGAATCAAATTTTTATAATTGAATAGTTTTATTTTAGTATTTTTAAGGGGGTTAGAAAAACAACAAACCAGATGCCTGTGATTTTCCTAAGGACAAAATATTACATTTGAGTATATAACTTTATTCTAATATTTTCAGATGAGTATTAACCCCCCTCCAGCAAATCTAACATCTATTTTTAGCATAAAATATGTATATTTTATTAGTTTAATATTTTAGGGAAATATTTTTTAAATTGCAAACATCTCTATTCTTTAACAAACTCCCTAGTGATTTTACTACGTTAAATATTAATAACAGAAAGCTATCTCATCCATAAGATTTTGTACTTCTCCAATATACAGCTCACAAGGAAACACTCATCTGATACCTGGCTCTCCAACAACATGCTAAACATTTACTATGCTAAAGGTCTAATACTCCACAGCTCATTTAGGAGTGAAAGCAGACTATACTCAAAAAACAACAACAAAAAAACAGAGTTGTGAAGCTGAGTAAAGTTCACTCTGGGAACCATCAAATGGCTCCTGGATGCCTACACCCCCCACCAAAGGAAATGATATTTCCTTTCTTTCTTTCTTAAGCGTTCTCAAAGGACTTTGCACTTCTTCCTATAAACTTACCATTTTCTATAATCATAAGTGAAGGAACAAATGTTAGTAGTGGTAAAAATTAATTATCAGTGATATCAAGGAACAATCTGGTGTGAACCAGCCTGGCACATCCCTGAATGAGTTCAAATCCTGAAAAAAAAAAAAAAGCCTAACAAGGATAGAAATATATCTTTAAGTTGTTTTCCAAAGTGATTCATTTTAATCCCTTACAACCCTGTAGCATTAGTTACTCGTATGTCTATCCCTGTGGACGAGCATTCCACTTCTCTCTCAGCGTTGTCATTCAAACCAAGACAAACAGTTCGTGACTTCCAGTTATTCAATTTCTAGTGGTTCACACTTGTCAAGGCTTTGACAATTCCATCCACGTTATTAGTTATGTCGCTAAAAGGAGGCAGTGCATTATCAGTCTGCTTCCTGGCACTCTGGGACCTGGACCCCTGCCTTATTCACTCCTTTCCCAGAGGCTGCTGGCTATTGGTTGGCTTTTCCCCTTTGGCTTCTCCCTCCCCTTTTCTACAAGGTCTGTTTCCTAGAGAGATCCTGAAACATTTACATTTTATGTGATTATTCTATTGCCTTACTTGACTGATATATACTTTGATTTCTGCTAGGATTCAAGTGGATAATGTATATTTTATCAAATAGTTAAGCAGTATCAAGGCTAGGGGAATTCAAATCCCTTGTTCAAATCCCATCTCTGACTGTGTGATCATTGCCAAGGCATTTAACTCTGTAAGCTTCAGATAGTATTTAAAAACTAAAGATTACAATTAGAATTGGGATTTACCCTGGTATGGAGGAACCAAGGGTCTTTAATTGTGCCTGTGGCCACTAAGCATCAGAGACGATAAAAAAGCTTTCTGATTCCAGTCCAAGGACTGCAATAATTCTTGATAATGGTATTAAATCATGCCCCAGAAGCTGGCTTTGCTGGTTATCATTGAAAAGCAGTCCTAAATTTAGCATCAGGTCTTTAATTACCAACCACCCTGAAGCTTACTAAGTTTAAAAAAATTCCAGAGAATTTTGTTATTTTTATAATTATTTGTAATAAGTATTTATTACAACCAGTTTGGGACCTTGGGAATAACTTATGGAACACAATTCTCTTCTTAATGCTAGATCTGGAGTCTGTGGAAGGGGTTTCAAATCCCAATTCTGTTACTGTGTATCCCTGAGCAACTTACTCAGCTTCTGTGACTCATCTGTAAAATCAAAGAGCTGGGTTAAATAATTTCTGAGTTTTCTTTTTTGTTTTAAAATGAGTGTGTGTGTGTGCGTGCGCACGCATGTGTGTGAGAGACAGGCAGAGAAGAGAAGCAAAGAAATCACAAAAGCATATCAGAAAAAAGGTAAATAAACCTTTTTAAAAAGGTAGTAATCAACTTTTTTTTCTGACCCTTTTTTCCCCATGGAATCTAGTCAGGAAGACAGCATGAAGCTTTAAACTGACATGATAACTAAATGGTTAAGTTTTTGTGTGGCTATAAACTATGTGAAACGTTATCAATGAGACTGAATTACCAAGAACTTCATCCAAAGGGCAATGAGCATTTGCATCCACACATATATCACTTTAGCACAGAACAGATAACATTTACTGTTAGACTCTTAACAACCATCATAGGTGATGACTGTAGCCAATCTTTGTACCATTAGAAAAAAATTTAATCTCTTTGGAAGTATCTGTTTTGTGATTATTCTTGGAAGAATGCCTTTAATAACTCATGTCTTGGTTTCTTGAACCAAAGAACTGGGCAAGATTATGAGTAATACATTTGGAAAGAGCTTTTCAATTAATTAGCCACTACAAAACATTTTGAACCATTAACTGCAATCTAATGATAGTTGCCTTTCCAGCATACTAAATGGACAACTGGGACTCCTTTTTTAAAAAATGAATTTAACATTTACAGATCTAGCTTCTCCAGATTTGTACCCAAACTTTAGCTTATCTCAAATTTACTGACTTTAAATTCAATGAAGGGATGTTTCTATTAAAATTCCCATTAACCTTTTCCTTACAAATATAAAAGAGGTAGATTAATATTCTTGCTACATTATCTTGAAGTGACTTCTGACTCAAAACCTTTTTGGGGGCGGGGGGGGGGGGGGACTATTAATAAGCAATCATGATTTAAATAGTTCCAGTTCATGAGTTATTTATGAATGTACAAGGACATTATAAACAAAGTGTTTATAATGAAAATTTGATCCCCCCCCCAAGGTCCAGTTTAATAATTCATAAATATACCCAAAACCTCTTTGGTGGTGGCAAAGGGTTTAAAAGAGAAAAATTCTAACAGAAAAACTGTTTTCTTTATGAAATTCATCCAAATAGAATAGTATCCTATTAAGATCTCCTAATTACCAATGCCACAAAATTATACATATTACTTGAAGCATTTTATTTTATAGTCCATTTAAGTATAGCAGTTAGTGAGATTTTGTAATGAATGACTACTTTATGTAGGAAGTGAAGGTTTCCCTTTCGGTAGAAGATAAAGTAACACGAAAACAAGTACAGAGTCTTCCATCCTGTACTTGAATAAAGATTTGTTGAATGAATGAATCAAAGTTTAGCTATGTAACTGTGGGCAATTTAATTTAATTTAATTCTTCTGGCTACTAGATCCTTATAGTCCTTCATTTTTCTAATAAGAGATATTGAAGAACATCTGATTGCATGAAAATCAAAGTCCTCACAACTTGATAGTGAAGTTAGAAAACTCACATAAAAAACTTTTTACAAGTTGACACAAGGGATATTAGCAAACCCAGCCCATTTTCCCTTTCAGTGTAATAGGAGGATATACAAAGAAAGGCTTCAAAGGAGATTTTGAAGAGGATTGCAAGGAATATTATTTGATGAAAATAAATGTTAAGAATGTTAGGACCTGGGGGCAGCTGGGTAGCTCAGTGGATTGAGAGTCAGGCCTAGAGATGGGAGGTCCTAGGTTCAAATCTGACCTCAGACACATCCCAGCTGTGTGACCCTGGGCAAGTCACTTGACCCCCATTGCCCTAAAAAAAAAAAAAAAAAAAAAAAAAAAAAGAATGTTAGGACCTTACAGGTCTTTATCTGTAACAAAAAGAATTGGAGTAAGAGATCTACAGAAGTGAAGTCACTCATACAACCAGTTAATGGCAGAGCTGGGACTAGAACTCAAGAGATCTTTTGAATCCACCCTCAATATTCAACAGATTAGGGATGTATTCTTGAATCCAAGTGTTAAAGGAGACTTCTGAACTATTTATATCTCTTCTGAGAACTTGTTACTGCCTGAACTCCACTAGTAAAAACAGAGAATGTGTCTTTATTTTTTTAATCTCTGTATCCACCATGGCACTTATCCCAGTACTTTGTACAAAGTGGACTTTCAAAGATTCATAAGAAGTAAAGACCAGGAAATGGAAGGTAAGGAAAAGAAAGGTAAAGGAAGAAGAAAAAAGGGAAGGTGGATTAGAATGAAAGTGGGATATATTTTTTTAAAAGAAATTTGTCTTCAATGAAACAGAATATATTAGAAAAGGTATTCTAATAAAAAAAATAGGGCAGGTAGGTGGTACACTGGATAGAACACTGGGCTTGGAATCAGGAAGACTCATCTTCATTAGTTCAAATTTGGCCTCAGACATTTACTAGCTGTGTGACCTTGGACTGTCATTTAATCCTGTTTACCCTCAGTTTCTCATCTATAAAATGAGCTGGATATGGCAAACCAATCCAGTTATCTGTGCTGAAAAAATCCCAAATGGGGCCATGAAGAGTCAGAAATGACTGAAAATAGCTAAACAAGAGATATAGTGCCAACTACTTGGTTAGGAAAGAAAACTAGACTGGGAATCAAAACTGAGTTCAAATCCTGGCTCTGCTGTGAATCTAAAAAAGTTATTAATGTCTCTGGCCTCAGTTTCCTTCTATGTAAAATGATCAGGGTGGATTCTAGGGTCCCTTCTATTTCTTCAAGTCAACGTTATCAATGCTTTAAAACCACATCTGGGCTTAGAATTTTCTCTGTCTGGGCCCGTTCACTTCCATTCAAACTTCAATCTCCTTTTGAATGACCTCTAAGCAGCTGAAGCTTGCAAGCAGGCTACTTCTGGAATGCTTGAGAAAGACATGCCAAAGTCCTAACATTGGTGCAAGGGTGCTGCAGAAGCTGTCCAAGTGGAGAGAGAAGAACAGGGACAGAGATGGGAGAAGCAGCAGCCCCTACCCGGCACCTGGAGGCCTCATTCTTACATCCCTCAAGAGACAGGGCCCAAGTTCATTTACTACTTAATGATCTTGGGCCACTTTATTAACATCTGAAAACTGAAGAGGTTGGACTAGATGATCTCTAAAGTTCTTCCAGCATTAGCTTTAACCTGACAGTTCTGGAAACTAACTTTATCTTAGAATGAGAAGAAACTAGGAATTAAAAATATACAAGGTCTGTAATTTCCAGACCAAATTTGGCAGAACACATTTGACAGGAGGTCCCCAAAGGAATTCCCCTCTTCTTCCTTCCTCAGCAAAGCAGACTGGCACTTGAAGGAACTACCTTAAAGAAGTGTTCATTTTAGGTTTGGTGCACCTATAACCTATCTATACACGGAAACTAATTTCTGAAACCAGACTGAAAAAAGTTAGGCTAGAAACAACACGTAAAATACCTCTATAATAGGAAAATGGGCAATGCCAGTGATACCTGTGTCTTCTCCGTGTGTTTATGAGGAGGCAGAATTTTGAGGAGGGATTTCTCTCATTTAGGGAAAGGTGACTCTCCCCCATCTTTTCTTTCTCTTGACTGGATGGGAAGCTCATCAATTCATCCTTTGTCCCTACACAGTGAAAGACTTAAGAAACTCTCATTACTGTGCCCCAGGAAGAAGGATCCAAAGAGATACTGGGAAAGCTAACTAAACTGCTTTAGTCTATCTTGAACAACCATTTTCATTTCTAAATGTTCTAAAAACAATATTCTGCTTGAGTCCATTTTTGTCCTTCTTGTGAACCTTTGCGTGGTTCACCTCCCTTCTGCATGTCTTCTCTACTTGACTATGGCATACTTGAGATTTATAATTGGAAGTTATTAAAGTTGAGTTCCTAAGGCTTATCTTAATGAGTTCTCATTTTGATGAGCACTGATTTAAATACTGGTCTGTGGGCAAACATTTCCTGATTATGATCCATGTATGCCTGAATTTTCTATGCTTAATAAATACATTTATATGAATGTTAAAAAAAAAAAAAGGCCTATGAGAATTTTTAAGTCAAGATGTACAACTGTCAAATCTAATAGATCTCCAGTTGAAGGTATTTCCTTCCCCTCCTCCCCCCCCAAAAAAGGAAATGTTCCCATGAGCACATGATCAAACTATATAAAAAGATATATAAGATCTTTTATATCCTATATTCCTATATATCATAAACAGCAACACTCAGGTGCTTTCCAAAGGAGAATCATTTTATTTTGGGAAATGGTCTTAATTTAAATGGTAGCTTCCTCTTGCATTCAAGATTTTCTTTTACCTCATTTATAGAAGGAGGAGAAGGAGAAGAAGATGAAGGTGGTGACTGGTTGAGGCTTTCGATGTAGCCAATCTGAGCCAAAATATCCCCCTTAAAATAAAAAGTGCTCAGTGAATAAAAATCAAAAGCACAGAATCGATTTTAGCAGGAAAGGGCAAATTCATGGCAAGGAGAGCAAAAGAGAGTAACACAGCATGCATTTGTCCACAAACATGCAAGAAAACAAGCTTATTTCCAATGTACCAGCACAGCATTATTTTTCAAAATCTGTAGCCCTACAACACAATGCAATCAGAGAGGCTCCCCAAACAAGATAAACAGCAAGTTTCATGCAAGTGAAAAACAACAACAACAAAACTACTTTGAGGGAAGAAATGAAGCCAGGTCAAAAGAGCATCAGAGTCTGAACCTCTTGATCTATTTAATTTTGGCATGGCAAGTTTACTTTGCTTTGATGTTTAAAAAGATTCCCATAAAAAATGGGGCATGATTCACTTTTTTCAAAGTACTCTTTTTTTAAAGAATTATATATGACATTTAAAGTCAAGGCCCTTGAGGACATTTAAATATGATACAATTTATTTAATTAATGGAAACAGTTCTAACCTGACCTCTTTAAAAAAAAAAAAAGGGCTAGTACCAAAAAAAATTTGGCCAACAGGTAAAAGGACAGACATCAAGACCAATGACGACCATTTCCTAAAATTTTCCAATGTAAAATCAGTCACTATAGCAAGTGGCCTAGAAACTGCCTCAGACTATAGATACTTGATCTTCTTGCCAAACGAAAAAAATACAGCAGCCAAGAATAATATTGGATTAGAGTATAATTTAATTTGTAAATTCTTATTTAGGGAGAATGCATAAGATTATGAACAGTACTGCATTTGGATTTGTGGACTTGGGTTCAAATTTTGTTTGCTATTTACTTAATATCTGTGTGATTTTAGGCAAGTTACTTAAATCTTACGTCTTTCCATTTGTATAATGAAGAGCTGTACTAGATAATTTTACAAGTCCCTTCCAGCACTAAATCTAGGATTATAAAATCCAGATAAATAAAAACATTGTTTCAGGATGGAAACAACTGAGAAGAGGAGATCTGGATCCTGCTCTCTCCTCCCTCAATTCATTGCCAATATATATAGAGTGAGGAACATATACTCCTTTTTTCACTTATCCACACTCCCTTCTAGTAGAATGCAAATTCTCTGAAGGCAAGAACTGTTTCTTTTTCTTTTTTGTCTTTATATCCCCAGTGCCTGGGATAGACTCTTGGATTATACTGGATTGAGCTAAAAATAAACTCTGGGAGAAACAAGGCACTCAAAGAAGTAGAAATGAAGAACTGCATGTTGCATTTGGGATGGAGTGGAGGGTGAGTGATGGGAGATAGCATGTTGAAAATGGCTGGAGTAAAAAGTCTGGAAAGGCAGCTGAGGGAAAAGTCAGAGGACTTTAAATTAAAGCCTGAAGAATTTATATTTTATCATAGAGGCAATAGGAAACCACAGACTTATTTTTGGAATATTAATTTGGCAGTTGTGTGGAAGATCAATTGGGCAGTGGACAGAATGGAAGCAAGGAGAGAGATCAGGAAGCTATTACCATAAGCAAGAGATGATAAGGGAGGGACTGAAGGTACTGGCTGTAGGAATGGGTAGAAAGAAATCAATGCAGAGAGATGTTGCAAAGATAGATACAAAAGGTAGATATGGAAGGTGAGGGAAATTAGAGTCATAGGTGCCTCCAAGGTTACTGGAAGGATGAAGGTCCCTTAAACAGAAATAGGGATGCCTAAAGGAAAGATGGATTTAGACACATTAAGTTTAGCAATCAGTTGGTAATATGGAACTGGAGGTAAGAGATGGATATTAACATCTGGATTTCTTCTTCATGGATATAACAGATCCAAGGGAAACTAAGAAGATCAAGAAAGGGTGGTATTTACGCCAAATAATAATTAAACAAATGAAAACTAAATGAACTCTGGTTCTACCCCAAACCCAACAAAATGACAAAGATGATGAAGGGAAAATGACAAACATTGGAGGGACTATAGGAAAACAAGTGCACTAATGCACTGTTGGTGTTATTATGATTTGGTCCAGTCATTTGGGGGGGGAAAGGGGTGGGGAAGAAAGTCAATTCAAAGTAGTAAGTAAAGTGATGGGAACCATTCCTTCTCTCTCCATACTCACACTGTTCCCCTCCTTCCCAAGCCCAGCTCATGAGAGACTGAGAGTAAAGGCAGAAATTTCTTTTGAATGAAAAGAATAGAACTTTAGGTAAGAGAGAAGAGAAAAAAATTGACAACATCATTACAAGTGCTCTGTGTATTAATTAGTGCCTGGAGATTCCTCTGAGGGAAATCCATCCTAATGGGGAGAAGGAAGAAGATGCAGCTAAAGAGATGGAGAAGGAATAGCCTGGTAGAACAAAACAGATAAGCAACATAAAAGTCAAGTGAGGTCAGTAGATGGGAGGAAGGGGTGGCAGACAGTGTTAAAAGCTGCAGGAAGTTTGAGTAGAATGATGACTAAGAAAAAGTTACCAGATTTATTATATATTATTTATTTATAACTATTTTTTATAATCTATTATAGATTACCTTAGAAGGTAAGTTAACTTTGTAAGGAATAGTTTTAGTAGAGCATCGTAGGGTAAAGAATTGTGATCAGAGGTCAAGAAACATGGTAGTTCCTTTCTATAACTTTGGCTGTGACAGGGAAGAAAACTAAGAGAAAGGCTCTTAAGAGCTTTTATACTGACAAATTGAAAACGAATAAAAAATAAAGACAAAACTCAATGATCAAATGATTCAGTTTTCAAATACTTAATTTTACCCATCCCCAAGTTATATTGATTTGGTAAAAGGAGGGTCAAGCATCGAGTACATTGTCTATTTTCAGAGAATTACCTAAAAAGAAAAGCCAGCCTTTTTATAAGCTTCTTAAGGTGTATTTTGGCATTATTTTAATTATTAATTTGTTGGGAAGTTGAGGAAAAATGAGATATTTGCTTGGACGAACAGAATCCCTCCCCCACATTTTTTTGTTACAATATTTAGGGAATAGGAAGGTTATTAGCATAAATGCTTGTTTTTAGGAGCTCTTTCATATATGAATATTGACCTGAATACAATTGCCAGTTCAAAAATCACAAAGGGCTTGGTTATCCTCCATTTTCATCTCAACCTCTAATTATAGAAAATGTAAAAGCTTTCAGATGAAACTGAATTCTATAGATTAAATTCTATAGATTTAAAACACAGCTGTTTAGCATCAAATTCAACAATAATAAAACATCTGTATAAGATGAACTTCCTTGTTTGGGCTTTTTGACTTCCAGGTCGAATTAATTTGTTCTCTTTTATGAAATGAAGGAAGAAAAGGAGGAAACTTATTGAAGATGTTTGTAAGCTGATAATGTGGACAAAGGCAAGACAAACAAACACATTATGAGTTGAGGCACAGGATGCAAGTCTCTAAGAAGGATGAAAAGACAGGCAGGATGAAAAGATAATATTTAGATTCTTTTTAGAATCATCTGTATTGACTACTTATACTTGGGTATTTTTGGACTCTAAAATTTTTTCATTCATTCAAACTTAAAAGATTGGATCTCTTTATTTGACTGGCATAGGATGAAAGTGCAGGGGCCATGTCCCTCTAAACTGCATGGGAGCTCTGACCTGCTCCATTTCTAAACTGGGCTAGTTATCCCTAACTTAGGAAATCTAGTGCCCTCCCCTCAGGGCTCACTACATTAATTTAAAAAAAAAATGCATTTTTCGATAACTCTTTTCTTAGTACCTACATTTCCCACTTTATTCCTCCCTGACTCTCCCAAAGAGCCATTACTTATGTGTAAAAAAAAGGAAGAAAAAAAAATCAAATAAAACTAACATCTGTTTTTAGTCTTTCTAAAAACAGGATGTAGTAAACAGATGTGAAACTTTCTTGTGATAAGTCAACTTTAAAAAAAAATACACTCAAGTGGAAATAAAAGTTCCCAAACTTTTCCTACATTTCTTTCCACCCATTACCCCCATCATTCCTACTAGGAATTATTAATAAAGATTTGAATTCTGCCAATCAACCTGAAATCATTCTATCACATCCCTTCTAAGACAATGATAAATCCAAAGTCTAATTAGTGTATTATACTACAACTACGTATTTATATATTTTAATTAATAGTTCTTATGAAGAAATGCACAATATGCCTAAGTATTATTGTATACTTGTAGAAGTGAAACTGCTGAAATTCATCTCTATTGTGAATTAAGCTAGAAAGTGATATAGGCATAATTCCTGGTAATATTCCACGAAATATTCCTGGTAAATCTCTATTATTAATATAGAAACCCTCCAGCTAGCAAGATTCATGACAAGTTTTGGATAATATATTAATGAACTGAACAAATCAGGTCCTTAACACTCCCTGGCTGCTGTTGCTGCAGCTTCTGCTGCTATCTGAGAATACCCTAAAGCTGGGGGGTTCTTAAAGGTGAGATTACCTCCAAACAAGAAAAGCAGCAAAAAATGGATTAATGCCCGGCACTATATATACTTGTTTTTATTCCCTTCCTTTACCCTTCCCCTTGCCCTTTTCCTCTGAGCAATGAGGTGGAACATCAAACTCTGACAAAGGTCTAACTTATAAGGAGTTAAGTCAATTGTACAAAAAAAAATCAAGCCATTCCCCAAATGACAAATGGGCAAGGGACCTAAATAAGCAGTTTTCAGATAAAGAAATTGAAACTATCAATAAGCACATGAAAAAGTATTCTAAATCTCTCATAATTAAGAGAAATGCAAATCAAAACAACTCTGAGGTACCACCTCACACCTAGCAGACTGGCCAATATGACAGCAAAGGAAAATAATAAATGTGGGAGGGGATGTGGCAAAATCGGGACACTAATGCATTGCTGGTGGAGTTGTGAATTGATCCAGCCATTCTGAAAGACAATTTGGAACTATGCCTAAAGGGCTTTAAAAGACTGTCTTGCCTTTTGATCCAGCCATACCATTGCTGGGTTTGTACCCCAAAGAGATAATAAGGAAAAGCATGTGTGCAAAAATATTTATAGCCGTGCTCTTTGTGGTGGCAAAACCTTGGAAAATGAGGAGGTGTCCATCGATTGGGTGAACAAATTGTGGTATCTGTTGGTGATGGAATACTATTGTTCTCAAAGGAATAATGAACTGGAGGAATTCCATGTGAACTGGAAAGACCTCCAGGAATTGATGCAGAGAGAAAGGAGCAGAGCCAGAAGAACATTGTACACAGAGACTGATACACTGTGGCATAATCCAATGTAATGGACTTCTGTACTAGCAGCAATGCAATGACTCAGGACAATTCAGAGGAATTTAGGAAAAAGAACGCTATTCACACGCAGAGAAAGAACTGTGGGAGCAGAAAAGCAGAAGAAAAGCATATGATTGATCACATGGTTGGATGGGGATATGATTAGGGTTTTGATGTTAAAAGAGCACTCTACTGCAAATATGAATATCATGGAAATGTTTTGAACAATGATACATGTATAACCCAGTAGAACTGCTTGTCAGCTTCGGGAGGGGGGAGGGAAGAGCGGAGGGGAAAAAAAAAATCAAGAATCTTGTAACCATGGAAAAATATTTTAAAAAATAATTTTAAAAAAGAGCCCCACAATCCCAAGAGAACAACAAAATCTCTAGCATACAAGAAATAACCCCAGTGGTAGATTTACAGGAACACATGGACAAGAGTCAAAAAAGAATCAGAAAACATAGATGGGTTGCAATATGTGTTGCTGGATGAACTACCCATATAGATGAAGTAGCAGATCCACTGAAGAAACTTGGAAATTCAACTAGAATATTAATATGCTAAAAAAATCCCTCAAAACAAAAAAAAATAAAACTTATAACTAGTTTTAAAAAATCCATCATTCTATCCTAGTTCTCTTAAAATTCACAGTTTTAAGAAAAAATATTTTTGATTTCTTCAAAATTTTATCATCTGTTCTTTAAAATTTAGTACCATGTTCAACTGAATGATAGCAGACATTTTTAAGGTTTCACTGCTTGTTAATTTAGCTTTTCAATCTAATTAGGACTTATAAAAGGAACTAATTTAATCTATTTAATCTCACCTCAAAAGAGATGGCAACATAGTATACAAGTAAATATACTCTAATGTCAGAATTCTTTGTGGCTCTGACTATTCATACCTAATTGAATAACATATCAAAAAAAGATATTTCTTGAATGTCAAAATAAAAGAATTACTTTAGCCTTTTGCCTCTATGAGTTTAGATAATTATGCTCAATCCACCAGAGTGTCTCATCATATTATAAATTTCTACTGATAGGAGATGTACATTCAAAAAGTACCAGAATAATTCACATAACCAATCTTCATTTCTCCAAATATTTGGCTGGTCAGTTCATATTCCATTCAACTAAAATCTACAAATTAAATCTGTACAACATAATTGAGTAAAGAAATCACTATCTAATATCTTTAGTATTTAAAAGATATCTTGGGGGAGCATGTTAATACCTTATAGTTAAAATGTGGGGTGGGGGAGAAGAGGAAGGGATCCTTCTCCATACTCCATCATCCTCTGTGCAAAGTACATGTGCCAACAGCAAGGAAAACCTGAATTTGAATCCAGTTTCAAATAAAGTTGAGTGACTCTGAGCAAATTATTTAATCTCTGCCTCTATCAATTTCCTCATCCATAAAATGACAGCACCTACCTCTTAAGGTTATTGTGAGGATCAAATGAGATAGTTTTTGTAAAACACCTTGCAGACCTTAAAGGGTTACATAAATGCTAGCTATTGATTATTATTGTTTTATAAGGAAGACAGAGGGGGAAAAAAAGGTTGCCCTTGAACCCTGAAAGCAATATTTTTAGGAAAAAAGGTAAATGGAAAACAAGTGATACTTTACATATAAACTTAGGGATTTCAAATCACAGAATATTAAAGTTGAAAAACTCTCAAAGATCAAAAATCAACCTGCTTAATTTACAGAGTGGAAAACTGAGACTCTGAAAGTTTGTGATTTTGCAAGATCACGTGTGTCTACTGTCAATCTAGCTAGAATTGGAAGCCTAGACAAATGAAGTAGGTAGTGTGTGTGCTTTTTAAAATTTTTTTTTTAAACCCTTATACTTCGGTGTATTGTCTCATAGGTGGAAGAGTGGTAAGGGTTGGCAATGGGGGTCAAGTGACTTGCTCAGGGTCACACAGCTGGGAAGTGGCTGAGGCCGGGTTTGAACCTAGGACCTCCTGTCTCTAGGCCTGACTCACTCCACTGAGCTACCCAGCTGCCCCCTACTTTTTTAATTTTTAAAAATGTAATTAAAATATTTTTAATTGATGCTTTACATGTTTTATACTGTTGCCATTTTTCTAATCCAATTGAATGCTCTGTTCCATTATGGGGTGCTAAAATTAGAAAGAGGCTTAAGAAGGCTTTTGGAAATTTTTTTAAAGGCAGATCTATAATGGACTATTAAAGAAAACCTAGGGATATTTTAAAGTATATCCTTAATTTTTAGAGCAGTTTTTAAAAAGTTAAACAAGTTTTACACACATGCATCAAAATATAAATAATATTTCCCATCCCACCCCCAATATTCTTAATGCAATTCCAAGTAAAGTAGTAAAATGAAAGCAATCATTTCAATCATTTTCTTAGCATGACTAGTAGCTCACATTGGCCAGGCTAAACTCAAATTCACTTAAACCAGTCAAAGTCCAATTGCTTCTATAAAAATACTGGATTATGTCAATGTAGTTTTTTTCACTTCATCCCAATGTATTAACTTTCCTTGATAGGCAAAAACAGTTGGGTTTTTTCCCTGTAGAGGAGAAACACTTGGCAACAAGTGGTCTTTTTCCTCTCTCATATCCCACTTTTCTATATTTCTACAGCATCCATAGGAGACCTCATAGTTGAATTTATATCATTGTGCCAGAATTCTTTTAGTCATTAACATCTTGCTCCCTGTTAGTCTCAAAAACTGCCTCTAGTGATACTGATTTCTTTGCTAATAACACTCAACAGAAATGCAACACATTACACTAATAGCAACTTTCTTTTGTGCTTTTAGAGAATGACAACCGAAATGCAACCACAGCTCTCACAACCAGTTGTGCGGTTGGCAAAGCCTGCCATTTTCAGTAAGACAAATGGATGCATACCTGGTTATTACTGTTGGCAAGTGAGGAGTTGACTTGAACTGTACTTGATAGAGAATCGAGGAAGGCTTGGTCAGCTACTGAATTTCCACAAGCAAACTGATCTTTCCCACCATTAGTCAAAATCTGAAGAGTCAAAGAAGCTCTTATTATTTTCAGGCAACTTTCAGTTCACTTGGGGGTTAAGATGACTGTAGGCAAGCAGAGCCAACCACCAGGGGGCAAGCATGGTGCTTGAGATTCTATGTACTAGACCAGTGATGGGATAGATGCGGCCCCCTGAAATGTTCTCTCTGGCTGAGGGACATTATTCCTAATCTGACGAATACAATAAGTAAGATACAATACAATACAATGAAACTTCGAAAGAGTTGCCTTAGAAACAGACTGACAGATGAGCATTTCCTTTCCTTTGGCCCCCTCTTTCAAGTTTGCCCATCACTGTACTAGACTGTAAGGTGTTTTTGGAGCTTGGGCTGAGGTTTATTCTCTTTATATCTCTCAGTACTTAGCAGGGAGCTTGGCTTTTAGTATGAACTTGGGAAATGCTTGCTTATAGAACTGAATGAACCAGAAGTTACTTATTAAAAACATCAAGGAAGATACAAAAAATTTTTGTTGAAACAGAAAGTTTGGAAGTTGTGATGAACTTCGATGCCAATCAGCTCTCAGACATTCCTCATCTCAGAATGTTTAGGCTTCAAATGAAAAGCAGAAACCCTTCATCAACTTTAGTTGTTGACTTCCTTCCTTTGGGCAGGCATGAATGAGGCATATCACAGGCCCTCTACACGTAGTGAGCTAGAGCTCTGGAAGAATGGCCCTCAGAAAAGTTTCTCTGTTAAAAGGATTCCAGGAGAATAGATACATGATCCTCCTTTCTCCCCAGACACTCTTTTCCGAAGTAAGCATTCTTTCTTCCCTTGACTACTAGGTTAACAAACAAAACACCTCCGTACCTCATCGCGGGACTTCAGTATCTCTACCATCAGCTAAACTTAGCTAATCAGCATTTTACATCCATTTTATAAGTGATAAATAGCAACCAACCAGCAGAGGGAGCCTGCCAGTTGGCTTAGGAGTGGGGTTTTTTGGGTAGATTGATTGGTTTTTAACTGACCTCTCCGGGTGTTGTGTCTAACCATAGATGGCTAATTCAAAAAAAGTTATACTACAGTGATGGTCACCAAAGATAAGAGCTGAAATTGGGCAGCATCTCATAGGTTTCAATGAGTAGTTAACATTTTTTAAAAATAGAGTATAGAGAAAAGGAATTGGGAAATTCTGATTATGGTACACAGTCAATATTAGGTTTAGAGGCAGAAAATATGGGTTCCAAGCTTATAATTCTCTAGAGCAGTGGTTCCCAGACTTTTTTGGCCTACTGCCCCCTTTCCAGAAAAAATATTACTTAGCACCCCCTGTCACATACTATCACTGCCCCCTTACAGTTCAGTTATTCACCGCCCCCAAATGCACCCGTGGCCATCACCACCCCCCTGGATCACTGCTGCACCCACCAGGGGGTGGTGGCACCCACTTTGGGAATCACTGCCCTAGAGGGACTCCAAGCTATATATCTGGACCTTCTGCATCTCAATTTCTTCCTCTATAAAATGAAAGGCATTTAGGGCCCATATTAGCTTTAACTCCTCTGAATTGGGATTTGTGCCTTTGCCCTATGTGTGGACAAGTCATTTAATCTCAGTTTTCTCATCTGGAAAATAGGGAGAATATCTGTATTACCTACCTCATAGTAATCCTAACTGTCAAGCGGTACATTAAGGTAAGAATTACAGTCTAAGGCTACTAATAAATACAAGAACAATTAGAACAGAGATAAATGAGCCATCTTGTTTAACTCAACATACAATTTATTATTCACTAAAATCAATAATAAAATGGCTTCTAATTTTTCCAGGGTAGATATTGTACAATACTATTTATATCATATTAACCACTTGGTAGCAATAATGGTTACTCTTTCATGTTCTATCCCTCAAACATATCCATACAAAATAAGTTAGGGAAGCAACCAGTTGTAATTGTAATTAAATTATTGAAAAATCTTACTTCAACGTAGTCTGTGGGAACAAGTCCCCGTTCTCCTTTGCTATTTTTTCCTTCTAGCCATCCTCCACCTACATCCTAATAAATATGCAAAAAGAAATTTGGTATATTTAGAAAGTTTGTCTGAATAATCATAACAAAAGGAACAAAAGCAAAAGTAACATAAATATTAACCATATCATCTCTGCAAAAATCCATTATTATTCATAAATTACATTTCCCCTACCTCCTGGCATCCCTTAGACACCCAAAAACTGAGACCTCAGCTACTAAGAAAAAATTTAAGCCCAGACAATTAATCAAATACTGATTGAATAATTGATGCTTGTTCTAAGTAGTGCTCATATATTCTATGTAAAACGTGTTCAATTTTGATAACCACACTTTTCTTCATTCTTTTTCTTCTTCTTTTTTTAAAAATTAAAACCCTTATCTTCCATCCTGGAATCAATACTATGTATTAGTTTCAAGGCAGAAGAGTGGTAAGGGTGGGCAATGGGGGTCAAGTGACTTGCCCAGGGTCACACACCTGGGAAGTGTCTGAGGCCAGATTTGAACCTAGGACCTCCCGTCTCTAGGCCTGGCTTGCAATCCACTGAGCCACTCAATTGCCCCCTCTTCATTCTTCTTAAATCATGACTGATTCTAGAAAATTACTAATTTCATAGGAGGTACATGGGTACAAAGGAAAAAGTACTGAACTCAAGTCTAGAAAAACTGGATTTTGGTCTGAGTTTTGTTACTTACTTGCTGTGAAATCTTGGGCAGCTCATTTTCCTTATCTGGTAAATAGAAGTGCTCTCATGTGCCATATACTTCATAGGGTTGTTCTGAGGACCAACTAATGGAACTATGACCAATGGAGTTGGATCATCTGGATTAGGGAAATTAATTTTTCTCTTTCTATTACCCTACAGTATCTCTTTTAGCTAAATAAGTCTATTCACAACAAACAAAACTTTTCTTGAATGTTATTCACCTCCAAAGAGAGAATTAATGAACTTAAAAGTGAAGATGGAAGCATACTATTTTTGACTTTATTTTTCTTGAATGTTTTTTCTTTCTGGAAGAAGAGGCTGGTGTTTTTCTTTTGCAACACGGCTAATATGGAAATGATTTACATGACTTCACATGTTTAATCTATATCATGCTACTTATCTTCTCAAGGGGTAGAAAAGGAGTTAGAGGCAGGGAGAGATTTTGAAACTCAAAAAATTTAAAAATTAAATATTAAGAAATTAGTTTAGGAAATTAGAAAATAAAAAAGAGCAGCAAACAAAAAAACTTTTGTGGTCTTAAATAATCAATTCTGTTCTACAACAAATCTTATGAAAAATTATAGCTTTATGACATCAACTGGACATTTTTCTTACCGGATTTGTAATTGTGATGATCTCTCCTTCAATAACTGTCAATTCATTATTTCCAGGTTCAGCATCAAAATTATACATAACCCGAGCCTGTTAAGATAAGGGTGAAGAAGAGGGGAGGGAAAAGAAAGGTGAAAGGACACGTAAGTTTAGAGCTTTGAAATATTCCCAGTGTATTCCTTAAATTGATCATCACTAAGAAATGGTTGGTGGAAAAGATAGTATGTGGGTGCCTCATTAGCTCCATTCTAAGATGCAGTGGTGAAAATGGAGATTATGGTACTGACTTGAGAGGGCACCTTTGTTCATGTTTCTTATGCTGAGATTACCAGAGTCTTCACCACCGAACTCTATTTACCCTTTAAAGACCACCTCAAATGTTACTTCTTCCAAAAAGCATTCCTCGGTCACTCCTTGTGGACTTCACATAGCATCAATCCTGCACAATTTTGGAAATTCAGTGTGCTAATTTGCTACCTTCCCCTTAAGGGAGAATACTGTCTTGCTTGATTATAACTGGTGGTACACCCAGCTTAGTGTCTGCAAATAGAAAGGGCTTAATAAATACTTTATCTATAGTTCTATCATATATTTTTCTGGTTTTGCTTATTACTTCAATTTGCATCAGTTCAAATTAGCTTTTATTGACTCTACTCACCTGATAAACACTTTAAAATTATTTCATTCTAATTATTTGCGTAATCATTATCTAGCTAGATGGCAAAAGGTCAAACTTTTTATCTTTCCCTAGCACAATTCTTAAGGAATGTTTGTTGAGCTGATATTAGAAGTAAAGAAATTACATGGAACTTAATGTGGTGTATATAGATAGCCATGTGGAAATCAAAGAGTGCAATAATTCTTTGTGTTGGTGGACTAAGGAAAATCCCTACTATCTGACACTCCTTTTCTATTACTTCTTTCTCTTGTAGGCCTCACCCTAAATTTGTTTCTAACTCTAAATTGATTTCTAATCTTTACCTTACCCCAAAGTTTCTGACAAAATAGTATGCCACTAGAACACATCACCTAAAAGAATTATTAATTGTCCAACCAAGTTGGATATTCTGGACCTATACCCCATTAATGCAAGGCTTCAAAATTAAATTATTCTGGGGGAAGAGGTATTAAATTTTTTTTTCTATTTCTTTTTATGAGCATTTAGTATTATCTCCTCATTTTCCCTCCCCAGAACAATTAAAAACAAAACCCCAAACTTTAATTCTCACATTGGCCATGTCTAGTTATGCATATTGCCTTCTGGATTTTAAGTTCATCGTATCTCTGGTAAGAAGTGGGTGATGTGATTCATCTTCAGTCTTCTGAACTCCTGGTTTATCATTACATGAATCAAATCAAGTCTTTCAAAGTTGTTTTTCTCTTTTTTTGTTATCAAGGAAACTGTTCTAATTCTGACAATTCTAGAAACCTTCAGTTTCCTCTAAAGCTCTCTATTTCTTCCTTAAGTATAGTGGTATCATAATATTCCCTTATATTCATATATAATAATTTGTTTAGACATTCTGCAGTAAGTTGCTGTCTCTTTACCCATTTAGTTTCCAGAATGGGGCCACTATGAAGAGAGTTGCTATAAATATGTACATGCATATATTTACACACACTATACATATGCTTGCTTGTATATATATATGTATACACACATAAACCCATCCCCATATATGTAAAATATATAGGTTCTTTTTCTCCTTTAATTTCTTTTAGGTATAGACCTGGTAACTAGTTGGATCAAAGGTTAAGAATCATCTTAGTAAAACTGGCAACTTAAGGCAAAATCCACAAGGAAGTAGAGAACCATTTTTCTCAAACTCTTCTTGTTTGTTAATAATCTAAAATTTGTAAAGTAAACAAGTCAATAAACATTTACTAAAGGCTTGCTATGTATGTGCCAGGAACAGTGCTAAGGTTGGGGATACAAATAAGAAGAGTCTCTGCCCTTAAGGAACTTATAGGAACTTATATACTGGACAAGTGGGAGAAGAGCTATAAAAAGAAGCTGAAAAGGAGGCTCCACCTTAGAAGCCAGCTCCCTAGTGTGGGATGGGTTTCTGAGCTCTCTGGGCAGGGTGCAGGAGTATCAATCACATGATAAGATGGAGTGATGATCTTATCTTCAGGGAGGCACATCCACAAAAAAACAAACCAAACCCCTTTTTCATTCAACAATTTGAGATAGCCTTCTATTCACAGAAACCTGCCTTTCAGGAGGTATTTCTGAAAAAAAGAATGTGGGGCAAAGGCTGCGCTCCTCTCCTGCTTCCCTTCTCCTTAGACTTAAGTTTACAAGAGGTTGGACTGGGTAAATTATTTCTGAAGTCACTTACAGCTAAAAATGTTATGATCTAACTACAAAACACTTTCCAAACAAATAAAACAGGATCTAAACAATTGGAAAGCCATTGATTGCTCATGGGTAGGTCGAGCTAACATAATAAAAATGACAATTCTACCCAAATTAATTTACCTATTTAGCGCCATACCTATCAAGCTACCAAAAAACTTCTTTACTGAATTAGAAAAAACTATAACAAATTTCATTTGGAATAACAAAAGATCAAGAATATCAAGGGAAATAATGAAAAAAAANAGACACTTCTTGGTTATGTGACTCTGTGCAAAAAGTCACTTAATCCCTATTACCTAGACCTTACTGCTCTTCTGCCTTGGAGCCAAGGTAAGGGATTCAAAAATTAATTAAATAAAAAAGACAATTATCAAATACCAAGTCCTAAGCTAAGTACTCAGAAACAAAGATAACTACATTCTCTCAGAGCTTATAAAGTAGTAAAAAGTTCATGTAGAATTTAGTTACTTTATAGTTAGAGTTGGCTGAAATGGCTCCTTTGGGAAGGAAAACACATTTAAACAGAGTGCCTGAAAAAGTAATGTGCAATAAATCTAGAAAGGGTAGGCTGAAACCTACCCTTAAATGACTTTAACAGCCAACCAGAAGAGTTTGTATTTTATCCTATAAAAAAACAATAAGGGGGGGGGGGGGGGATGAAGGGGATAGGAGGAGCATGAATCAGGTAACCATGTTAGAAATGAATATTAATAAATGTTAAAAAAAATGTTATGATCTATGTTCAGCCGTTTAGGTGTAAATGGAAGCATTTTAGAGGCACTAGGGGGACTTTCCCAGCACAATGAGACACAAGAGGTCAACTTCAGTGGAGGGTATGTGATGAAAAGGGTTTGAGAGTCTATGTAAGCGGCAAGAGTAAATTATGGTCTCTGCCTCTAATAACAGATTGCTGAGAAATGTCCTATCATTATTTCTAGGCGCCAATGAATACTGTTTCATGGAATAAATGCTACCCGTTATGGCAGGATACAGTCACAAAAGGGACACTGTGTGTAAGTCAGACCGGGCAGAGCCTCCAGGAATAAAGGAGGTCACAGGCCTCTGGCACACCCAAGGACTCACTGGGAAGCACTGGGCAAGGAGAGCTCCTGGAGGACTGCCACAACAATGCTGAGCGCCTTCCTCTAGGTCCTGCCATCTCTTCCCAGACCTATTTTCTATTTTCCCCTTCCCATGGAAGTGGCTACCTTCCTGTCCTGGTGCAGGCTGTCTCCCATTCTTGGAATACTCTCTGTTTCTTGAACTTACTGGTTACCTTCAAAACCAACTCAATGGGTCCATCTTCTTCGTGGCTTTTTCTTACCTTCCCCCACTCCACTGACTCCCTTGAAACAACTATGTATTTACTTTGAAAAAATCCACTCTAATTATTCATTTGTGTATGTTTTCACAAGCTTAATGCCTGACACTGTATCTGAGAGAAAGCTGGGGCTTCATAAATGTCTATTGAACTGAATAGGAGTACGAAGAAAAATGCTGGACTAAGATGAGCTATCTGCCTGTTACATGGCTAATGATTAAACAGAATGCACATCTGTCAAATTTCTAAACAAAATGCATTTAGCACAGAGATTGTTATTAAGCAATGCAACAGTTAAGTGCCTACTAAGTGCCAGGCAGTGTGCTAAGCACGGAGGCTACAAAGGAAAGCCAAAGCCAGGCCAGGGAATAGAGGACAGGGAAGCCCCGCTGGGCAAATGGCAAGAGAGGTACAGGAGGACTGGAGATCACTGGCTGAGGGGAGGCATCTGCACCAAGGAGGGTGGGGAAAGGCTTCTCCTAGCAGGGAGGACTTGCAGGAAACCGGTGAAGGTGAAAGGCAGAGATGAGGAGGGAGAACGCTGCAGGAAGGGCAGAGCCAGAGAAAATGCCCCCGTGGGTCTTGGGCAAGGAACAGGGAGGCAGCCAGAGGGACTGCACTGCTGCAGAGTTCAAAGACCGGAAAGGATGGAGAGAGCGTGATAGAAAGGGCATTGAATGTCAAACAGAGGGTTTCTATTTGATTCCGGAGGGCCATATGCAATTGGAATTACTTATAAAGTGTGGGAAATGATATAGGAAAAAAACCAAACCATGACATAGAATGGAAAATTAATTTATATGGAGCCAATATAAAACAAGCCCCCCTAGCTCAAGTTGTTAATATTTCTTGATATTGTCAGCTATAGGTGACAAGATAGATAGAGCATCCAACCTGGGAGTCAGAAAGACTTCACTTCCTGAGTTCAAATCTGGCCTCAAACACTAGCTGTAGTATGGTCCTGGATGAGTCACTTAACCCTGTTTGCCTCAGTTTCCTCATCTGTATAGTGAGCTGAAGAAGGAAATGGCAAACTACTCTAGTATCTTTGCCAAGAAACTGAAAATTAGGTCATAAGGAGTCAGATGTAATTTTAACAAAAATTATCAAAATATTCAGGACTGTATACACATGGTAGTTAATACGATATCTGATGGAGATAGAAAGCCTCCTTGATTGTCAATCTAAGTACTGTATTAAAATAACTAATTTATCTAGAATGAGCACAGCTTATCATTGTCCCTATTTTATGGCAGAGGAAACTATGGCTGGACAAATGTGAATTATTTAGGATCACATGGCTGATTACGTAAAAAACGGGCATTAAACCCAAATCTTCTACCTACAAGATTAGTGTTATTCATATTTTGCCTAGAAATCCTCAAGGATACTGAGACAACAAAGCCTACATTAACAACAATAAAAACCAAGTGGAAAGAAAATAACTACCAGTCACCATCTGAACAAATGGATTCCTATAAGTTTTCATGGGAGGAAAACTTAAAAACAAACAAAGAAAAACTAAACAGTTTTTAACAGTTAATTCTCTGGCTAAATCTTGAAGGAAAGCAGGTTAGTTAAGATTTCGCAATCCCTCCCCTCCCCAAAAACAGAGTCATAAGAAAATTACTTTCTTGGTCTTGCCTTCTCTATAAAACGGATATTTTACTATGGCTGTTCTCCAAAATTCAAGGCAGTAAATGAATGTCCTGTTACTAGAATTGAATAAAAGATCACTTTTGGGGAGATGTTTAAATGGGTTGAAGTAGTTACCACTGGGACAGCTAGGTGGAATAAGAAATAGAGTGCTGGGCCTGAAATCAGTAAGACTAATCTTTCCGAGTTCAAATCCAGCCTCAGACACACTAGCTGTGTGATGATGGGCAAATCACTAAACCTGTTTGCCTCAGTTTCCACATCTGAAAAATGAATTGGAGAAGTGGCAAACCACTCCAGTATCTTTGCTAAGAAAAACCCAAAAGGAATCATGAAGAGTTGGAAGACTGAAACAAATGAACAAGAACACCTACAACAATTCACTTCTGGGGTCTGTTTCAACTCCAAATCTATGAACATGCTAGACATTAAATAAAGTCAAAGAATTAGAGTATCTGCCACTTACTCCATGTCATTCTCTGGGAATGAGCTATTCTAAACAAATAAATGTTCCAAATAATAAAAACTTACCACTCTAAAGACCTAAACTTTTTCTTATTGGGTCATTTAAGATAAAAATATGTCTAAAATGTACCATGCCCTTCCATTACTTCTTAAGCAGACACTATAGTGAACATGGTTTAACCTTTCCTTGATGACTCGAGATACTCATTATGAACTCAGAATCAAAAAGGTTAGAACTCTATGGGACCTTAGAGACCATCTAAGTCCATTCAGCTCATTCATTTTACAGAGATGGAACCTGAGGTTCGTGAAATTACCAATAAAATACATATTTAGAACTGTCTACTTCCCAGAAGGAATGGAATAAATAAAATTTTACTAAAATGAATCTCTCACATATCTATTACTTCAGAGGAGTTACAATGGCATTTCTTGGGACTGAGGTTATTTTAGGTTATTGATTCCTCTATCAAAACAGCATCAAGGTGCCAAGCTTTTGGGGCTCATGTATGTTTAAAAAAAAAATCAATTCAATGTTTTGATCCAAAAGATATATCCCAAACACCCAAACAATCCCCCTTCCAAAGTACATCCTTGGAAAAGTTGATAAGTAAAAGGGGAAAAAAAAGGAATGCATCCTTTGACAGACCATATGATACTAATATTGACCTTTGTAACTGAACAGAATTGCTTAAGTGTACTTTTAATCTTGTCTCTTCCCTTCCGTAACATATGGCATTCCTACAAAAGGGCAACTAGGAAGACATCACAAGTCACTGACTCATATGCCTTTCTCCCTTATAAAATCTTCATGAGAATGGCACATATATGTACATGTATGTACATACACACATAGCTGACTTTCACATACACTTTTTAGTATAAGGAACATTGTGCACTAGAACAGGGAGGTGATACTCTCCTTGTGCTCTTTTCTAAATTAGACACTCCTAAATGCATGGTGCTATGGGTCAGACCACAACTGAAACACTGTCAGGTTCAGGGAACCACAGTTTAATTTGCTATTTTAAAGTTTTAAATTATTTTTTTAAGATTTCAGCTCCAGACTCTTTCCTTCCTCCCTTTGAGAAGGTAGTGTGATACAAATTAGTCATAAGAAGTAATTTAAACCATTTCCACACTAACCATGTTGTAGCAAGGAAAGCAAAAAAAATTAAGGAAAAAATATGCTTCAATCAGTAGTCAGAATCCCTCACTTCTCTCTCTTGGAGGTTGATTGAATCTTTCATCATGAATCCTTTGGAAGTGTCATGGATCACTGTAGTGTTATCAAAAAAGAATAGTAAATAAGCTGAGTAGGTGGGTGTGAGGAAGGATAAAAGGGAATAAGGGATTATAAGGTGATTGGAGAAGGTATGAAGGTATGGGAAGGTATATAGGAGATAAAGGAAATAGGGTATGTAGGAGAGGCAGCTCAAACAAGTTTATTCTCAGAGGCTTGAGACAGAGAATACAGGGAGGAAACTAGGGCCAGTAAGAAATGTTTAGGCTTGACTGGAGGGTTTCTCTTGTTAGTTTCAGAGTCTCTTGAGGGAGGGGTTGAGAGGGCCCCTCCCTGACCATCAAACTGATGGCTGGAGGAAGTCTCCGGGAGGTACTTCCTGTCAAGATGGAAGCCCCAGTTGTCTCAAGAAATAAAAGAAAATGATTCCTTCCTTTTGGCCCTTGTCTTAATTTTCGACACAATGACTCACCACAGGGTTTGAACAGGTAACAAGGGGGTTTATTAATACCAGGGTCAGTCAGAAGGGGGAGGGGTTCAGGATTTTCTAACTGCTGCTAGGGAGAGGGGTGAGGGTGGGGGATGGGTCGTGGAGAGGTTTAGACAGAGAGAGAGAGACCGGCTCTCCCAGTCAGGAAGATTTGACTGCCTTTTAAATAAAGTCTTTATCAAACCTAGGGATAACTTATTTGAGGATACTCCAATTATCTAAAGAAACTAAAATCCACTATATTCAATCACTAAGCCCTCCCTTCCAACCAGAACCCAAAGGAAATTAGGGAAGGGGAGGGATGGAGATGGGAGATCAGGGAGAGATCCAGAGAAATGAGATAGGTCCAAATTTCCCCAAAACAAAATAAGCACAAGCCAAGGCCGAAGCAATTAGGCCAAAGCTGAAAAGCCAAAGCAAAAGTCTCCAGCCACAGCGAAAGCCAGAAGGCAAAAGCCCCATCAGTTGGAACTTCACCTCTATTTATCACTTTAAGTTCTGACTTTCTGAACATTCTAAGATGTAACCATTAGAAATTGCAGAAGCAAAAAGTTTCTGTTAGCCACCTTGCATTACAGTAGTGATAAAGAATTGTTAAGTTTTTCACAGTTGATTATTGTTATATTGCTGTTACTGTGTACAGTATTCTCCTAATTCTACTCACTTTACTTCATTTCATAGAAGTCTTTCCAGGTTTTTTTTTTTTTTTAAACCCTTACCTTCCATCTTGGAGTCAATACTGTGTACTGGCTCCAAGGCAGAAAAGTGGTAAGGGCTAGGCAATTGGGGTTAAATGACTTGCCATGGGTCACACAACTAGGAAGTGTCTGAGGCTAGATTTGAAACCAGGACCTCCTGTCTCCAGGCCTGGCTCTCTTTTATTGAGCCACTTAGCTGCCCCTATAATTTGGTTTAAAAATTACTAAAATTGTATTTTTATATGTGATGGGGGATTTTAAAAAAGGCAATGTTCCTTTAACAGATCTAGGAATCAATTATTCAATTAATTATTAGGCTAGCTAATTTTAGCATTCTATGAATGGTAACACGAAAATGACTCATTTTTTTGTCTGTTCTGTGGATATAGAAAGATGAAGAGTCCTAGGTACAAAACTAATCTAATTGCTTTATTCTACACCTGACTGCAGATAAACACCAAAATATAAGAGGAAGGAAATCTGAATAGTGAATTGGAAACATACAACTGTGGTAGCTCCGGGTAACCTCTTCCTGAACGGAATGAGAGCATCACAGGGGAAATACTTGTAGAAGTTTGACTCACAAGGTCAGAGAGTACAGAGGGATTTTTCTGCTCTAACCACCAAAGAAGCAGACTGGCAGAGCTAAAGCTACTTCTGACAAAGGTTAGTAAAAGGCAGGGGCCTTTTTTTAAAAAAACACAAAACCACATCAAGGCCATATAATCAACACAGTTCAGCAGGCTTCCCATAGGAAGGAGTCAAGGTTAAATTTGCAAGTGAGGTCCAAGAGAATATCCCAGTTTGGACAAGGAGGGGTCCAATCCGTTTACTCAACAGTAGGTCATTACCTCATAGCCAGGTAATTGCATTTCTTTAACTTTTGATCTTTGATATAACCTTAACTTAACTACTTTAGTACCACCACTCTGTGTTACCTTAACCTTTGGATAACTGTTTACTGTTCTAAATTGGGCTACAAAGTCAAAGCAAAAAGGTCCTCATGGAAAGAACAAAGAAAAGAGAGGTGTCTGCGAGCGGTAGCATCCAGGAGTTCCCCTAAAGAGTCATCATTTGGAAAGCCTGCAACTGCAGCAAAGGAAGAGATGAGGTTAGGACTTCTTATCTATTCAAAACACCTGATTGAGGGCTGGACTAGAGGAGAGGAGGGTTCTCCAGCCCATTTCCTAAGGAGCCTCCCCTGCTCAATGGGTGGCTACATTTCATACATCTCCTTCCAAGAGGCCGCTTCACCATTTCTCTTTCCTTCTGAGGTTTTTAATCTTCCTCTCAGGCTGGCACAAGGGGAGCCTTTGGCCGGATGCTCCTGGAAAGTGACCCCTGAAGGTAACCAGGAATAGCTAGCAAAGAGGGTGTCAGGGAAGCTGAGCAGCTGTTTTATCAAAGGCATTTCCTGCTGGGCCTGCTTAGGGCTAGTCAGCCCCCCCCCACTCCCCCCCCACCCCCATTCTGAAGGCAGGGCCCTGAAAGGGATTCTAATGACGGAGGAAGCATCCAAACTAAAAGATGTGTTATTTGTTTAAAAGTGGGCAATTTTAGACAGAGCGACAGAGGAATCCTAACACAGAGACTATCCAGAGAGGGACCTGGAGGCCAGTGAGTCCAGCCCTTTCCTTTTATAGTGAAGGGAAATGGGGCCAGGGAAGCTGGGACTGGCTCAGGATGCACATGTTAGAAAGTGTGCCAGGATCAGGATTCGCTTTGTCTTCCTGAAAACCCAGCATGTTTGCTGCTATCTCATCCTTAAGAAGTAATGAAGAAAAAAGAAAGGTTGCTGCCTGACAGGCACTTGTTTCCACCAGAAGCTTCTGAGTAAGTGACCCATTAGCCTCCTCACAGGGAAGTCTCCTTTCCCCCTGCCAGGGAGAAGCGCAGGCACATTTCCAACAAACGCCTGGCTCACTTCTGAAATGGTCCTGGCTTTACTTCCTTCACCTGGTGCCAAGACACAGGTGAGCAACTGCTTCTCCTCTCTACATTCATTACAGTCCATCTCGGTTATTAATCTCAGGCTTAATGTTTTATAATACACCTAGGTCTCATTATTAGAGTTTTTACTTTGATTTAAGACTAGGTAAATTCATGGATAGAGATTCTTCAGCTACTAAATGTGTTGAACTGAAAAGGGAAAATTGTTGACTTTAACAAACAAAACCTTTATCAGTGACAATAAAGGGTTGGGTCAAATTACCTGTAGAGGTCCTCTCAACTCTGTGGAACTCCCTCCTCTGAAAATCAACCTTATTTTTTAAACTCTTACCTTTAGTCTTAGAATCAGTACTGAATATTGGTTCCAAGGCAGAAGGCAACATGGGGTAAGTAACTTGTCCAGGGTCACACAGTTCTGAAGTGTCTGAGGCTAGATTTGAACCCAGGACCTCCTGTCTCTAGGCCTGGTTTTGTATCCACTGAGGCACTTAGCTGCCCCCAATCTACCTTATTTAAAAAAAAAAAATTCAGTAATCAATTTTTATAGCCTTAGGTTCAGATTTAGAGCTGGAAGGAGCCTTTGAGACCAGAGTCAATTGCTTCATTTCAGAAACGAGGAGAGTTAAGTGATTTGACTAAGGTCTCACCAGGAGGATGTAGTACAAATGCTCTTCCCGGAGCCTGCTTCTCATACAATGTACTCATTGTGAAGCAAGCATAATCAGAAGAATCATTTATATAGAACAATATTGTGCTTAGAGACTCTGATTGATACAATGACCAACCATAATTCCAGAGGGTGTCTGTCTGTCTCTCCCCCTCTCTCCCATAAGAGAATTTGTTTTGTTTATTTATACACACTTGTAACAGTTTTGTTTTACTTGCCTTTTTAATGCTGAGAGGGAGACGGAGTGTTAAGATTGGAAGGAGAAAATGCAGTTTAAAAATAAAATAAACATGAATTTTTAAAATTATATACATGTATTCAAGAATGAAAAAGGGATATTTATTTAATGTTCACTAAGAGATAAAATCAGTTCCTGACTAATTATACTCCTGAAATAGTTTTTAAGTTCTCTAAGTAAATATTTTTGTAGAAATAAAGCAGGAATCAATGGTAACAGAAACTTTGTTTCTGCCCAGAGCATACAACTCTTCTCCCCACATCCCTGGTTAGTACTATATTGACTTTTATACCCTATGCACCTTCTTCATAGTAAGAGATTCAAAGCATTCTCTATCAAATGCATCATGGTTTTGCATTTACAAAGATAGTGCCTAAATTGGTAAATAACCACTGTGTTTTATCAACCACAAATTATACAGAGATAAAACGAGCAGGATGAGTGTAAGAAAATAAGTGCAAGAGGTTATACCATTAAACAGATTTTCCTAATATGATGCTCATTGTGGATACTTCATTACCTTCTTTAAACCAAACTGATCAAACACTTTGGATATGAATCTGGTACAGTCAAATACCTGATGTCCTGATTAGATAATCTTTATTTTAATTCATTTTGGAATATAATGAATGGTTTCTTCCTATGCATTAGTGATTCATATGCTAAGCCAAAAAAAAAAATCCCTAAACCTTTTTTTAAAGTTAAAAATAGTACCTTATAAAAGTCATTGCTTTTAATGTGACTTTTACTTTTCTAAATAGAGAATTTATTCAGAATCTTAGAAAAAATAGGTTCCTTAAAAGAATAAACATTTAAGTTATCCATTTTAAGTAAGAAATTATATATGATAGCATGTTGGCCTGAAACACTACTTCCTCAAATAAAACCCAGGGACCTCTGCATGCTGGGAAATACTTTCCACATAGTACATATAAACCCAGAAAGGACCTCAATGGCAGACTTGATTTCTCATTGCTGTCCTCAAAAGACTGAAGATACTAAAAACTGTTTTTCAAAAAAGCAAAAGTACTGTAAAACTCCAAGAGGAAAAGTTTTTTTAAAAAATCACCTGTGGTATACTTTTCCATCATTTACTGAGGCTACTGAGCAATCCTTAAAAACAAATAAATGGCCAACAAGATGGAGAACTGGACATTTTCTCCAACCCTCCCAACTTCTCAAATCTCTCCAGAACAGAAAGTATGTGCCAAAGGTCTCCATAGTTTAGGTCAGAAGGACTCAGAAGGAGAAAACTCCATGAACTTCAGTCTCACTCAGGCTCACACACAATAGCCCGCCATGGCACTCTAGGCAGCAGCAAGAGGGCTGGAGCTCTCCAACAAGCCAGCTTGGGACAAAACCTGCATTTTGGGTACCTTT
This sequence comes from Gracilinanus agilis, assembly GCF_016433145.1. NCBI lineage: Eukaryota > Metazoa > Chordata > Mammalia > Didelphimorphia > Didelphidae > Gracilinanus > Gracilinanus agilis. The sequence goes on along the minus strand of NC_058133.1, from coordinate 421,782,738 downwards.
TCCCCTTCCAGTGCCATCATGATCCCCATAACTGTTACCTACTTTACAGGACTGATGTGAGGATGCTAAGGATTAAAGCTCTTTTAAACCCCCAAATACCACATAAATGTTGGCTATTATTTGTTATAGTGAGTAAAAACTTTGTGGGTCTCTTATAAAAAATGTAATCTTATTTACTGATCACAAGCTGCAATAACTGTTGAACTTTCTAAGATTTACCTCAGACTTCTTTCTACATGACATTATATAGGACTCAATTCTTTGGGCTTCTTACTCTGTATTTGTGTTCCAAAACTATCTCTCTCTTAAACTATTTCCTTAAGGGTTAGGACCAGATCTTGTTTATTTTGTATCTTTCACAGCCCCAGCACAGTGACCTGCCATTGTCAAAGGGGATCTTCAATAAACATTACCTGACTGAAACCAAATCAACTTGAACTAAGAGTCAAAGTTAGGTGGATGAGGAGTAAATCAGAAACCCTCATGGGTAGCCTATTTTCACTTTGGGATAGCTCTAATGGTTAGGAAATGTTTCCTTACATGGAGATGAAATCTTGTACCCCTCCAAGTTTCACTCATTCATTCCTAATTCTGTCCTCAGGCCCAAAGGATTAATCTTCATCTATTTTCTGTATGCCAGCCCTTCCAGGTACTTGAAGATGGCTAATGCATCTTCACAAGCATGCTCTTCTCTAGGCTAAAAGAGCCTCAGTTCCTTCACATCATCTCTGCATCCTGTGGTGTGGTCTCCTATTCCTTCACCATTCTTAGTTAATATTTCTCCAGACCTGCTGTAGCCTGCTAATGTAATAAAATGTGGCAGATGTGTACTGATGTGGTCTGAGCAGACCAAAGTATAGAGCAGGTCTATTCCCTCCCCTATTCTTTATTCTAGAAAGGTAGACAAAGGGTTGGCCCCAGAGTAACCAAAGGGCATTTTGTGGCGTTTTGTCAAAAGTTAAGCCATACAGGCCTAGAGATGTGAGGTCCTAGGTTCAAATCCGACCTCAGACACTTCCCAGCAGTGTGACCTTGGGCAAGTCACTTGACCCCCATTGCCCACCCTTACCATTCTTCCACCTATGAGCCAATACACAGAAGTTAAGGGTTTAAAAAAAAAAAAAAGTTAAGCCACAGCCATGCATATATTAAGTTCTAAAAAATAGTCCTACAGTTTCCAAAAAGGAAGTCACTTTTGTTTTTTAAAGTTATTTTTAAAAAATTAACTACTCACGCAAACAAATCTAATACAGGAGGAGAACTGGCTTTACTATAATGTGGGCTAAGTTTCAACTTGACAGAAAACAAGCTAGTTCTAAAACCACAGAAAAGTTCCGTCAAAATGTAGTACGCTCATTCTTGAAACATATTCTCAATTATTTAGGTCATGAGAGTAGGGGCTACATGGAAAATTATTAAAATCATCTCAAAAAAAAAAAAAGGACATAAGTCCCAGTTTTCATTTAGTACCATACCTGAACCAACCTTTTGTTAAGATGTGTTCAAGGAGATCGAACCTAAGGATAGTACCAAAATAAAAAAAATTTAATTCTATCCTTAATTTTAGGGGCTAGGGCAGTTCAGAAATATATAACTGGCTGAAAATCAGGATGACAGAGAAATAAAGGAAGTAAAAATAAAGGGTCTATTATAAACATACAAACTAGATAACCAATTATAGTAAACAAATTTTCTAAAGCAAGAAAATTGTTCTTTTGGGGGAGAAAGAAAAAAATTTTGAGGTTACTGAAGGATATTATTATTTCAACTAGTGGTAGTCTCTAGCTTATAATATTAATAAATTTAGCTACTCACCAGAGTCTATGTGATTAATTTTTAATATATTACTACGGCTTATACATGAAATCTTTCTCTCCTTAAACATATCTTGACTTGGGACCTAGAGAACAGCAGGATTTATTCTAGCTTTCAGGTTGTAAGAGTTAAATAATTCATCATGGTCAGGTATGAAAGGTTTAATTACATTTTCATCCACATCTTCATCACAAACCCAATACAATTTCCCTTTGCAGACAAACATATATTACATCTTTTCTTCAATTTGAGATTCTGCAAACTAACTAATTCTAAAAATAAATCAGGATGTAAACTTTTCCAAAAAGAGAATGCTTATAATCTTCTCTAAATTCTGTTGAGTAGATTACAACTTTGATAAAAAATAAATGCTTTTAAAGAGAAATAATTGTATGTATAAATGAAGAAGAAAATTAGGCTTCTAATTTAAAACTAGAATCAGTTAAAATAAAACTCTAAGGGGCAGCTGGGTAGCTCAGTGGATTGAGAGCCAGGCCTAGAAATGGGAGGTCCTAGGTTCAAATCCGGCCTCAGCCACTTCCCAGCTATGTGACCCTGGGCAAGTCACTTGACCCCCATTGCCCACCCTTACCACTCTTCCACCTATGAGACAATACGCCGAAAGTTAAGGGTTTAAAAAAATAAATAAATAAAAATAAAACTCTAAGAAGCACTGAAAACAAATGTGCCACCATTTGCTATCTATAAGATGTTGTTACAAATAATGCTTTCTAACACTAAATCTATCAATATATATGGGGAAGAAGAGAGAGGAAGAAGAATTAAGCAGAGGGAAGAATGTGATCAGATCCCCAAGGAGATTATAAGGGTAGTTTGTATGGGGTAAGAGGCAAAACTGTGACAAAACTTTTTAAACTATAAAGGTTTTGAACAGTGGCCGTGTGCCTGTCATTCAAGACAAGTCTAGGGGGCAGATGGGTGGCTCAGTGGATTGAGAGCCGGGCCTAGAGGTTCAAATCCGGCCTCAGACACTTCCCAGCTGTGTGACCCTGGGCAAGTCACTTGACCCCCACTGCCTACCCTTACCAATCTTCCACCTATAAGTCAATACACAGAAGTTAAGGGTTTAAAATTAAAAAAAACAAAAACAAAAACAAAAACAAAAAAACAAAGACAAGTCTGGCTAAGTTTGATGAGGTTCAAAACAATAAAGTTGCTATTAGGTCATTCTACATCACTAAATATTTTCTTGGTCCCCAGCATTTATAAGATACAGAAGTGAGGCAAGATGCATTACTTTGGGAAGTACTCATACCATGAAATTATGGTTCCTAGATGCAAGTAATTCATAGTAATAAAAAAATTTTTTAAGAAATGTTTAATTCAGGTATTTCACTGATTCAAATTATCATCTCCCTTTCAGATATTCTGTATTAGTCCAATTTAGTGAAGTTTTACTATATTTAAGAAATTAGAACATATTATATTTTAAATTTGGATGATATATCTTTAATAAATATTTTCTTTCCTGCTACAGAAGATTACAGATATATATATATATATATACATTCTCTGTTAACATAGGACACTGGCACCTCTACTCAATTATCAATACCCATACATAAGCAATCAGTGTCACCAGGAAAGGGGAAATAAAAATATTCCAGGAGCTTTGTTACCAAAAACTACTTGCCTGAAGCCTCAAAACAAAGAGAAAAATGTTTCAGAAAGTTTTATATTCAACTACAGTCACTGAAAGTCATCAGTTGGAGTGAAGCATTTAAGTTTGTGACAAATACAGTAAAGTTCTATTTTGGTGACTGAGGTTAGGTCATTAAAACCATTTCTGAATGGTTTAATGGTTTTAAAATTTCTGAACAATTTCTGCCATATTATGCTTCAGGCATACCTCAGTTCAAATCTTACTTCAGACTATTAACTAGCTGTTTGACCCTGCACAAGCAACTTAAACCTCTGTCTGCCTCAGATTCCTGAACTATAAAATAAGGACATTACCTGCCTTAGAAAGGTTGTCAAAAAAAAAAGATCAAATGAGAATAAATTGTAAAAAGCAATTATGGTAGAAATAACATGTACATATTATGGACACATACAAAATGGATACAAAGTGATTTGCACTAGGGAAGGGGTTCTAAAAGACATTATCTAATTTTTTACACCTTAAATCAAATGTTATTTTTGAACTATGAATATTAATAAATTTCTGAAGATACGGTGAAAATCTATTTTTCCTTTATTTTTAATCTGCTTAGTTTAATAGGAACGACTAGACTGTGTCAACTGATGAATGCATTTGCACATAGACTAGAGACAGGGTCCTAGTGTTAATTAAATTGTCTAATTTTGAAGTTCTCATGACACCTGTGAGAGACTTAGCTACTCTGATCAAGAAGAAAATGATCCAAGACAATTTCAAAGAAACCATGATGAAAAATGCTACCCATCTCCAGAGAGAGAACTGATGAACTGAGTGCAGATTGAAACATGCTCCTTAAAATTGTTTTTCGTGTGTGCATGTGTGTGTGTTCATCAGCAATATGGTTAATGTGGAAATATGTACTGCACGTCCCTGTATAATCAATATTATATTGCTTGCCTTCTCAAGGTGAGAGGAAGGGAAAAAATTTGGAGCTCAAAAAATTTTTTATATGTAATTGAGGAATATATAACAAAATAAATAAAAATAGTAAAAGCTAAATATACTCTCCCCCCACCCCCAGTAAAATTGTACAAGCATAACAAAATTTTAAATCTAGTCCTTATCCCGGGCAGTTTTTATTGTACAAAGTGAGAACCTTCAATTATATACCATCAGGGTCAAGTTAATTTGTTGGTGTGAGTACTCATTCCATTGGCCACAAATTGCAATTAAGGTTCAGTGGTAAGAAAGCTGAACTTGGAAGTTCTAGGACCTCAGGCCCAATCAAAGAAATAACATTATGTTAAACACTTTGCAGATCTTAAAGTCTATAGAAGTGAGATATTATTATTATTATCATCGTCATCATCATCACTGTCATCACTGTTAATGCATTCTATCGCCAGACCCACATTCATAGCTTTTGTAGTTTGGCAGGATGACACACAAATAATTATAGAACTTGGGAGTCAGCAGGAACTTCCAAGGTCTAATCTTATCAGAACAATCCACTCCATAACTACTTGGCAATTTCCTCTTTCCTTGAAGACCTCAAAGGAGAAGGAATCCATAATCTTCTAAGGTTGTACATTCTACCTTTGGAACTTGGAAGTTTTTCCTCAGGCCTCTCAATTACTTCCACATACTGCTCCTATTTCTGATCTCTCTGGCAAGCAAACAAGCCTAATTAATCCCTTTTCCATATTCAAGCATATAGATAACTATCTTAGGCTTACTATTGAGCTTTTTTCTCCCCTTGGGCTAAATATACATCATATGGTCATCAGATGATAAACATGGTGTTAAGGCTCTTAATCAAACTAATCATCCTCTTCTAGATGCTAATTTCTCAATTTCTTCCTAATTTGGCTCCAAATATGGTCTGCCCAGGACAGAGTACAATGGGACTCCCCCATAATCTTCAATATCAATATTCTCTTAACATAATCTAACATTACAAGAGCTTTTGTTGACTTGGATTAATTTTCAGTTCATAAAAATTCTTCAGATCTTTTTCAGAATAACTCCTGCCAGACAGCCACTCTCACCTTATATTTGTGAAACTGACTTCTAAAAGTCAGCTTATTAAATTCAACCCGGCCTTCTTACCCAAGAAGATCTTTTTGGATCTTAACTCAGTCAATTGAACCTATTACAATTGTTCCTACCATTGTGCAATCTGAAAATCTGTTAAGCATGAAGTCTGTGGTTTTTATCCAAATCAGTGGTAAAAATATTAAATACTCAAATAAAAATATTTTTTTTTGAGTTGCCACTGATCTCTTGATCACCAAACTCAATGGCTTTTCCCTTCCTATTCCTCATCCCTGACATTTTTTGGGAGCACTTAATGTTGTTGACTTCCTGAATATTCTCTCCCCTTCTTAGTTTTTGTGACACTGCTCTCTCACTTGTAGCTTGGTAGGATGATCCTCTTACCTATCAGGTTGACTCATTCTCCTTTGCCAGCGGGCTATTCCTTTAGACTCTATATTCTAGGTGATCTTCTCTACATTCTCTATCTCATCAGCTTTCAATTCCGTGGGTGAGAAGAGCAGGCCAAAAAGTTGGCTATCTCTTTGTTGAGCTGCCCAGGCCTATAAAGCATTTGCTCTGAGGTAAATAAATTAGCTTCCAAAAGTTTTGAAGCTAGTAGCTATGGGGCTAGAAGACTGTGGCAATCTACTTGTGAATAAAATAGACTATCTGATTAACATAAACAAAGATTTTAGGTCCCCACCACCAGTTTGGCATACTCATTCTGAACCATTCCTGTCTCTATGACTTTGTTCTGGCTCTTCCTCCATTCCTGGAATGCTTTTCTCCTTACCTCCACTTCTTAGAATCCCTGGTTTCTTTTAAGACTTCCCTCTAAGGGCCATCTCTTCAGATGATCTTTCCTGATCTCCCCCAGTTCTCCCCAAACTGTCTTGTTTTATTTTGTTTATATTATGTATATACTAACAGATGAACATGTTGTCTCCTCCATGGTTGGGGGTGTTATCACTTTCCAAAATACCTTGTGTTCATCTTGTATATATTAAATGTATATTAATATATGCACAGTCTCCCTTGATATCATATTAACTCCTTGAAGGTAGAAGGGAATGTTTCATTTTCATATTTGTATCTTCAGAGCCTAGCAGAGTGTCCAACACAAAGTAAGCAATTAAAAAATGTTTAGCTGAATTATTATTTTGCATTTCCAAAACTGAAATAATTTATTTTAAGTCAAAACTTTCTCCTCCTGGAGACAGCAAGGTGACTTAGTGAATAGAAAGCCAGGCCTGGAGATGGGAGGTGCTGGGTTCAAATCCAACTTCAAAGTCATTCTAGCTGCATGACCCTGGGCAAGTCCTTACCAGCCTAGCCCTTACCACTCTTCTGTAGAAGGTAAAGGTTTACTTAGAAAAAATAAGCAACCTTTTCCTCCCACTCATTTTAGAGATCAGGAAATTGAGAATGACATGCAGGATGGTTAAGTGGTTTGTCCCAGAAAACAAATTAGAAATGAGTATGAACTCAGTTCCTCTTAATTTTAAATTCTACACTCTTTCTTCCTTCATTCCCAAACATTCCCTCTTCTGGGCTATCTGCAGGCCACAGCATCCCAGCTGGGCAGAAGGGGCTACTTCACAGCTGAAATCACATGGGACCTCACATCCACTGGCTTTTTTCACTTGAATCCTCAATAAAGAAAAGGCTGATTGGAATAAAGGTGCCTAATAAGACAGGCAGGATTAACTTTTCCAATAGATAAAGAAAATAGGCACATCAGTCATTAGGGCCAGAAGTTTAAACTTTTTAAAAAATTAATATAATTTCCTCAGTAGGTTCATACTGCTAAAGTGGCATTATAAAATTAAATCTGAAAGCTGGGTAGCCTAATATAATAACATCTGTAAGGTTACATGTACCACAAAATGAGACAAATACAAACTCAAAGAGATACAGAAAACAGAAATAAAATTTGAATGGTAAATCCAAGAGAGATTTATTTAAAGTTTGGTCGCCAGGGATCAATTACTCAATTCCAAAATAAGAGACCCAAGTCAGGATGGCTTATTTACAGTTAGGAAGGTTGAAGGTAGGGAAAATGAAGAGAGAGAAATTCTGGCCTGGACCAGAGGCCTGAACCAGGTAGGGATTCAGAGGCCCCAGCAGAGGGGGCACAGAGGTTAATTAAACAAGGCTTCTTGCCACAAGGCCTCCCTAAGGCTAGAGCCTCCAGAGATGCCAAGGGAAGAGAGTGTCAGCCTGACTTACCCAGGTGACAATTAAAGGGAAGCAGTCTGAGGTCTCACCTGAGCTCCTTCAATGCCAAGTTCAAAGTGCCCAAAAGCCCCGCACAGGAAGTTACCATCATATTTAAAAGAAAGCAGTTTTCCTCACTTCCTGCGTCCATCTCCAGTTTCATTTGGACAAATGGCAGCCTCAACCCTGGTTTGGACTGCCCAGGTGGCTGTCACTTACTATCATATGTGGGTCACAGACCTCCCCCCTCCCACTTAATTCTAAGTTGGGTGGAGTGACATTATTCCTGGTGGTTAAAGTCTAAAGAATGAATGAGGGTGAATTAATTCCACTTTTACAGTACAAACATCTGTTTTGAGTTGTAGTCAAAGTTAGATTTCCTCAAGAGGTACAGCTCTCAAGTAGCACAGCCTAAATTTGGAATCAATAAACTACTTGAGTTTAAACCTCAAGAACTAGTGAGAGATTTTTGAACTCCCCAGATCTAAAAAGTGAGAGTAACTATTTTGAGGACAGGAAAGCTTTGTTCTCATTTGTTCTGACTCAAAACAAAATTTAATAGATAATAGAGAGCACAAAAATCAAGTGTAAACTCACACTAGCCAAAAACTTCAAGATTTGAGCCTGGGATCATTGTAAGCATTGCTGCCTTCCATCATATTTGATTTCAGTGCCATTAAAAAAAAAAAAAAAAAAAAAAAAGACAAAACTGGAGGAGTTCCAAGTGAACTGGAAAGACCTCCAGGAACTGATGCAGAGCGAAAGGAGCAGAGCCAGAAGAACATTGTACACAGAAACTGATATACTATGGTAAAATCAAATGTAATGGACTTCTGTACCAGCAGAAAGCAATGACACAGGACAGCTCTGAGAGATATAAGAAAAACAGCTGCTTGAACCCATGGGTCCGGGTGGACATGATTGGGGATGTAGACTGGAAGCTACTACATCAATGAAACTACCAACAATTTGGAAATAGGTCTTGATCAATGACACATGTTAAAACCAGTGGAAATGTGCATCGGCCATGGGTGGGGGGAGTGAGGGGGGGTGAAGGGGAAAGCAGGAGCATGAATCATGCAACCATGTTAAAAACGAATAAATAAATGTTTAAAATAAATAAATAAAAATTTTAAAAAAGCAATCAACGGGGGGGGGGGGAGACAATTTGCATATTTTTACTGACAAATTGTCTTTTTAAATGAAAACAAATATAAATAAAAAATTAAAATTTACTCCATGAAAATTTAAACAACCCACAAAAGAGATATCAGCAGCTAACATCTACACCACCTACCTCTACAACTGAGTTTTTGGGAAGTCTGTCAATTTAAACATGAAGTAGCATCAATATCATCCATCATGTTCAACCTAAATTTTGTTGCATTTTAATGTTGTCTTCAAATTTACATAGCTGAAGTCAGATCCTCCTTCTTACAGGGTATACTTTCATATGTATTTAAACATTTCTTTGACTCTTTCAAATCTATTGTTTCTAAGGAGATAATAACATTCTTACATATTAAAATCCTTAATTTTTTCAGCCAATTGCACTGGTCACAAAGTTGGATTACAACTTCTTGTTTTTAGCTATAGTGCTGTTATGAATATATGTTTTAAACAGAAAGGAGTACTCTGACTGGTAATAATCCTCTTAAAAAAAAACAAACAAAAAACAACCTTACCTTTTATCTTAGAATCAATCCTTTGTATAGGCTCCAAGGCAGAAGAGCGGTAAGGGTCAGACAATGGGAGTTAAGTGACTTGTCCAGAGACACACAGTTAGGAAGTGTTGGAGGACAGATTTGAACCCAGGACCTCCCTTCTCTAGGTCTACTTCTCAATTCGCTGAGCCACCTAGCTACCCCCAATGATCCCCTTTGGATTAGAGATCTCTGAACCAAAACGTATCATAATTCTGTGATTTTAAAAATAGAATTCTACATTGCTTTTTAAAATAGTAGACTAGTTCTGAATCTCATCAGCAGTGAAATATCATGCCTTGCCTTATCCTCTTATGTTTTTTCATTTTATATGATTATTGCCAATTTACTGGGTATAATGATTTGCTTTAATTCATATTTCATTGTTTTAATTTTGCAATTTCAAACTTGTTTTAATTTGCATTTCTCTGATTGTTAGTCATTTTGAACACTTTTAACCATAATTGATCATTTGTTTTTCTTTTTAATTTGTGTAAATTCCCTATAGATTCTGAAGGTCAGACTCTTAGGTCTAATGAATTTTTTCATCTTACTCTGGCTGCACTGTTTACTTGTGCAAAAGCATTTCATTTTTACAATTATCAAGAGTCTTGTCTTGTGATTTCTTCTATAATGCATCTGGTTAAAAAAATTTCTCCTATTCAGATTTGCGAAAGAATTTAAATTCCAAGGAATTTAAATGCTTACCATCCAACTGTATGACTGTATTCTATTCTAAGTGTGAAGAGTCTCTAGGGCAAAGGAAGAATTGACAGTGCCATGGCAAAGTGCAGAGTCCCAGCCTCGGAGGTCAGAAAGACCTCTGTTTAAATCCTGCCTCCCATTCATTAAACTCCAATGGCTCTCCATGGTCTTTGGGGTCAAATATAAAGTTGTCTGTTTGGCGTTTAAAGCTTGGGGCCTTCCTACTTTTCCTGGGTCTTTTAGACCTGGCTGACTCCCGTCCTCAAGATCTGGTGGCTCTGGCCTCCTCACTGCCCCTCACAAGACACACTCCATCTCTGGGGCTTTGGGCAGTTTGCACTGGCTGTCCTGGTGCCTGGAATGTTCTCCCTCCTCTGGCCTGCCTCCTGGCTTCCTGAGTCTCAGGTCAAATTATCCCCTCTCCCAGAAGCTCGCCTCTTATTTAAGGCTAGCCTTCCCTCCGTGGACGAGTGCCCACTTGTCCGGTCTTCACCTGGTCTGTGCCTAGCTCCTGCTGTCTGATCTCTCCCATCAGACGGTGAGCTCCTTCTGAGCAAGGGTGAGCTTGCCTCTGTGTCGATCCTGGGCATTTAGTCACTGCTTGGTGACTGACTCTGGGCAAGCTGCTTATACTCTTTTTCTCAACTGTAAAATAATGTTGAACTAAGTGGCCTCAAAGGTTCGTGCGGCTACGCTCCTTTCCCTGCGAGTACACGTTTACAGTCCATCTGGGGTGTCTGGGCGTGAGGCCACCCCGGGAAGAGCAGGGGGACAGAGGGTAGGAGGGGGGATGGGAAGGCTCTGTCCCCAAGACCACGCGGGCCACCGAGGCCAGGGACAGCTCAGGACTCAAGACCGCAGCCATGCTCAGCACTCAGCCTCTCGAGTCCAATTTCTGATGTCGCCGGGGTGGTGGCACAGTGGCTGCTGGGGAAGCAGTGACCAATGCCCAGACAGCCATGGAGCCCGAGTCCAGGCCTGGGCAGATACATCTCGCTGCCAGAGGATGATGACAACAGCAGCAGTGGATGCTGATACTATACGTTATCTCATCTGAACAGTCAGAGGCCTTAGAAGATGAGACGTCCTAAAGCGAGCGGAGAAGCTGTGCCCACTGGCTGGCGCCGCGGCCTCGGGGCCTGGAGTATCCCAGGAAGTCAGTGATGCCGTCCCAACACCATGGCCCGTGGCTGGAGCACACGCTCAACCCAGAGTTCCATCTCCAGCCTTTATCCAGACAATGTGTGACAATGGGCTCAATCCTTCATGGTGGAGAGCCTTAGTTTCCTCATCCATAAAATGGAGCTACAGAAGATTTGTCCTTTCTACTTCCCAGGGCTGGTAGGAAGAAAAATGCCTTGAAAACCTTAAAAGCACTTTATAAATTCTGACAGTCACAAACAATTTAAAATATAAAATGTTCCGGAGCCAGGTTTACCGAGAAGGCTGATTTCTCCTTGGAAAGACACGATGGGATCTGCAGGCCATCATCACTGTTCTTTTAGTGACCACAAAAAGTGAAAACATCTACCCAAGTCTGCATGTTCTGAATAAGACCGAGAAGGCCTTGGAATCACCGCATTTCGGATCTGGAACGGAGATGTGCGGCCATCTCGTCCTAGAAGAGAACCCTATCCTCTCCCTACAAACAAATACCAACAAGCGGTCCTTCCAGCCACTGTCTGAAGACCCCTAATGAGAGAAAACCTACCACCTTCCAAGGAGGTCTGCTCTACTCTGCCAATGCGCTGACTACTAACAAGTTTATCTTTACTCCAAACCTAAACTTAGCTCTTGAGGTTGCACCCTCTGCTCCTATTTTTGCTCTCTGGGGACAAGAGGCGTCTCTCCTACACAAAAGACCACATTTATTATCATGTGAGCTCTCTAACTCTCTTTCCTAGGTTAAACATTCCCAGTTGTTGAGGCAGCTAGATGGGGCTGTAGTCAGAGCTGTGGACTGACCTGCAGTCAGGAAGACCTCTCTGTTCAAATCCAACCTCAGCAAAGTCACTCACCCACTGAGAGGCCTGTCTGCCACAAGGTCCTCATCTGTAAAATGGGGATAATATGAGCAGCTACAGCCCAGAGTTGTGATAAGGGTGAAACATTTGTAAAAGCACGCTGCAAACCTTAAAGTGTGCTATAGATGCTAGCTATTATTATATGGAGTCCTCTTGGTATACGTAAAATTCATTATGGATTCTGAGGATGATGGTCTCAAGGCCATTCACCACCCTCTAGCTGCATTTCCTCAGATACTCTCCCACTTACTTTACATTCTCCCTAAAATGTTATGCCCACAATGGCACGCCCAATGTTCCAAATCCCCTCTGACCAGGCCCAGTGTTAGGAACGTGCCTCCCTTATTTATGTCTCCTCCAATGTGAATTAAGGTTCCATTCAGTCCCTTGGTTGCTATGTCACACTGCTTCTTTATGTGGACTGTCAGTTCCCCCAAACCACACATCTTTTTTGAAGTACCATCTAGCTGCATGTCCTTTATCTTGTACTCATGACATCAATTTTCTGAACCCAATGTAATACTTTAAATTTAGCCTTATTCCACACTGGGCACCAGGACAAAGATATAAAACAAAATGCAGTTCCTACCCTCAAGAAATTACATTTTACTATTGGGGAGAGGAAGCACAAAACAAAGCAAAAACATAAACAGTTAAGTACACATATGAAATTTCATTTTTGTAGATCCCCTTCTGAAATCCAAGTCTGTTCCATCCCTTGTATTCCTGTCTCTGTCCACTATTGTCTATTCTCCCAACTTTGCTTCACAATTTTTTAAAGCATGTCATCTGTGTCAATGAAAAGTTACTGATTAAAATATTAAACATCACAGAGACAAGCATAGATTTCTGTGACTCTCTTTTGGAGATCTCCTTCCAAGATGGCAACATACTAATTACGACCATACTTTGGATCTGGCCATTAAACCAGTTCAAAATCTACAATACAGTCTCATCCATGTCTTTCAATCTTTTCCACAACAGTATGAATGACTTCATCAAATGCTCCATTAAACGTAGGTAAAAATTTTATACTATTTCCACATGAATGTCTACTTATATATTAGAACTCAGCATGTAAAGAAAATCAGTTTGATGAGTCAAGGCACTAGTATTTTGGGTGCTAGCAATTAGGGCAGCTAGGCAGTGTAGTGGATAAAGTACCAGGCCTGGAGTCAAGAAAACATCTCCCTAAGTTCAAATCTGGCTCCAGACATTTAATAGTTGTATGACCCTGGGCAAGTCACGTAACCTCATTTACTTCCTCAACTATGAAATGATCTGGAGAAGATGGCAAACTACTCCTGTACCTGTCAATAAAATCCCAAATGGGGGTCATAAAGAATCACTGAACAAGAACAAAGGGAGCAACTTAGACTGTAAGAAATTGGCCCAACGCGGCAACTTTCTGTTCTCCTTAGGATACACGCACTATGTATAGTCCACACTGTTAGTGCTGACTACAGAACCACACTATTATATTACCATTTTACAGGACTGCCTGAAGCCCTTCCACATCTGTTACTGCAACTCATCTTCCCAATCACCTAGCAGGGGAAGTAGAGAAATGGCTGTTGTTGGTCTCAGCTCCACAGAATCACAGCGGGCCCAGGGCTCAGAGGACACCTGGCGCAGACCTGGGAGGACAAATCCTCTTACAAAGGGGCCCTACAAAGGATTGGACAGTCTCCAATTCAAGGCTCCCAGCAATGGGGAGTTCATTCCTTCCCAAGACAACCTGTTCCACTTGTGGTCTAATCCCTTTTCCATATCAGCCATTCAAAGCTTCTTTTCTTCTATTTTTCCAAGCTAATTGTTCCCAGTTTCTTCTAATAAACGTTATGAATAGATGATTGTATCAAATGATCTCAAGGCCATTTATGGACTTGACTGTTTCAACTTAAGTATAGAACTTTACACGCAAATACATTAAATTTCCCATAATTAGGTGAAGTCCATTAGCCCATTCTGTTGAGGTCTTTTTGAAGCATGACTTTCCTCTGATATGTTAGCTATATCCCAACTGTGTCACCTGCAAACTTGATAAGCATGTTTTCAACGGATAGTGGATAGGTCCTAGACCTGGGGAAACTATGTCTACCAAGGCAAGAAGTGGCATCTACTCTCACCTGAGAGTCTTAGAGAGTTACCCATAGAACAGAGATATTAAGTGACTAGCCCAGGGTCACACAACCAGTATTATGTCAGAGGCAGACCTAAAACACAGATCTTCCTGCTTCTAAGGTGGATTCATCATGCAACCCTATTGCGGCTTCATCCAAATCACTGATAAATGCTGACCAAATGCTGAGGGGCAAAGTTCAAGGAGTCAGTAAGAAATATATCTGCCTAAAACAGTGATGTCTCTACAATGTCAAGTTTAGAGAATTTGTTACTAGAATTTTCCTATGAATTCAATGAATAATAAGTGCCACCATCATCAAAAAGTATCTAGGTGCCTATCATTAAACTTTATTGTTCTTGTCCTGGTACAAAAAAAAACAAAAGATACACTGTGTATTCAATTGTAAACAGTTTTTAAATGCTATCCCAAGATGCAGTATCTAAATGCTCATTTTAAAGTCATATTCACTTAACTGAGTCAATACAGATGCATTGCAATCAGCACTATCAGAGAGAATATTTATATTGATGAAATCAATAACCAGTTTTCCAGGGTGATGGAACGGACCAAAGTAGATGAAAAACACAAAAAGCCAAGTCTAGATCCTATTTTGGAAACCATGCAATGCCTTCAATAATTTCAAATTTTTCATTGTTGTAAAAAACTATATCTAATAAAATGTTCACTAAATAATGCTACATGGCTACGAGGGGAATCAAAACTGCAAGTCACCCAGAGGGCTCCCCAGTTTCTAGCCTGGACCCCTGTACCGAGATTAGGGAGAGAGAACTGCCCCTAAGCAGCCTGCCTCAGACCTACCTTGCTGCTGCTCTCCAATCTCCATCCCACAATGCCTCTAGCTCTCCTTGGGTTCCCATCCCCACAGATAGGCAGCCTTTCTCAGTGTCCCTTCCCTGCTCCCTACAGTCCCTCTCTAGTCTTCGGAACACTCATTACATCAATTATAAAAGATAAGGCCAAATCAATTGCCCTATGGATTTGCCTCTTCCCAGGTCACCATTCCCAGACAAACCCATATAAGAAAGTCTTATTAGACTAGAAGCTCCTTGAAGGCAGGAGCTCTTTCTTTTTCTATTTGTATCTCCAGGACTTTTAGAACAGCCTGGAATAGAGTTAGCACTAAATAGATATTTTTACTTCATTCATCTAGTTATTGAAGAGAACAACACATGCTAGGTAGAAGACTGTAGGATGTTACTAATGATTGTCTGCCTAAAAGTGGTCTAAAAAACACTGAGGAAATATGACAAGATAAAAAGGGGGGAATAGGGAGGAGGATCACATAAAATGAGGCAAATGACAGAGCCTAAAGACACTTTTCAGTATTTATAGAATAAGAAGCCTGAATGATTAATAAAGAGACATGGACAAGAATTTCACAGGGTAAGAAGTCATGGGGGGGATAGCAATCTGTCTGGGTAAAGATGAAATGACTCCATGAAAGCTGAGTACTAAAATAAGATTGTCCAATAGCTTAGGAAATTCTGGTAATTGCTTTCCTTTTCTATGTTAAAGTATGTGGTGGCAGAAGAAAAAGAAAAGGATTCATCGATTCTTAAAATTCAAAGTCATGGTGATGCATCTCTTATATGTCACAGAGAACATTCTGACCCGGTTCTCATTGTTTTCAGCATGCTGTTCTGAGAATTATTGAGGATTTAGGAAGTTTAATCACACTCAGCTGCTTTCGCAATGCACCATTCCATTCAGAAAACCAGAATAGTCATTTGTAATCTCAAAGTTCTTTAGTGTGTCTCAATAATCCAACAGTCTACAAGCATTTTATTTATTGAGGCTGTGTGTATGCCAAGAGCAGTAATTATAATAAAAGCAGTCAAAAACAATTATTCTCAGCATCCTGTTGATAGTCAAATGGGGCTGCTTCGAGAGGAGGCCATATTTTCTTTCATAGCACCCCTTGAACTCATGTATTAAGTGCTTAATTGAGTTAGGTCCTTAAACTCAATTTCTGTCCCTTAAGAAACAAAACATTTTCTAATGAGATTTGACAGAGAGAAACTGCTGTGGTTCAAAGGGGGAAAATGGTAGATGAGAATCAGAGGACTTGAGTTTGAATCCCATCTAGCCATCTAGTATCAGTGATGACTTTTTATAGATGGAGTGCCATGCTGTGCCCCACCCCCCACATGATGGGTCACCCTACACAGGGGAGGGAGAAAGCACTCCCATTGGACTGCTGGGCAGAGGGGTAGAGGACGTGAGAAAATGTCATCAGGCATGGTAGAAGAGGGGAGGGGAGCAGTTCCACCCAAGGTCCTCTGCTGTTCTAGTAAAGCCCTGGGAGGAGGTGGGGGCTGAATGCCCACAGAGAGTGCTCTGTGTGCCATCTTCCGTACCCATGCCATAAGTTCACCATCACTGATCTAGCTTAACACATACCTGAAAAAGAATTCTGTCTGGAACAAAAATTCTTAACCTGGGATCTAGGAAACAGTTTGAAAACTATTTTGATAACTATTTCAATATAACTGGTTTCCTTGGTAACCCCACAATGTATTTCATTTTGTGCGCTTAAAAGCCTCACTATGAAAAGGGGTCCATGATACCCCTGAAAGATTAAGAGGCCCTTCTCTACAACAGCCCTGACAAGTGGTCAGCCTCGCCTTTGTGTGGAGACTCATACTGTAACCCTGTGACGTTCATTACAGGCCACGGTGGCATGTTCCAGCTACTGCAAAAAAGTCACCCTGTGCCCCACTAATGAGTGGGTCAGAATAATCATCATTATGTGTAGGTCTATTATTAAAATCTAGAATAACATAACTGTATTCTATAAGTAAGAAGTCAGACTGCATGGGGTCTGGAGTCAGAAGACTTGCCTTTGGGCTCAGATACTCATTCTCTGTGTGATCCTGAGTAAGTCCTTACTTGTTTAACTTACTTATTTCAGTTTCCTCATCTGTAAAATGGGGATAATAACAGCACCTGCCTCCCAGGATGGTTGTAAGGATCAAATGAGATAAGAATTGCAAAGCGCTTAACAGAGCCTGGAACATAGTGCTACATAAATATCAGCTGATTTTGTTATTATTCCTAGTAAATGCAAGTTACTGTCTTGAAAGCATGTTTGGGCCTAAAATGACTGAGGAGATTAGAATTCGGCTCCTCCTTTGCCATTTAGTTTCTGTCCTGCACAATTAGAAACCCTGAAATGAATTTGTATTTTTTTTTTATATATTTTTTTTAATTTTAAACCCTTAACTTCTGTGTATTGACTTATAGGTGGAAGATTGGTAAGGGTAGGCAATGGGGGTCAAGTGACTTGCCCAGGGTCACACAGCTGGGAAGTGTCTGAGGCCGGATTTGAACCTAGGACCTCCCGTCTCTAGGCCTGGCTCTCAATCCACTGAGCTACCCAGCTGCCCTGAATTTGTATTTTTTAAAGAGTTCAAAAACACTTCATTTAGTTGTCATTCAACAATCTATCCCTGTAGCTGAACTTCAAAAACAGCTGTTTCCACAGCAAGATTTTTAATGCATTTTAAATGGGTTTGACAGTTTTTTCCTTATCCTGACAGTGACTGCTTCATTATCAAATTCATTTTTTCTAAAACTTTTTTTTAAAACCCTTAACTTCTGTGTATTGGCTCATAGGTGGAAGAGTGGTAAGGGTGAGCAATGGGGGTCAAGTGACTTGCCCAGAGTCACACAGCTGGGAAGTGTCTGAGGCCGGATTTGAATCTAGGACCTCCCATCTCTAGGCCCGACTCAATCCACTGAACTACCCAGCTACCCCTTTTCTAAAACTTTTAAGCAAATCAAATGAAAAATAGGAATATCTAGAAGAAATGAAAAGTTAATACATGTTATGTTACAAAATACATGTTGCTCTATTATGTTATATAACATACATGTAGTATCATAATAGGCCATATATAATAGAGGTTTCAGATTTGCACACCATTACATACACATTATCTCATTTGACCATCATGAATAACCTTGTGAGGTAGGTACTATTTTTATCCTCCCCATTTTACAGATGAAGAAACGAGAGCAAAGAGAGAATAAGTGATTTGCCCAGGATTGCATAGCTAGTATTATATATTATTATATATTATTATCTGAACCCAGGTCTGTTTTTCTAAATTTAAATATGTTTTTTATCCATGTATTTTCTCTGACCCCTCATCTTGTTTCTGACTCCACTTTGCTTTTCTTTTTTTTTTTTTTGCTTTTTTTTTCCCAGCCACAACATGGCTGGTCACTTGAAACTCTCCCCTGATGCCATAAAAATTAATATCCTAATGATTTAAAAACACACAACACACTGGGGGCAGCTGGGTAGCTCAGTGGATTGAGAGCCAGGCCTAGAGACGGGAGGTCCTAGGTTCAAATCCGACCTCAGACCCTGGGCAAGTCACTTGACCCCCATTGCCTACCCTTACCACTCTTCCACCTATAAGTCAATACACAGAAGTTAAGGGTTTAAAAAAAATTAAAAAAACAAAAAACAAAACACACCTCACAGGGTCAGCTGGGTAGCTCAGTGGATTGAGAGTCAGGCCTAGAGACAGGAGGTCCTAGGTTCAAATCCAGCCTCAGACACTTCCCAGCTGTGTGACCCTGGGCAAGTCACTTGACCTCCATTGGCACTCTTCCACCTAGGAGCCAATACACAGAACTTTAGGGTTAAAAAAAAAAACAAAAACAAAAACAAAACCACACAAATCAACTATAGTCCCAAAGGCTACCAAAATGGTCTATCTAGCATCAAAAGATGTAGAAAGATGGAGGTTAAAAAAAAAAGTACCCAAAATAGACCAAATCAGGAAGTCTTTCAGAATTTCCTCCTATTTTCTCTAATCCAGACACAAATAATTCTGGCAATAGCTGCATATCCATTTTATCAGTTACTATGACATAAACTTTAACAATCCTTGGATTATGTGTCCTTTACATTGTCTAAGTTTGCCAAACATCAGTTATTTCATTTCTCAGTAGCACAAATGCCCTGAACCAACAGGGGAAGAGAGGAAAGTAAAATTAATCAATTTACTCTGATCAACGCAACAACCACAATTCCTAAGAACTAATGTTGTGTGGTTCCAATCTTCTGCCAGAGAGGTGATGTACTATTTTTGGAATGACATATTTTCAAACATCACCAATATGGGAATTTGCTTTATGACTATGCATATTTACTAAAAAGGTTTCATTTGTCTTCTCTTTTTTGTTCAGTAGAGGGGAAAGGAGAGTGATAGGAAAAAGTAGCTTCCAAAAAAGAAAAAAGGTTGCTGCAACATTAAAAAAAAAAAAATTATACAGAAGAGAACATAAGCCTGGAAAAAAAAAATCACAGACAAGCATAACAGCTTTGATTACATCCTAAATTTATTTGGTATTTTAAAAGAAATGCTAGCTGTACCTAATATTTGAAGTTTTGTGCTACAAGAATGTTCATTTAAACCAGTGTTTATAAAGTTAAAATTAAAAAAAATTCAATTCTAAAAATTAAAACAAATCAATGTTAGGTATAGTTTAAAGCATAAAATATAAAAAGCTAGATTTTAAACCTAGCCAAACCAATTCAATAAGCATGGTGATTATTTGCTAATTTGTAACAAAAAAAATTAAATTCTTTTAAATAGCAATGGTGAATTTATTATTCTATTTTCATACAACTTTTTCAGGAACATATCTATTGTGCAAAGTGAAATAGACCCGCAATGATACACACTGGGAACACCTGTATTATTGATTTCAGCAGAAATTCTATCCTGCTAGACTATACTTGAACATATTCCTGGACTACATCAATCAAAAGAAAAAGCAAACAAAACTAAAATGACTTGATATGCCCTTATATTATATTACGTGTAATTAGATGATACAGTGGATAGGGTCTTAGGACTTGGAGACAGGAAGACCTGAGTTTGCCTCTAGCCTCAGACCACCTGTGTGACTTTGGGCAGGTCACTCAACACCTGTCATTCTCAGTTTTCTCATCTGTACAAGGGGATGATAGCATCTGCTTCAAAGGGTAGTTTGAGATTACAAAATGCCTTAGCACAGTGTCTAGCACACGGTAGGTGCTTAATAAATACTTGCTGTGAAGCATTACATAAACATTAGCTATTATTATTATAATTATCTTGATGAAAAGCTCCTTAAAAGTTAGAGATGAGTCTAGATGCTTTCAAAATGGTTGTCTGAATAAAGAATCCCTTGTTTATATGTAGAAAAGATCAGTAGAACATTTTTAGATGAATAAAAATGCTGTAGTATAAAAAAAAAAAAAGTTAAACACCTTTCATTTGAAAATAGTATGTAATCCTTTTGGTTCTCACCATTCAATAAATTCAGTTTTTATGAGGGGAAAAAATATCATGTGTTTTCCATGCTCCTTTCTAGGTGCATAGCAACATGCTGGCTGCATTTGGGCCATTTTACAGACACGCCGTGCCAATGACCAGCAGAACCCAGACTTTGGGACACCCAGCATCGTGCTAGTTTACTCCTAAATCAGGAAACAAGATTAGTACTTGAGGTGAAGCATCTGAGAAGGTTTTTTTGTCTCCCCTCACAAGCAGCTCATCTTGAAAACTCTTCTTGTAAACACAGAAGTGGCTGGGGTGGGGTGGGGAGTCCCGCTGTTCTTGGAGGAGGCCCCTGGCTTTAACGATTTACCATGACTCAGACTCATATGACCCTGTCTGAATTCTACAGGATTCCTACTCCATTTACTATAAAATATTCATTTTCAGGTTTTTGAGTCTCAGAAGACACAACTACTCGAACTCCTCTTACAGCGTGTTCAATGACAAATAAAGAACAAAGGGGATCTCAGCCAGCAGCAAAATGCTCTTTAGAACCCCAAATTCAAGGCTACGTGACAGCAGGGAGCATGTGCAGGGAGAATGCCCTGAAGAGGGGAGACTGCAGAACCACCACCAGGGAGCTGGGCCTTTTAAAGCTCTTCCTATGCCATCTTCTTCAACCTTACTCACCCCGGTGGGGGGAAGGGAGAAGGACGAGCTCCTCTAGCTCCGGCTGTGTGCCAAGCCCTGTGCTCAGTGCTACATGAATGTCCCACTTGATGCTTACAACCACTCTTGCAAGGTAGGTTGGTGCTACTATCGCCACTTTACAGCTGAGGCAGGCAGAGGTTCAGCCACTAGGCCAGGTCACACAGCAGCCTGTAAGAACTCAGAACTCCTGCCTTCAAGCCCTCGTGTCTAACTCCTCTCCCGCTCCAAGTTCCCCTCTGACGGCGGGGAGCCTTCCCTCGGAGATGACCCCAAGCATAGTTTGTCCCCACTGTTTGCCCGTGGCCTGGCAGCTCCTGAAGGGCAGAGCCCGCTTTTGGTCTTTCTCTTGGCTTGGCGATTGCTAGATGACAGACTGACTCTTCCACAGGAACATCAAACGGGCTAAATTGGGAAAACTACATGAAGAAAGTGAAAGACAACTTTAAATCACACAACCGCAAAAGGAAGAAAAGCGTGGAGTTCTGGAAAAAGTGCTACACCTAGAGGCACAAGGCTTGGGTTCAAATTTTGTCTCTGGTGTTCTACTTAATCTCCTGCTGCTCCCAGACACTCTTCAAGACCATACATTAGGATGGTCTGACAAGGTATATGGATGGAGGAAGCTTCCATGCACTAATGAAATGGCAAGGCTCTCTAAAATACAAAAAAAGACAGTCACCTGCATTAGTGATACTTCCTGGAATTTCCAGCTATTCTAAGAATAGGTGGAAAATTACAAACCAAAACTCATGTTTTAAAGTATTTTTCCTATATCCAAAATAAAGCAGAAAAATGTAAGAAACAACCACTTGACCAACCACTATTATTAGCGGATGACTACGAGGCTAGGGACAGTCCTATGCTCTAGCAGGGCCACAAAGGGAGGCCAGCAGGTAGAGGCTGGACAGATTAGATCCAAGAGACCTTGGAGAAGGCCCTCACAGCAATGGGATGGGTCAGCTTGAAGGAGATTCTCATGGGTGGAGGACATCTCCAGCAGCACAGAAGGCTGCTGCAAAGGAATTTGGGTGAGAGCACTGTGACAAGTATTCCGGTATTGCCATCAGCAAACAGTGGTGAACAGGCCAAATCCGGTCTTCCTGTGAGCTAAGAAT
Organism: Gracilinanus agilis; assembly: GCF_016433145.1. Lineage (NCBI taxonomy): Eukaryota > Metazoa > Chordata > Mammalia > Didelphimorphia > Didelphidae > Gracilinanus > Gracilinanus agilis. Next base: position 421,760,363 of record NC_058133.1, on the reverse strand, counting down.
TATGGCGACTTTTTCCCCCCTAAATCCTCACCTTCTGTCTTGGAACCAATACTGTGTATTGGCTCCTTGGTGTAAGAGTGGTAAGGGTAGGCAATGGGGGTCAAGTGACTTGCCCAGGGTCACACAGCTGGGAAGTGTCTGAGGCCAAATTTGAACCTAGGACCTCCGGTCTCTAGGCCTGGCTCTCAATCCACTGAGCTACCCAGCTGCCCTTATGGTGACATTTTAAAATGCAACAAAATTTTATTTGAGAATAGAAAGAAATTAGTCTCCCCTCTTGGGTAGATTTGGTCCTGAATAATGCCTTAGTGCACCCTGGAATAGATTACAGAGTACTTGGAGAAACTAAAAAGAGAGAAAGGAGGCACACTGTAAAAAGCTGTAAGGGCCAAACAGAGGCATTTGGGTCATAGGGAGTCACTGGAGTTTTCAGAGTAAGGGAGCAACCCCATCCAATCTTCACTTTTACAAAAATCACTCAGATAGCCAGGTGGCCGAGGAATTGGAGGGAAGGGATTTGTGAGGCAAAGTTGGGAGAAATAGAGAAGAGTGGACAGAAAGCGATGAGGGCCCAAACGAGGGAGGTGTCTGACTAGAGAGAAGGGGACAGAGATCTGGTAACGGCCTGGAGAGGATGGGGAGAAGGAAGAACCCAGGATGATTCCAAGGCTGTGAACCTTGCCGGGAAAAGCTGGGGCCAGGAGCCCAGAAGATCATCTGTTTATAATGCGTCCAGTCTGAGATGCCCAGGCCAGTTGAGTTTGGAATGTCCAATGGGCGGCTGATCCGGCGGAAGTGGGTAGAGCCCAGGAAAGAGCTGGCCTGGATAGGGTGCCTTGGCGTAGGACCACTGAACCAACGGGAGCCGATGAGAACACCGCATGAAAGAAAAGACAGAAAAAAGAGGGTCCCCGAAGGACAAGAGCCCACTAAAGAAAGAAGGGAGGAGGAAAACCCAGGAAAGGCTCTGCAGGACCAGGGGATCCTCGGTGTCAAAAGCTGCAAAGAGGTCAAGAATGAGGATGGAAAAAGATGGTTAGAGTTAGCAAATCGGTCACTTTGGAGAGAAAAAAATACAGTGTAATCCCTACACACAAGAAGTTAATTCAGAAGGGGTATGTGACACATGTGCATGTGAACAGGTGAGGAATATATGTGCAGCAGAAATAGAAAATTATTCCATATGGGAGAGTTTGGGGAGTTGTTTGGGCCGCCACTAAAGAAAAGGACAGGAAAAGCTTCATGCATTTAAAGCCAGTGACGAAGAGGCAAGGAGAGTACGGAGGCCAGGAGCCAGGAGTCTCCACGCCCTGTGCAAGGACTGGAGAGGGGAAAGGTGGCAGATAGGCACATCAGGAAAATGAGTTTGGCAGGAGCCGGGCAGGCTGCACCGGGGCGGTGAGAGACCCAAGAGGAAAGAAATGGAACTGGCATGTGTGGACAGATGGCTTTTCCAAGGAGTCTAGCTGAGGAGAGAAGTGTGTTTCCAGGCAGCAGGAGAGAACACTAGATGGGACAACAGATAGAGGGAGCAGAAGAACCCTGGCGGAGGCCTAAAGACTGCCCTAGGCCGGGAGGAGGGCTAAAGGAGCAGAAAGCAGGGGTGAAAGCAGGAGAGGGGGAAGTTCTCCTCACATAGTTTCCATTTTCCCAAGGAAGTGCAAGTTGCTCAGGGCAGGTGGAGGGGGAACTTGAGGAAAGAGCAGATGGCTTAGGAGAAGGACAGAATTCATTAGGGAGCAGCGGGCCTGACTGGACACAACTCTGGAATGGACCCTTGTCGGCAGGGTTCTGTGACTTCTAACACTATTTAGCACCAATGCGTGCTGGCTGAGGGGCTGTGGGTGTTATCTAGGTCTTGTCTATGGATCCAGGAAGCACAGAGGCCACTGGATGGAAGGGAGGAGAACAGACAACACAGAGGGGATGATGGCCTGGAGATAAAAAGTTACAGGAAGAATAAAGAGCTTGAAGAGACGTAAATCATAGAAAGAAATGGGAGGATGAAATGTTATATAACCCAATGAATGAATTTTAGAATTCCTAATGGCAAGAGCCTTGGGGCTCAGAGAATTGGAGAAGTGGATCATGGGAATGGAACAGATTGAGGAACTGGGAGTGCAAGTTTATATTTTGTAATCTTCAGTGTGGTAACCTTTTCATATAGAGGCCGAACACTGGACTTACACAAAAAGTCCTTTAAAAGTCCCTTAAAAAGAACCTTTAAAAAAGGTTCAAATCCTTGTTCTGAAGCTTACTCGTTATAGAACTCTTAGGCAAAGTACTTATCCTTCCTGAATTTGTCTTCTCACCCTAATTTGGGAATCATAATACTGGTAATATCTTCACCCCACAGGGCTGTTTTAAGGAAAACATAAAAATTTTCTGTAACATATAAATGTGAATAATTGTTGGTACTGCTCCTTTGGAAGTGATTTTGCTAGGTTCTTATTCACGCTAACAGTATTTTCTATGATAGCCTGACCCAGAAGCCAGCTCCGGACTCTCTTGACTTTTCTGCTTCTGCCCTGAAGGAAGGTAATGGAGATGTTGGAGACACCTGGCTGCCTTCTCTCTACTGGTGAATGAGTTCTTCTTTGGAACCCCCTGAATGAGGAAGTTAAATGCCCAAGCCAGCCACAAGAACTTTTGAGGCCCAGAATTATATACCTGACCTCCTCTAAGTCCTTTTCTGGGTAGTGTTTCTCCATTTAAATGTAAACTCCTTAATGGGCAGGGGCTGCCTTAATATTTGCTTATATTTGTATTCCCAGTGTTTTAGCACCTACTGCCTGGCATATAATAAACATTTAATAAATTATTTAATCTAATTGGAAAGTTATGGGAAATGGAAAAGTACAGGAATCTGCTTATAAATCATAAAATCATAGAACTCTATCTGGAAGGAACCTCGGGTTATTTAATCTTACTCCCTCATTTTACTGATAAAGAAATTGAAGCCTAAGGAAGTCGAGCAACTTGCCTAAAGGTTACACAAGTAGTAAATCTCAGAGGATCTTGAATCCAGTATTCTTTTCAATAAACCACAATGAAAAAAAAAATCTAGTTTTTAGAATGCATATTTTATTTAACCTACTTTTGGAGATCTCCCTAGAGAAAAGCTAAACTTAGATTTTTTCAAAACCCTAATCTTCTGTCTTAGGATCAATACTAAGTATTGGTTAAAAAAGGGCCAGGCAATTAGTTAAGTTGACTTGCCCTGGGTCACCCAACTTATATCTGAGGTCACATTTGAACCTAGGACCTCCCAATTCCAGAATTGGTTCTATCCACTGAACCTAGCTGCCAGTATGGATTTTTTTTTAAAACTATTAATTTTCTAAAGGTTAGTAATTAACAACTGAGCATTACATGAATTAAATCTAACTTTTGGTGAATATCCTGATCTAAATACATCACCTAAAAAAAGACTAGTCTTGAGAGATTCTTTTGAAATAAAACAATAAGTCAAAATGGATTATTGATACTACCTTATCATGAAGAACCTAAGATCCTCTATCAAAGGTTTAGAACTAAAGGTCTTTGGAGGTCATCTAGTCCATCTCTTTCATTCATCACATGAGAAAGCTAAAAGCCCAAAGTCACACAGGTGAGAAGTAAGAAGCAGAGGAGGAAGTCAAACTCAGATCCTCTGACTCCAAACAGACAGCTATTTACCACTAAATCTGGCTTCCCTCGAACTACAGAAATTCCAAGAGTAAAGTTTTCCCCCTGCCTGGATCCAAAAAAACAAGAAGGGCTCCTTTGACTTCCTGAATAACCACAAACGGGTAACTTGTTTAAAAAGCTACCTCTGCAGGTAACTATGCACTATATGACTCAATTTTCAGATACTTAAAATAGCACAGGAAAATTGAGTCATATCAAACACTATCATTTAACAAACATTACATTGACAATTTCTAAAGATGGAGAGGAAGAGCTAAATCTATCATGTGACTTCAAGTAAGTGTCAAAATAAAATCTGAGGGAGAATAACAGTGATATTACGCTGGTCTGGCTGTTTCTACTCTAAAATTCAATATGAAACTTAAAAAAATTTTTTTTGGTCTTTGATGGGAATTAAGAATGGCTGATGATTATACAAATAGCCTACTATTTTATATGAGGGCAGCAGGGCTGTTTTGTCTTTCTTTGTATTCCCCAAAGTAACATAATGCCTGGTCTCTATTAGTTAAGTGTTTAATAAATGCTTGTTGATTGACTATGTACTTTAGTTTATACAGTTTTGTTTACTTAAGGTGTTTAACCACTTTGGTTCTCCCTCATCCCCCTTTGTAAAGACTCATAGACTTTGATGAAATGACACTCAAGTTTACTGTATTTATAAACATTTCTCAAATAGAAGGAATTCCATCCTAAAAGAATCCATTAATGTCTCAAATTACTATGACACATTGTAACCTATAAACAAAACAATTTACTATGGGTGACTCAATAGATGGAGAGTTGCACCTGAAAATTCTCACTTCAAACCTGGTATCAGATACTTAACTAGCTGCGTGACCTTGGGCAAGTCAGTTAACCTCCAGTCATCTCAGTTCCCTCATGTAAAATGGGGTTAATAAAAGTAGCTATCTTGAAGGGTTATGTGAAGATAAAATAAGCTACCTATAGAGTACTTTGCAAAACTGAAAGCATTGGGTAAATGCTAACACATTTATTATTAAAGATATTGAAAAGAAATAAGCTTTTAGGTGTGGGTAAGGTTTTTAATAAGTGGTTATTGGAGTACTTTAGAGACTAGGTGAAAAAAGAAAATGTTTATAATGGGAAATTTGCTTCAATAGGGCACTTTTATCAGCAAAATAATTTTTTTGTTGTTGTTCAATAGTGCCTGAGTTTTTGTGACCCCATTTGGGATTTTCTTGGCAAAGATACTGGAATGGTTAGCCATTTCCTTCTCCAACTCATTTCAGAGATAAAGAACTGAGGCACATGATGGGGTTAAAGTGACTTTCCCAGGTGCACACAGATACTAAGTGTGGAGACTGGATTTGAACTCTGGAGGAAATCTTCTTGATTCCGAATACAGTGCTCTTTCCACAATGCCTAGACCTCTTTAAATTAAAAGAAAAAAAAGTAGGTAAACTGCTTTAGTATTTTAGACAGAATGAAAATGAAACCATAGGTCATGATTAATGTTCAGGTGAAGGTACAAAAATTAGGTCATAAATACACACTGTAGGAAATTTTTCCACGCCGAGTTTAAAAATATCTTCCTAATAAAGTCCATGATAATTTGGCTCCTCTCATTTTTACGGTACACACTAAATATTTAAGAGCCATGATCCTCCTCAAAAGCAAAATCAGTGCTTAGTGCTTGTCAAAGGCACTGAAGAACTACAAAATAGTTTTACTTTTAGGATGACTGGGCAAGATTAGATTTTTTTTTTTTAACAAGGTGGCTTTTACACAGGAGAAGCATAAAAGTATCACTCCAGTGTTTATTTCCATGGATAACGGTTGTGAGTGGTCCAATCACTGCTATAAGTTATTTTCTACATTCCACACTCACTTAGTTCAAAGAGACAAGCTGCTTAATACAACAACAGGAGGCTAACATTGTACTTTGGAAGCCAGGGTTGAAAAAGAGGGAATAAAAAATATTAAGTGTTGAGACTGCCTTCAAACATTTTTAAAAAAAGAAAAACAATTAGGTCATAACGATCATATCAACACAAGAGCAATCTACATTTGATACCAAATTTAGTAAATTTGGCAAGAAAATTAAAGGTAAGGCAGTGTGTGTGTGTACATAAAATTGTAGGGATAAACTCTCAGCAACTTTAAATAAAATCCTTATCTCGTTCTCAGAATTAATACCAGGCCTTTGTGCTAAGGCAGAAGAGAGGTAAGGGCTAGGCAACTGAAGTTAAGTAACTTGCCCAAGGTCACAGAGCTAGTCTGAGTCTGAGGCTAACAACTTTTTTTTTTAATGTTTTGAGGGATTCTGCAGTAAGTGCAAAAATAATTAATGATTTTTTAAAATGACATCCTTTCATACAATCAACATTTCATTTGCTCACAAGTTCCTCATATGAATTAGTCATTCATTTACAGTAAAACTTTTTGCTGATGTTGAAAGTCAAAAAACCCACCACTGCAAAAAGTCCTGGACTGTAGATCTGTGTTTATACTGCTTGATTGTGGTGTGATCATTGATTTCCCAGGAAAATGGGCCTAACAATATTAACACTACCCACCTCCCAAGATCTTTCCATTGACCTTGTCTCTCTTAAGCACCTCTTAAGAGGCAGGCAGGATGGATGGAAATACAAAGGAGCAAGGCTCAGTTAATCTTAAAATGCTGCCTAAGGGGGGATGACAGGGGATATTGATCAGGCTTCTTACTATCTATCCTCCAACATTTTCCCTTTCACCATTGTCTGTTCAGCTGTTTTTCCTAAGGATCATACCAGGAGGTTTTAACCCTTTCATTTCTGGAACATCCTCTCTTCCCCTCTAGGACTGGAATCAAGATCAAATCAATTCTGCTGATACTCCTGAAAAAGGGGTAAATGGATGCACTCTCCAAAGGCCACATTCACCATTCCAGGAAATTTCAACCAGAGTGGCCGTCCCTTATGTGTACTACATCCCTCAACTGAATGTAAGCTCCTTGTGGGCAGCCATACAAACTCAAGGCTTAATAAATGCTTTTTCATTCATTCCCTTTACTGCCTATTCCAATCCCATTTATAATGGCCTTCCACTTGGGAATGGAGTTAAAACAAAGAAATAAAAAGACAATAATACTTCAAAACTAGGCAAACAATTAACTTTCTTGAGGGAAGGGGAAAAAAGGTTAACATTTTATTGCTGGAGGTAATTTTCTTTTTCTCTGTATATTCACACCAGAAAAATCTTTAAAAAGCTTTAAAAACCACCCTTATTACAGATAAGGTGAATGACATATTTTGAATTAAAGCCTCCCCAAAATGCAGAAAGGTAACGAAAAGAACAACAAAAGAAACACACAGAGACTAGGGCTGTATCAGTAATACTGACAGAGGGAAATGGGAAACTGAGGCAAGGACACAGAAAAATTAGGGGTGGGGAAACCATATTACCTGAAATACATGGTTAACCAAAACAAGTGCATTTCCTCCTTTTGTTATTTAATAGCTAGCTACCTTTTATTTAGCACTTTGCTATTTCATGGGCTATTTCATTTTGTCCTCAAAAGCAACCCTTCCAAGTAGGTGCTGCTATTATCCCCATTTCACAGATAAGGAAACTAAGGCTGAGTTTAGGTGACTTGCCCAGGGTCACATTCCTAGTAAACCTCAGGGACAAGATTTGTGTATATATGTGTATATATACATATACACACTATATATGAAAATACACATATGCCTATATGTATGGGTATACACATAATATTTATATACATATGCACATATCATATATACATATAATAACTATAAGTATATATTAATTGAATATAATGCTTAAAAAATATCCACCAATGCAGAGTCCTTGGGCTCTACTTTTAAGTATTCCCCACTTGAGTCATTGAGAGAGATACCCAAAACAATGACCAATATTTTTCAGTTTCATAACAAGTTTGATCTTAGTTGAGCCTTCCCCAAGTTCTATAAAGAAAAAACAAAACAACTTCTCCAATGAGAAGAACCCACCATTATTCAATGGGAAAGTAAGGGGGAGGAGGGAAATAAAAAAAGAGATTCCTTGAAGTGATATTTTATATAAAGAATAACCATTAATGTTTTTCTTTTGGACAAGAATATTTGTTCTTTAAGGCAAACAAGGAATAAGCATAATGTGGATTAATGATTGGGAGTGTGTGTGTGTGTGTGTGTGTGTGTGTGTGTGTGTGTGTGTGTGTGAGCAACTTTATCAAAGAATCCAGAAATTTGCCTTCTGAATGCTAGACACATCCAAATTATAATAAGTATTTAATATATTAAATATTTTAGCTCTGCTTAATCAGTATACAGCCACATAAAGTTTAACACGTGTGCACTCCTACAAATATCCAAACTAAACTTTTTGAACTTCTTAAAAAAATTAAGTTTAAGTTCTGGTATAAAGTGTGGTAGTATTTGTCAAAAGTTAAATCTAAATTTATTTATTTCTATGCAAAATGATACCCAGGACAGAGCACACTAATATATATCATTACTAAATCTAGTTCTCTGTAACACTTTTAAAGTTGTGGGATTGGTGTACAGAATTTGTCACTGATAATTTCTGGAATGTCTGGCATTATAATAATTTCAGATTTCCTTAGAAATATTTGTGCTGAATATTAAGTTTTGTTTTTAAAAGGCTAACACAAATTACTACTTATATTAAAAAGACAGCAAGCTGAATGATTACACCAGCAAAACATTTCTCATATGCAGTAAAACTAGGGAATTGTGTGTTTTATAGTAACAATAAAAAATTAATTAAATTACTATGTGTAACAAGTTCCTTGGGCCATGATAGGCATTTTTTACATAGACATATCTAGTATATAGGCAGTTAGGGGGCATACATAGGATGCTGGAGTCAGGAAGACCTGGGTTGAATCCAGCCTCAGACACTGATTATCTGTATGACCCTGGGCAAGTCACTTCATCTGTTTCAATTTCCTCATCTGTTCAATGGGGATAGCACCTACCTCTCAGGAATGTAGAGAAAAGAGGGCAGCTGGGTAGCTAGGTGGATTGAGAGCCAGGTCTAGAGGCAGGAGGTCCTAGGTTCAAATCAGGCCTCAGACACTTCCCAGATGTGTGACCCTGGGCAAATCACTTGACCCCCATTGCCTATCCTTACCACTCTTCTGCCTTGGAGCCAATATTGGCTCCAAGACAGAAGGTAAGGGTTTAAAAAAAAAAAAAAGGAATGTAGAGAAAAACAAATGATATAGCAATTGTGAAGCGATTAGTACAGTGCCAGGCACATAGTAGACTTCTTATAGATGGTAGCTGTTATTATACAAACAAAAAATCCAATTCAAACATTTCCTAAGTTCCTAGTCAGCAGAACTGGGGGAAGAGGGCAGTGGACAAAGTTTAAATCAGTCTCCACTGATTTATGTTTATGGTTTAAAAAAAAAACAGCAAAGTACTTTATCATCAATTTTGATTTTTCTAAATATTACAAGTTTTCATTATTTTTCTCTTTATTACAAAGTCAGGCAAAAAATGCAATAATAAATTGCTGAAACATTCAGAATATGGCCAAAAGTTACAAAAGTATAATAGTGACCGCTAGGAAAAACCCAAACAGAACAATAACCAATTGGGGACATCCATGCTCTAAGCTTTCCCAAACACGTATCAATAGGTCCTAAGTGAATAATCCCCAGAGAGCCGTATCAGGGATCAATGGTTTACCTGTGCCTCTTTTAAAGGAGGTAAAGGGGAGGGGGTGTGGGATCCAACAGAAAGCTGATTACATAACCCCGATTGCAAAAGCTGTCTCTTAATATCACCGACAGAACATTAGGGCAAGAAGCTCTTTTTGGAAAAGGACCATTGGAGAGTCAAAGTTCCGCCGACTAATAAAGCCCGGTGACTTTTCTCAACGTAATTCAAAGTATACGCTAAAGAAAGCAGAATCATTTCCCTCACATTTTATCCGGGGCAGTAACAAAAGGGGAAAAAGTAGACTGACGTGAAGGAAGCTGATTTGCGTAGTGTTTAATTTTAGTTTTTCCTCTCTATGTAAACAGTAAACTTTTAAAGGCTCGAACCCAGAGGCCAACATTTTAGGGCATTCGTTTGGGTCCCCGTTTGTCCCTAAGTGCGCCAGGCTAGAAGACTCGTTAAAAGTCTCTGAGCCCCAACTTTCTTCTCAGGGGCAGTGGGGGGGTTGGGGGTGGGGTGGGGAAGGTGGGAGTGGTCCCGTGTGCTCCCACACCCCCGGAATCAAACCTCTCCGAAGAGGTCACTACTTCACGACTCCCGGGGACTTTAACCTCCACTCGCGGCACCCCCCCTCTTCCTTTTCCCTTCTCTCAGGTAAAACTTTTCAGAGCAGGAGGGGGAAACATCCCAGGCCTCCTTTCCCCACCTTTGGGAGTGGGCACAGCTCTTTCAAGTTCCTTTAAAGGGGGGCAGCGCGGCGGCCCCCCGGCCCAGGAGGCGCCCTTCAAGTCCCCCTCACCCAGGCACCCCGAATCCCCCAGGGGTACCCCCCCTTGGGGAAGGAGTGTGTTTTTTAGGGGGGTGACAGCGTGGCTCCCAGTTTGGGGAAGCTGCCCCAGCTCCTTACCCTCCTCTACCCCGGGCCACCCCTCGCGGGGTCGGGCCAGAGTTCCGTCCCCAGTCTGCCCGGCCCGGCTCGCGCGGCCCCGCCTCACCTTGGTCGCCATGGCTGGAGGGCGGCTCCTCTGGCTCGGGACTGGCCCGGCTGCTCTTCCCGCTGTCGGGCTGGACTTGGCCGAGGCCGGCTCCCGGAGGTGGCCGCTGGGGCTGGGCCGCGGCGGCGCTCCGGGGGCGGCCGCGGCTCCTGCTCAGTCCCTGCCCTCGGCCGCCTCC
>NC_058133.1:421692779-421747601 GCF_016433145.1 Gracilinanus agilis | reverse complement strand
TGTGTGTGTGTGTGTGTGTGTGTGTGTGTGTGTGTGTGGGAGCAACTTTATCAAAGAATCCAGAAATTTGCCTTCTGAATGCTAGACACATCCAAATTATAATAAGTATTTAATATATTAAATATTTTAGCTCTGCTTAATCAGTATACAGCCACATAAAGTTTAACACGTGTGCACTCCTACAAATATCCAAACTAAACTTTTTGAACTTCTTAAAAAAATTAAGTTTAAGTTCTGGTATAAAGTGTGGTAGTATTTGTCAAAAGTTAAATCTAAATTTATTTATTTCTATGCAAAATGATACCCAGGACAGAGCACACTAATATATATCATTACTAAATCTAGTTCTCTGTAACACTTTTAAAGTTGTGGGATTGGTGTACAGAATTTGTCACTGATAATTTCTGGAATGTCTGGCATTATAATAATTTCAGATTTCCTTAGAAATATTTGTGCTGAATATTAAGTTTTGTTTTTAAAAGGCTAACACAAATTACTACTTATATTAAAAAGACAGCAAGCTGAATGATTACACCAGCAAAACATTTCTCATATGCAGTAAAACTAGGGAATTGTGTGTTTTATAGTAACAATAAAAAATTAATTAAATTACTATGTGTAACAAGTTCCTTGGGCCATGATAGGCATTTTTTACATAGACATATCTAGTATATAGGCAGTTAGGGGGCATACATAGGATGCTGGAGTCAGGAAGACCTGGGTTGAATCCAGCCTCAGACACTGATTATCTGTATGACCCTGGGCAAGTCACTTCATCTGTTTCAATTTCCTCATCTGTTCAATGGGGATAGCACCTACCTCTCAGGAATGTAGAGAAAAGAGGGCAGCTGGGTAGCTAGGTGGATTGAGAGCCAGGTCTAGAGGCAGGAGGTCCTAGGTTCAAATCAGGCCTCAGACACTTCCCAGATGTGTGACCCTGGGCAAATCACTTGACCCCCATTGCCTATCCTTACCACTCTTCTGCCTTGGAGGCAATATTGGCTCCAAGACAGAAGGTAAGGGTTTAAAAAAAAAAAAAAGGAATGTAGAGAAAAACAAATGATATAGCAATTGTGAAGCGATTAGTACAGTGCCAGGCACATAGTAGACTTCTTATAGATGGTAGCTGTTATTATACAAACAAAAAATCCAATTCAAACATTTCCTAAGTTCCTAGTCAGCAGAACTGGGGGAAGAGGGCAGTGGACAAAGTTTAAATCAGTCTCCACTGATTTATGTTTATGGTTTAAAAAAAAAACAGCAAAGTACTTTATCATCAATTTTGATTTTTCTAAATATTACAAGTTTTCATTATTTTTCTCTTTATTACAAAGTCAGGCAAAAAATGCAATAATAAATTGCTGAAACATTCAGAATATGGCCAAAAGTTACAAAAGTATAATAGTGACCGCTAGGAAAAACCCAAACAGAACAATAACCAATTGGGGACATCCATGCTCTAAGCTTTCCCAAACACGTATCAATAGGTCCTAAGTGAATAATCCCCAGAGAGCCGTATCAGGGATCAATGGTTTACCTGTGCCTCTTTTAAAGGAGGTAAAGGGGAGGGGGTGTGGGATCCAACAGAAAGCTGATTACATAACCCCGATTGCAAAAGCTGTCTCTTAATATCACCAACAGAACATTAGGGCAAGAAGCTCTTTTTGGAAAAGGACCATTGGAGAGTCAAAGTTCCGCCGACTAATAAAGCCCGGTGACTTTTCTCAACGTAATTCAAAGTATACGCTAAAGAAAGCAGAATCATTTCCCTCACATTTTATCCGGGGCAGTAACAAAAGGGGAAAAAGTAGACTGACGTGAAGGAAGCTGATTTGCGTAGTGTTTAATTTTAGTTTTTCCTCTCTATGTAAACAGTAAACTTTTAAAGGCTCGAACCCAGAGGCCAACATTTTAGGGCATTCGTTTGGGTCCCCGTTTGTCCCTAAGTGCGCCAGGCTAGAAGACTCGTTAAAAGTCTCTGAGCCCCAACTTTCTTCTCAGGGGCAGTGGGGGGGTTGGGGGTGGGGTGGGGAAGGTGGGAGTGGTCCCGTGTGCTCCCACACCCCCGGAATCAAACCTCTCCGAAGAGGTCACTACTTCACGACTCCCGGGGACTTTAACCTCCACTCGCGGCACCCCCCCTCTTCCTTTTCCCTTCTCTCAGGTAAAACTTTTCAGAGCAGGAGGGGGAAACATCCCAGGCCTCCTTTCCCCACCTTTGGGAGTGGGCACAGCTCTTTCAAGTTCCTTTAAAGGGGGGCAGCGCGGCGGCCCCCCGGCCCAGGAGGCGCCCTTCAAGTCCCCCTCACCCAGGCACCCCGAATCCCCCAGGGGTACCCCCCCTTGGGGAAGGAGTGTGTTTTTTAGGGGGGGTGACAGCGTGGCTCCCAGTTTGGGGAAGCTGCCCCAGCTCCTTACCCTCCTCTACCCCGGGCCACCCCTCGCGGGGTCGGGCCAGAGTTCCGTCCCCAGTCTTCCCGGCCCGGCTCGCGCGGCCCCGCCTCACCTTGGTCGCCATGGCTGGAGGGCGGCTCCTCTGGCTCGGGACTGGCCCGGCTGCTCTTCCCGCTGTCGGGCTGGACTTGGCCGAGGCCGGCTCCCGGAGGTGGCCGCTGGGGCTGGGCCGCGGCGGCGCTCCGGGGGCGGCCGCGGCTCCTGCTCAGTCCCTGCCCTCGGCCGCCTCCGCCTCCGTCGCTGCCCCTCCTACTGCTTCTGCTGCCTCCGCCTCCAGTGCCCAGAGCGCTGCGGTGGCGCTAACCCCCCAGGAGCCTGGCGGCGGCCGCTTCATTTAATGCATCGCCCAGAGCGAGCGAGCCGGACCCGCGCGCTCCCAGCCAGTTCCAGGATCTCCCTGTCGTACGGTGCCGCGGGGATCGCGCCGTGCGGAGCCCGAACTGGCCCAAGCCTGCTTTTTTTTTTTTTTTTCCAGTCAACTTCTTCGTCTCTTTTCGTTCCCTGCCCTCCGCTCTGGGCCCGCCCCGTCCTCCCCCTCCTCCTCCGAGGTCTAATTCGCTGCCCCTGCCGGCGGCGATCCTTCCTCCTTCCTCCTTCCTCCCTTCCCTCTTCTCCTACTCCTCTTCCCCTAAGCCGCCCCCGCCCCGTCGCTTTTCGCGCTTTGTTCCTGCTCTCCGGGGTTGGCTCTGCGGGAGCTCGCTCGCTGGGGGCGCCCCTCATTCGCCTTCTTGGACGACTTGAGTCCTGCAGCCCCAGCCCTAGTTAGCCCAGACCTCGTGCAGATGGAAAAAGCTCTACTGCTTCCAGAGTCCGATCTGAGCATTGTTGAGCGCCTACTGTGTACTGGGCTGAGCACAAAGAGAAGCAAAGGAACTCACCATCTAAAGGGGAATAGACATTTAGTAGACTCCTGTTTGCCAGGCACTGGGCTGAGCGCAAAGACAGATTAAAAGCTCTATTTCTAATAAAGAAGTCAACAGTCAATAAACATTTATTAAAAACCAAGAACTTTGTTAAGTCCTGAGGATATATACAATGAAAGGAAAGATAGTTCTATTCTCAAATAACAATGTAGGAACAACTACATACAAACTAGCTATATATAGCATAAAGTAGAGATCATTAATACAGAAAAAAATTTTTTCCTACTATTTTTCTCTGCTAGAATTAAGAAGGACTTGGAAAGGCTCCCTGTAAAAGGAAAAGTTTTAGCTGAGATTTGAAGGTAGCCAGGGAATTTATCAGTTTACCAACCCACCCTGCCCCCAAGTCACTCAGGTAAATGTTAAATCTAATTTGTGATATGCATCCTCATTCCTGGTCAGTAGTCAAGTTAACAAGCCTGTATTCATCTCTCCTTTTCCTATAATCTGTCCACATGCCTTTAAGGTCATACGTGCCAGACACTGTGCCAAAGAAAAGTCAAAACACCTTCCTTGCTCTCCAAGAGCTCCAGCTTCTAGCAGAGAAGAGAACACATTATGGGCCTGTTGAATACATATAAATCCAGGCTTATTTGGGGACTTATTTTTCCAACCCATAGGGATCCTGAGTGTGGAACATGCCTAATGGATAGGCAGCTAAGTGGAACAGGAGCTAGAATGTTAGACTTTAGAATTTTTTATTATTTTTTTAAACTTGTGCCTTCTTTCTTGGAATCAGTACTTTGTATTGGTTCTAAGGCAAAGAGTGATAAGGGCTAGGCAATGGGGGTTGTGACTTGCCCAGGGTCACACAGCTGGGAAGTGTCTGAGGCCAAATGTGAATCCAGGATCTCTCATCTCTGGGCCTGGCTCTCCAACCACTGAACCACCCAGCTGCTCCCCAGACTTAAGAATTCAGAAGATCTGAGTCCCAATCCTACTTCAGACACTTATTACCTCTGTATCATCTGAGAGAAAGTCATTTAATCCCTCTCTACCTCAGTTTCCTTCTTGCCTACAATAGAGGGTTAATATTAAAACATACTTCAAACTACCTCAAAGAGCTGTTATGAGGCTCCAATGAGATAGCATGTAGACACTATGCAATTTTAAAAATCTTAAACAAATCTTATTTTCCTAGGCTGGGCTTTTAGCCAGTCAAGCAGGGACCTTTGCTCCACCTAAGAGGTTTCTTTTTGGGAAAGGTTCCATGTACAATGTTGAGTTCATACAATGACATTACAGAGTTGGACTTAAAATCAGCTAAACCTTAGTTCAAATCCAATAACAAACGACAGTTAATATTCAGTAGACCTGGCTGTAAAACTAGTAGTTAGAAATGGAATTCTGATAGGCCCAGATCTCCCAGTACTAGGGAGCCCCTTGACCATTTTATGACTTGCTTTGACCCTAGTTATATAGAATGTGAGTTGGTGTTAAGACCCAGGGCTGTAGAGGGTCACACCAGAGAAATCACTGAGCTACTCACCTCAAAAAAGCTCTGTTTTCTGGGAGATCTTACACATGAAGTTTGTGAAATAAGAGCCTATATATTTCATTATTTTGACATAGTAAACTCTTTTTCTCTCTCTGTCAAATGTATAATTTTATTAATAGAGGAAAGACTTATAATGAGCAAGATCTTCAGCAAGAAATTTTCTCCAACAGGAAAAAAAAAACCACCTTAAGAAATATCTTCATTTAGTGTAATTAAGTCTGATACCATTTTATTTGTCAGAGAAAGGTGATGTGTTATTTGTTTTTAATTGGGTCATAGATTTAGGACTGGCAAGACTTTAGAGGTGATCTAATTATTCTTTTTTTTTTTTTAAACCCTTGTACTTCGGTGTATTGTCTCATAGGTGGAAGATTGGTAAGGGTGGGCAATGGGGGTCAAGTGACTTGCCCAGGGTCACACAGCTGGGAAGTGGCTGAGGCCGGGTTTGAACCTAGGACCTCCTGTGATCTAATTATTCTGATCATTCCAGATGTTAATGTCTGCCCCCTCAAAATTACTTTGTATTTATTGTATGTATATTTTGTAAGTAATGATATATGCTTAATAATAGTATCATATATGTCACATATATGCTTAATAATAGATATAGATACCATATGTGTTTAATAATAGGTACATATCATATATATGCTTAATAATAGATATTATATATACCATATATACTTATTATTATACCATATATGCTTAATAATAGATGGCATATGCTACATATATGCTTAATAATATAGATACCATATATGTTTAATGATAGATATATCATATATGTTTAATCATTTATAATATATCATATATTCATAGTAGATATTACATATATATGTTTAATCATTGATAATATATCATATATTCATAGTAGATATTACATATATATCATATCTATGTTTAATATTATATCATGTGTGTGCTTAGTAATAGATACACTGTATATATGCTTACTAATATACCCATATATGCTTAATAAGAGATATTTTGTATCATATATGTTTGAGAATATGTGCTTGGTAATAAATATTCATATATACCATATATGTTTAATAATATATCATATAAATACTTAATAATAGGTATATCTATACCATATAAAGCCTCAACAAGACATTCCGTATTTATGCTTAAAATCAATTTATATAATATATATGCTTAATAGTAGATAGAATATATACCATATGTACTTAATAATATTATACCATATATATGCTTAATGATAGATTTCATGTATGTGTTTAATAATATACTACATGTACTTAATAATGTATATTCTATATACCATACACAGTAATATTAAATTTTATGTGCTTAAAATATATGTACCCAATATGTGCTTAATAATAGATTATATATCATATATATGCTTAATAAGAGATATACCATGCATGGCTTGATAATAGGTATGTGTAATATATGGTATATATACCACCTATGCTTATTAATATGTACATTGTCATGCCTATCTCCTCCTATAGAATCGGAACTCCTGGAGGACAGGCCTTGTTTCCCTTTCATCTTTGCACCCCTAAAGGCCTCCAGCGGTGCCTGGCCGGGACGGGGTGACTGGCTGTCGCTGGCCTGAGCTTCGCCCTTTAGACACGAGTCCGTGGGGGTCCCAGAGCAGCTCCGGCGCCGTGCCAGGCCCCACAGGCACGCAGTAGCTGGCAAGGCTTAGGACGGAGGCCCTCCCGGTACCGAGTCTGTGGTCCTTCTACACTGCGTTTGTTTAACTTTAGTAACAGAAGAAAACTTGGGTGTTTACTACTATTTACATCTCCCTCATAGCTGGGGGTCCAGACAGCCAAAGAGCAGCCCCGTCCCCAGAGGAGCTCACAATCTCGTGGGCAGGGAGACGCCACCTAGAAACTGCTGGGTTGATGTTCTTGAGTTGTTTTTCAGTCGTGTCCAACTCGTCATGCCCCGATTTGGGTTTTTCTTGGCAAAGAGGCTGGCGTGGTCTGCCATTTCATTCTCGAATTCATTTTAGAGATAAGGAAACTAAGGCAAACAGGGTTAAATGGCTTGCCCAGGGTCACCCGGCTATTACGTGTCTGATTCTGTCATGGGCAGTGATAACATGATCTATGACTCCACAGAAAATGTAAAATGCCTCGAATAAATGTAAACAGCAAAAAAAAAAAACAAAAACAAACAAAAAAAACAACTCTAATTCTTCCATGGGAAAACTTGCGTGTGACCTGAGCCATTTCTGGTGCCATGTCTTCTTTGTTCCATTTCTACATAATGTCCAACCTGCTCTGGGGTTGGCACAGGGGTCCACTCTGTCCTGCTGCCACCCAGGATTGGCCTCTTATGAGTAAGTCTCCCAGGAGCCCAAACTGACCAAAATGACCCTAACAAACCCAATCAAACCTGTATATAACCAAGCCGGTACGGGCCCCTCTTTCTCTGCTCTCCGTGTTCTTGGGGTGGGCACATGTCACTCTATATGGGCCTAATGGGCACAGAACAAACCTGCCTCCTTATAAGTGGCACAATCAGGGCAGGCAGGACAAGTCCTCCACTCGTGACAGTGGGATTCCCAGCCCTCCTCCAAATCTTGTGTCTTTATAGAGCCTGGATTTGAACTTGGGAAGATAAGTCTTCCTGACTCCAGGCCCAGCGCTTTATCCACTTTGCCCAGCAGCTGAATCCACATAAGATGTATTTAGGATAAATTTAAGACCATCTCAAAGGGAAATCACTAGTGAGGAGGCACCTGAAAAGTTCTCCTGCAATAGTGCTTTCTTTCTTCTTTCTTCCTTAAGCATTTCTTCATACAAGTCAACTAGTTACATGTGATTGTAGTAAGTATAACTCAAATTTTCCAAGGCTAGTAAATACAGTTATCCTTTCCATATCACAGGAGTTAGCTCCCTCCCACCCCAGAAGATCTGGAAAATCCAAGTAAAATTGTTGGGCCCTCCCTTCCTCCCAGAGAAGTCTGTTTTCTTTTATGGGATGTTTACAATATCTTATTGTAAATTTTGGGGTGAGTAGGCTCTTCTGAGTTTCTAAACATTTTCTGTGTCATCCGCTAGCCTCTCTGTGACATCTGTGGCTTCCTCAAAACTCCTCAAAAATTCCCACCTAATTTAATTTTAATAACTCACTCTAGAGTGGAAATACCTTATAGAGAAGTTGCGATGTAGAAGGGATTACTGTCCTTTTTATATATAAAGTATCATTTTCAAATTTGGATTCTCTGAAGTAGATTTGCTCAATGGCATTTTTTGAAACAAAAGGACAAAGGACTGTAATGTATTTCAGGTTGTTCAACAGTACATATTGACATGCCATATTTTATGCTGCCACCACCAAATGGAATTTTCTATCTCTAGTAACTGCTGTGGAATTACTTGGTAGATTTCCCAGTCGGCAGAACTTAGATGCTGTCTCTCTTGGAATCTGGGCACCATGACTCTTCCTGATTATTTTCAAACCATTCCTTTGCCCACATCCTATATCCCAACCCCCCACTACCTACGTGTTGTCTTTTCCATTAGAACATAAGCTCCTTGAGAGGATAGATGGTCTCACTAGCTTATATTTAATTTATAATAAATTTAATATAATATAATTAATTTAATTTTGCTTAGCATAATAGTAAGTGCTTAATAAATGCTTTTTTCCATTTACTTATTCCTATTCGCCCTCACATGTCTCTCAGGATCCTTATTTTCATTCAAAGCTCAATCCCAGGTATCACTTCCTTTATGAAATCTTCCCTGACATTCCAAGTATTCTTTCTCCTGCTTCACATTACCTTATATTGGTCGATTAGGAAAATGGATGATGGGAAAAGAAGACACACGTGGCAAGAATGAGAGATGACAAGTGGGCAGCCAGAAGACTCTAGTGGAAATCTTGAGCCATCAGAAGGAAGCCAGAAAGACCTAGGGGTGCCATATTGGAAGACCTCTTCTTATGGTGGACTTCTGGGAGCTGTGGACAAGAGCAGTCTAGGACTGGTCAGCATGCATGGGTTGGAAATTACATCTCTAGAAGGAACAATCCAAATGGGATCCTAGCTCCAATGGAGCACATACTGTATTCTTTCTCAATAATTATGATAACTGGTATTTATATAGTCTTTTAAAGTTTGTAAAATACTTTATATCTAACATCATTTTTTTTTTAAATCCTCACAGTAACAATATAGATGAGGAACCTAAGGATCAAGTTAATTGACTTATTTGGGGTCATATAAATAGTAAATGACTGAAGCAGGATTTTTTTTATAGGAGGCAGAGGCATCTGAGCTGGTAGCAAAAAAAAAATCAAGAATTAAGTTTCTATCTGATCTCTGATGCTTACTGGCTGTGGACAAATTTATTAACTTCTGTTTACCTAGTTTCTGCAATTGTAAAATGATGATAATAAACAATAATCTTGAAGGGTTCTTGTGAGAATCAAATGAGATAATACTGGTAAAATGTACGTGGAGCATAGTGTTATATAAACGTTTATTCCCCTTTCTCCTGGAAAGAAGAGAAAGATCTTGAAAGGTGAAGATGAAGAGGATATATTCCTCTGTGAATGAACAGTGGTAAATGATCATTTGAGGAGCAGTTAATAGTAAAGTTTAGTTGTAACAAAATGTGGGAAAAGAAAATTATGATATAATGTCTTCAAGGGAGTAAAGTTATCAAACTATGATGGGCCTTAAATGGCAGGATAAAAAGATTGTATTTTACTAGATGGGAAATAGCTAGCCAATGAAGGTTTTAGAGTAGGTCTGATCTGTACTTATTATTTGAGCAGCTTAGTAAAGGATGGATTGGAGAGGATAAAGATGGAAAGCTGGGAAACCAGTTGCTATTACAATAATAGTCCAGGTGCTAGTGGGGTCCTAACCAGGGTGGTAGGTGTGTGCATATAGAAAGAGGCAGTCGTGACAGATGTTGGACTTGGCAATTGATTGAATGTGGAGGTTGAGAAGAAAAAAAAAAGAAAGAGATGATTTATTCCTCTAACTCCTGGTCTGAAGACAGCAACACTGAGACTGCATAAAGCATGGAGTCCAAGGAAGTTCCTTTAATTCTCTATACCCTAAATATAGGTTTTAATTTAAGGCATTTTAATTTCAATTAATTTAATTTCAGTATTTGAACTCAAGAAGATGAGTCGAGGGTAGCAATTTCCAGTTCTGTGGTAAGTTGATGAGGAAGATAATTGTACAGAAAGACGTGGCTCCTTCATCCAGGATATCAATTTACTCACCTGGCATATTTGTCCTTTTTCTTAAAGTTGACCGATTGTGATGAGAGGGAGAGGGGATAGGAATGAGCATTTATAGAGTGCCTACTGTGTGCTAGGAATTAGGCTAAACTCTTAACAAATATTATCCCATTTCATTGTGTCAACTTGGAACCTAGAAACCCCAAGTTTGCCCTTTGGTCCCAAGAGAATTGCCCTAATCAAATGTTAAGTACTCTTTTGTCCTGTATTTTCTCCCATTGAATCAAAGTCCTTTCTAGGTAGCCCAGCCCAGGGCTGGATCTTTCCCTTTTGTATCCACAGTAAAGCATCAGCCTCTCCCTGATAATCCTGTCTTCTCATTTCCCTGTAACCATTGTAAAGCCAATCAATCACACTCCTGTCCTCAGTTCCCCAGAGGTATATACATTCCCCAAGTTGTATGGTTCATTGGAGGATAATCTCAGGCCACTGATGGCTGCTGAATAATCAACCCTACCTCTCTCCTGATTAAAGATTTGGTTTTTCTGACTATTTAATAGTTCTGTGTTTTCTCCAAGTTTGAGAACACCTGAGTAGACACAGGCAAAAAGTCCTATGCATGATAAATGGTGCTTTTTTTCTATATTCACACACACAAAAAACAAAACACCTTTCTTGGTTATACAAATCCTAATTCCTACAGGAACTTGGCAACTCAAAAATGACAATTTTGGCTTTTTTAAAAAATAAAGTAAGTTATGTGGGCAGCCAGATGGCTCAGTGGATAGAAGGGTGGGCCTCAAGTCAGAGAAACTCATTTTCCTTGGTTCAAATCTGAACTTAGACACTTATAAGCTGTATGAACTTGGGCGACTCAACATTGTTTGCCCCAGTTTCCTTGCCTGTAAAATAAATTGGAGGAGGAAATGGCAAACCACTCCAGAATTTTTGCCAAGAAACCTCAAATGGGGTGACATAAGATCAGACAAGACTGGAAAATGATTGAACAAGTCATGGATCATTTTCTGTCTGTTCTGAAAAAGTCAGAAGTGGTTGATTTAAGTCACGCAGACTCATTTCCCTTCTGATATTCCAAATCAGATTGGCAAGGCAACCACATACTTTGGGTGAATCTAAGAAACTGGAATAAAGTAACTTTATAATTTCTAGGAAGAGAATTTTCCCCTACCCCAGCCCAGCCAGAATATCCAAATACGGTATCCTACAGAAACAATGGCTTGTTTGTAAAATATTTAATAGTGAAAAATGTCTCCAGGACAAGTGAGGTCCAAATTTCTGATCCAAGTATAAAAGGTTCTTCATATACTTGCTCCAATATTATTTCATTATCTAGGTAGCACAGTAGGTTTGGAGTAAGGAAGATCCCAGTTAAAATCCAACCTCAGATACTTCTTCCTACCTATGTGATCCTGGACAAATCAATTAAGCTTATTTTGCCTTAGTTTCCTCAACTGTAAAATAGGGATAATAACAGCATCTATTTCACAGGGTTGTTGTGAGGATAATAGGTGATAGTATTTGTAAAGCACCTGGCACATAGCAGATGCTATATAAATGTTTATTTCCCCCTTCCATGATCATTACATGAACTTTGGTTCCTATCAATTTGGTCAATATACTTCCCCTTAAACTTATACCCTAAATAGATATTCCTTCTCCCAATGTATTTGCCTTTTCCTTTAAAGAATGGTTATTTTTTCTCTATAAATAAATCCTACCCATCCTTTAAAGTGTAGCTTAAAAAGCTGATTATTCATGGAGTCTACTTTTTTCTTTTTTACATTAAAAAATTTCTTAATGAAATTTTATTTTTTGAATGAACAAAAAAAATCACTCCTCCCTCCCAACCATTAAAAAGGAAAACAAGAAAGAAGGAAAAACAAACTCTTGTAACAAATATCCATAATCAAGAAAAAAAATTCTTGAATTAGCCATGTCCAAAATATAGATGTTTCATTCTATACTGTGAATCTGTTATCTCGCTTGTTAGGAGATGAGTAGCTTCATTATTTCATCATTGGTTTTCTGGAATTATGGTTGGTCACTGCATTGATCAAAGTTCTTGAAGTTTCCAAAGTTTTTTTGTTTTACAGTGGTGGTATTATTTTCTTTATACTTTCCTCTGCATCAGTTCATACAAGTCTTCCCGAGTTTCTCTGAAATGTTCCCTTTATCATTTCTTATGGCACAATCATAATATCCCGTTACATTAATAGATTATAATTTGTTCAACCATCAGGAACTCTACTTTGATCCCATTAGTACATAGTGTCCTCTCTATTCTCTGAACTCACAGCACTTAGTATCTGCAGCATTCTGCCAGTACCATGACTAAAGTAAATATTATTGTGTGGGGGTGGTGTGTAATGGGGAGATCTGGGAGGAAGAAGAGCTGGGGCCGCTGCAGTGGATAATTAGGCTGAAATGATGGTCCCTTTTGGTGGAACTGATTATATTGCAGAGCTAGATTCAGACTCACAAATGTCTCTGGGGCTTGGGAAGGGGAACGACTGCTTCATCTGGGCTGCCTGAAAGTCATCCCTCCTGTGGGGGTGTCTCTGCAGGCTTGCTCATGGGAGAGGGTGGCAGCCGGGGAATCAGTCTTGTGTCTGACTTTCTCTCCCCCTCAGAGAGCTAGTACATCTCTAGCTACATTCCATATCTTTCCCTCTGTTGCTTGTTGTCCAGTCCAGGTAAGTCTGTGATGATTAGATCATTCTGACATAGCCTAGGTTGCCATTTCTGAGAAAGCAAAGCCCATGGCCATCCTCCTAGGGATAGGATGAAAGCCCCAGAAGTAATTTGATTTATTTAATTGATTGATTTAATTATTTTATTGATTGATTAATTGATTACTTTAAACAAATTGGCTCAGCACATCTTTTATGTTATTGTCATATATTGTTATTTAAGGCCTGAATTGATATCTAACTCAAAAGAACTGTAGTATTTTTTTAAAACACTTCATGAATGCATAAAAAAAGAATGAGTAGGAAAGGTATAGTAGATGATGGATAATGCAACATTAGGACTCTTTTAAAATTACATTTTTAAAAATTAATATCTTTGGGGGCAACTGAGTAGCTCAGTGGATCGAGAGTCAGGCCTAGAGATGGGAGGTCCTAGGTTCAAATCTGGCCTCAGACACTTCCCAGCTGTGTGACTCTGGGCAAGTCACTTGACCCCCATTGCCTGCCTTTACCACTCTTCTGCCTTGGAGCCAATACAAAGTATTGACTCCAAGGCAGAAGGTAAGGGTTTTAAAAAAAAAAAATTTAAAAAAAATTAATATCTTTTGTCCTTGTATCTCTCTCCTCCTTTCCTTCTAAAGATTTATCCCTTGTGATAATTTTTTGAAAGAAAAAAAGAAAAATCTATCAAAACATATATATATATACATATATATATATGTATACACACACACATACGCACGCGCGCGCGCACACACACATGACATTATGCAGTGTTTTATACTCAAGGACCATCCTCCTTTTGAAAAGGAGTAGAGAGGAAGATACCTTTTTATGTCTCTTTTTTGGGGTCAAACTTATTATTTATAATTTTGCAACATTCATTTATGATTATTTTATGGTAGTTATACATTTATATTATTGTAGATATCATGTATATTGTATTCTGGGTGTTTCTAACTTCATTTTGAATCAATTCATGTAAGTCTTTCAAGTTTTTCTATATTCATCAACATTTATTGTTTCTTATAGTTCAGTATTATTCCATGTAATTTCTATATTCATCAACATTTATTGTTTCTTATAGTTCAGTATTATTCCATGTAACACAATAATATTCATGTAACAACAGTTTCTTTTAGCCTTTCACCATTAAAGAGCATCTATTTCCTTTTTAGTTCTTTGCTGTCACACAGAAACAGACACTTTCTCTCTCCCTCTCTCTCTCTCTCTCTCTCTCTCTCTCTCTCTCTCTCTCTCTCTCTCTCTCTTTCTCTTTAGAATTAACTTATGTTTTTGTGAAAAGGGAATTACCCTCCCTTTGTTTTTCTTTAATGTAATCAACCAACAACCTTTGATATAATCAGTCAAGAATTGAAGATCCTTTACCATCATGTACAAGTACAGACACACCTTCAGAGACAGGAAATTGATCCCACAGGCACTGCCCCCCTGAGTAATACCAGCCAGGCAAATTAAGGAACTATGATTGGTTCCTGAGATGTGACATGGGAGAGCTAGTGGATGAAGAAAACAGCTTATAAAGGTGTTTTCTGAGGGCTGAACACACATTCTTGTGTTAGTGACACTTGCTGGAGACATGACTGCACTGGGGACTCTTGCTGAAGAGACTCTCACGGGCTTCTGACTGGAGATTGGACCCGATGGGAGCCTTTGTCAAAGGTGAACTTCATTCCATCAGAACATAATTAGGGTATTTAGCCAAACTACTCCCTACTTCTTTCCTACATTTCCCTCTCTTTACTATCTCTACTTTGATTAAACTAAATTATTAAAACTACTAACAGACTCATAATTAAATTTTAAGTATTACAGTTTGGCGACTTTTAACTATTACAGTTTTCAGGATCACCTATTTATCCAAGGAACTCAATTCAGCAAATAATAATCTATTACCTACTCTGTATAAGGTACTGTACTATGTCCAGGGGATACAAAGATAGAAAATGGCTCAGTAGAATAGCTAGATGACTCAGTGAATAGAGAGCCAGACTTGGATATGGGAGGTCCTGGGTTCAAATCTGCCCTCAGACAGTTTCTAGCTATGTGACCCTGGGCAAGTCACTTGCCCCAATTGCCCAGGTCTTATCACCCTTCTGCTTTGGAAGCAATACTTAGCATTTATTCTAAGACAGAAAATACGGGGCAGCTAGATGGTTCAGTGGATTGAAACCCAGACCTGGAGATGGGAGGTTCAAATCTGGCTTCAGACACTCCTTTCTGTGCCACCTGTGACTTAACCCCCATTGCCTAGTGACTCTTCTGCCTTGGAACCAATACACGGTTTTGATCTAGGACAGAAGGAAAGGGTTTAAAATAAAAAAGACAGAAGGTAAAGGTTAAGGAAAGAAAAGAAAATGACCCAGTCCCTGCCTCAAGGAGCTGACAGTCTATTCAGGTGATGAGATGTGTGTACAAATAAATATAACAAATTAGATACAGTGGTTCCCAAACTTTTCTGGCCTACCCCCCTTTCCAGAAAAAAATATTACTTAGTGCCCCCTGTCACATACTATCACTGCCTTCTTACAGTTATTCACCGCCCCCAAATGCACCCGTGGCCATCACCACCCCACTGGATCACTGCAGCACCCACCAGGGGGTGGTGGCACCCACTTTGGGAATCACTGAATTAGAATGAGATTATTGTCAAGGAGGAGCCAACCACAAAGACATGAGATTCCAGGAAGGAATAATTACCCCTACCTGGGAAGAATCAGAGAAAGACTCATTGAGGAGATGGCATCTGAGTTTAGTCTAGAACAGTGATGGGAAAACTTTTTAAAGAGAGGACCAAAGGAAAGGAAATGCTCATCTGTCAGTCTGTTTCTAAGGCAACTCTTTCGAAATTTCATTGTATTGTATCCTACTCATTGTATTTGTCAGATTAGGAATAATGTCCTGGCCCGATAGAACATTTCAGGGGGCCACATCTAGCCCGCTGGCCATAGTTTGCCCATCACTGGTCTAGAAGAAAGAGAATTTGAACAGGTAGAGATATGGAGACGCACCATTTTGGACACAGAGGGTGTTGATTAAAGAATAGTTAGTAGGCTAGTTTGGCTGAAATATGGAATATATAAACGAGGAGCTTCTGAATGTTTAGGAGTATGAGTTTATGGGAAACAAACTCATAGAACTCATGCATTTAATTTATTTTGGAAGCAGTTGAATAATGGCTTGGAAAGGGAAAGATTACAGGTACAGAGACCATTTAGATTATTATAAATCAATAATTGTGAGAGCAGGGAAAAGGCAATGAAATTTAGAATCATAGATATGGATCCAGAATGAACCTTGCCATTTAATCCAGTCCCCTCATTTTACAGTTGAAGCACAGAGTTGAATGACTTGGCCAAGGTCATGTGGGCAATAAATACCTGAGATAGGATTTGAACCCAACACTTCTTGCCTTCAAGTCCAGCGTCTTATGCACCATGCCATGTTGTGTCTTGGAAACAGGAAGTCATTAGTGACTTGCATGATCCATTTCACTAACAATATTAGCTCACATTTATATAGGAATTTTTAAGGTTTAGAAAGTGCTTTACAAACAATATTACCAATATTGGGATCTGTTTTATAGGTAAGGAAGCCCAGACTCAGAGAACTGTGATTTTTCCATGGCCACCAAGCTAGTGAATCAGAGGTGGAATTCAAAAACAGATGTAGCATTCTCTTTACTACATCACATGTAATAGAAAATACTCTGTCCAAGGGAAAAATTGCTTTCCTGTATGATAGATTGCATTGGACAAGGAGGCATTATATGGGAAGGGGTGTAGGTGAGACAGAAGGATGGAACCTTGGTCGCCTAGGTTAAGAGTTTAGGAGCTTTCTCCTTGAGGTGAAACTTTATGCCCAGGGGTATGCTGGAGGCAGCTCAGCTCAGCTCTGAGAAATGATTGTTAAATTTTCAATGTTAGCATTTATATCCCAGAAATCACAAATGCTAATGATCAAGACAATTTATTGCTTTGTTGATTGTTTAGACTTGAGAAAGTGATGGAGAAAATGTTAAAAGTGCAGATTAATCTTAAAAATGACTTCTATATACAATTTTTTGGAGAGTCAATTCTCAAACATTTACCAGCTCAGTCCTGTTTATGGGTGGATCTCTTTCTACCAAGAATTCTTTTCAATCCTAGCCTGATCCCCCTGCTTCATAAAAGAATGCCCTTTGTTTCTTTGGATATATCCTTATTCCTTATTTACCAAAGAAGCTTTCCAGAAGAGAAGAACTAAGGGGATTTATTGGACACTAATGCTTCTCTCTAATCAGATCACCCACAAGTACCCATGCTTTCCTTGTAGGAATGATTAGCCAGGCTGATTCATCAGGAAAGTGGATTTAATGATGGTGCATTTACAGTTGGATAATGTCCAGAGATAATTCTCCCATGATCCTGAAGAACTTTACAGACTCAACCTTGTTCAAGCAACCCTTGATGAAGCAGCAGCTGTGAAAATGGACACACAAATACCATCCAGGAAGTTTAGAGAACTTTTCTAGTGGTATAAGAGTACAAAGTAGGGCATTGTTCCTGTAGTAGAAAAGACAGAATTATCAAGGGGTCTGCGATCTCATTAACGTGGTTCTCTTATAGACCAGATCACAATCCAACTAGTGAGTTAGTCAGTCAATAAACATTTATTAAGTCAACCCTAAGCCAGTCATTTGCTAAGCACTGGGGATTCAAAAAAGAAAAAGAAATACTGTCTTTCTTTCAGAAGGGAGAACTGTTTCCCACATGTTCATCTCCAACATGAGGAATAAATCCCATACCAATGGACTTTGGGACTTGGCTTACACCTGCCCCCAAGGAGCTTATAACTGGGGGACGACAATACATAAAAGGTAATGGAAGGGGGAGATGTGTGAAAGGTAACCTGAGCATTAGAAAATAGTGGAGTTCAGTCCAAGGACGTTGGCTGGCCACAGAAATTTCTTTATGGAGGCTTTGGGAGTTCTCTGCTTCATTCTCCAGCCCTCAGAACAGAGGGACAGAAAGTACTGAGGGTAATAATGAGGTGCCACTACTAACACTGATGCAATCTTGCAGGATGAAGAATTTCCTGATGATGAGGTGCCCTGGGGGCATGATCTTATTGGAGTTCAGTTCAAGAAGTGCAGCTGGTAGGAAATGATTACGCAGAGTGATTAAGTGAATAAATTCAGAGTTAGACACCTGGGGAAGAAAAAAAATATTAATTCACAGAGTTAATCAGCAAAACCTGATCACTTTGATGAGTTTTTAGGGATGTAACTTTCTGTAGATGACTCTGACTGGGCAAGGAGGCATTAAATGGGAAAGGGTGTAGATGGATCAGAAGCATGGAACCTTAGTCCCTTGTCTTAGAGTTAAGGAGCTTTTTATCTTCCCATGAATAGTATGGACATGCCCATTGCCTCTTGTTGGGAGGGTAGAGGACATTTCTGTCCTGGGCACTTTCTAGGCCATCCACATCCCATTAAAGATGAATGAAGCTCCCCTCCTAGTAAACTCATCAAACACATCAGTTTCCTCTGATTGACACCCTAAATTTAAGAATAGGATACACAGCACTATGCTGAGTGCAGGTATAAAGAGAAAAAGTTTTGGAAGCTAGATTGGATGGCAAGTTCAAATTTTTTTAGCAATGTACCCTCTTTTTTTTTTTTTTTTTTAAATCAAGTACAATACTATAATGCATAGGTAGGAGAATAGCACTGAATAGTTGTGAAATGATTCTCTTATTATAATAATAGTTGCTTGTATTTACATAGTACTTTGCAGTTTGAGAGGCATTTTCCTCAGCCTAATCCTGGGGGTAGGTAATAAAAGTATTATAGGTCAGGAAACAGAACTTCTCCCAGAGATGTATGGCTAAGAAGTACAAAGTCAGAACTTGAATCCAGGTCTTCTTACTATATAAAT
Organism: Gracilinanus agilis; assembly: GCF_016433145.1. NCBI lineage: Eukaryota > Metazoa > Chordata > Mammalia > Didelphimorphia > Didelphidae > Gracilinanus > Gracilinanus agilis. The sequence continues at coordinate 421,728,889 of NC_058133.1, read as the reverse complement.
CCAATGCTCTTTTCACTATGCCACCCATTGATCAGATATAGACTTTATGGAGACTTTGGGAGAAATTCTGTGCTTCACTCTAGACTTTAGCACAGTGGGATAGAGGATACCGAGGGGAATAATAAGGTTGCCAAAGTTGATGCAGTCTAGTCTGTCTAATAGTCTATCCAGTTCTAGTTCCTACAACTTAAAAATGAATATGGAGACTCTAAATGAGGGTCACGGTGAACATTAAAACCCTAACAAATAATATCTATAAGATAAAGGTTTCTGGAACTAAGATTTAACAGACCTATCAAGCTATTGTACCTTCGCCCTGGCTCTCAGCTAAACAGTGGCAGTTCCCAAGAGTTATACTCTCCTGCCAGAGTGGCTCATTTCAAATTTGACAGAGTCCAAGTGAAAGAGGAAATCCCTCTGGATGATGAATCCTATTGATGTGGATTTTTTTGTTTGTGGATGACATTGAGTGGATTGCATCAGTCTCTAACACATTGCTGAGTCTCCTGCAAGGGATCTAAAATCACTCAAAGGAGTGCATTTAATTCATCGGCACAGGAAAGACCAAATGGGTGAAAAATGTCTGTTGCTCATATTTCACCCTGCATCTGAATGGGATACCCCATTGAGCTTGTCCAACAGTATATGTCTATTAAAGGGAAAATGATCTGGGCCCAAAATTTAAGAGGAGAAAAGGGAATGTGAAGGGAATAAGGAGTTATTAGGTACCTATTCTGTGCCAGACCCTGAGCTATGTATTTTACAAATATTATCTCGTTTTTTCCTAACAAAACTCTGGGAGGTAGATTCTATTATTGCCATTTTACAGATAAGGATGCTAGACAGCTGCAAGTTATCATTTGCCCAGGATCATACAATGTCTAATAGTAGATTTGAATTCAGGTTTTCCTGACTCCAGATGTTTCAACAGGGTCTTACCCTGGACCCTCTTTTTTCTCTTTCTAGTCTCTCTCTCAATGATCACTTCCCATAGGTTCATTACATCTATGCAAATGACTCCCAAATTATCCGATTCAGACATTATCCCTCTTTTAAACTCCAGTCCCAAATCTCCAACTGCCTTCAGGGTATCTCTGCTTACATATCCTGTAAGTTTCTAGAACTCATCAAGACCTAAATAGAACTCCTTATTTTTCCTTTTAAACTCATGCCTCCTTCAAACTTCCCTTTCTGTCTAGAGTATCATTATTTTTCCAACTTCCTAAGTCACTTAATCCTTTTTGCCTCAGTTTCCTCATCTCTAGAATGAGCTAAAGAAACTGTAAATTCCAAATGAGAATTTGTATTTATCCTAGAGGCAACAAAGAGCCAATGAAGCTTCTTAAGCAGGATAATGGCAGTCAGACACGTGTTTTTTGAACATCATGTTAGCAATTGTGCATAGGACAAATTGGAGAGAGGAAAAGGCTGGCTGCAGGGAAATCCATAGTAATAGGTGGTAAAGTTACCATTAGTCTTTTTGAACATCAGAGTCTTTTCCATTGAGTTCTGTCTTCTCATTATGTGGCTAAAATATTTTTGCTTCATCTTCAGTATTTGACTTTCCAGTGAATAGTGTAAATTAATTTCAAATATTGACTGATTTGATCTCTTTGCTGTTCGATGGACTCTCAACAGTTTTCTTCAGTACCATAGTTCAAAAGTGTTGCTTCTGGAGCCCTCAGCTTTCCTTATAGTTGATCTGTTACAGCCATGCATTGCTACTGGAAAAACCATAGTTTTGACTATATGGGCATTTGTCAGCAAGGTGATGTCTCTACTTTTTAGTATGCTGTCTAGATTTGCCAAAGTTTTCCTTCCAAGAGGAAGCATTTTTAAATTTCATCATTGTAGTCATAGTCTGCAGTGATCTTTGAGCACCAAAATACAAAATCTGATACTGCTTCTATTTTTTCTCCTTCAATTTGCCAGGAAAGGATGGTACCAGTGGTAATTTGGATTTGTGAGATTGTTGATATTTCTCCTGGCAACCTTAATTCTGGCTTTTGACTTACCCAGCCTGAATTTTGCATAATGTTCTCTACATATAAGTTAAGTAAATAAGGTTCCAACATACAGCCTTCTTGTATTACTTTTTCAATCTTAACTAATTAGTTGTTCCATGTTCAGTTCTAACTGTTGATTCCTGGCCCACAGTTTTTCAGGAGACAAAATGATCTGGTATTCCCATATTTTTTAAGACTTGCCACATTTTGTTTTGATCCACACAGCCAAAGGCTTTAGTATAGTTAATTAAACTTAAAAAGATGTTTTTCTAGAACTCCCTTGCTTTCTGCATAATCCAGCAAATGTTGGCAATTTGGTCTCTAGTTCCTCTGCTTCTTCAAAAATCAGCTTGTTCTTCTGGTTATTCTCAGTTCACATATTGCTGAAGTCTAGCATATAGACTCTTAAACATAACCTCTTTGGCATGTGAGATGAACACAAATGTTCAATAATTTGAACATTCTTTGGAATTCTTTAGGATTGGGTTGTGAATTGATCTTTTCCCATCCAATGGCCACTGATGACTTTTCCAGATTAGCACTTTAATGCATCATATTTTAGAATTTTAAATAGTTCAGCTGGAATTCAGGCATCTTTCTTTTGGCTTTTGCCCAACTGCTTCATTAGTACTGGAGCTACTTATAGTTGTCTTCCACTTTTCTTCAGTAGAGTGTTGGGTACCTTCTGACCTGAGGGGTCTCATTTTCTGGTGTTATATCTTTTATCATTTTTATACTGTCCATGGGGTATTCTTGGCAGAGATACTGGAGTGATTTTCCATTTCCTTCTCCAATGTACCACCTTTTGTCAGAACTCTTCGCTATTCATGTTCTCCTGGGTAACCTGGTATGGCATAGTTCATAGTTTCATTGAGCTACACTTGCCCCTCTGCCACAACAAGGCAGTGATCCAGGAGAGGTGAGAAAATTTTTATTAAGTGCCTATTAAGTGTGAGACATAGCCAAACACTAGGGGGGATTCATAGATGAATAAGATAAATAAGAAACAGTCCTTGTCCTTGAAGAGTTTATAATCTAGTAGGAAAAAAATTAAAAGATGTAAATAAATAACTAAATACAAAAATAGGATCACAGACCCTCATAGTCTGGAAGAGAGTTCAGTGGGTATATAGTCTGAGCAAGAATCCCTTTTAAATACCTTAGTTGGAATTCTGGCATGTAGTCATTGAGCCTTTGTTGTGTTTTTTTTTTTAAGTTAATTTTTTCAGTTATATATAGAAACAGTTTTGACAATTGTTTTCTGACATTTTAGGATTCATATTTTCTCCTTCCATTCCTCTTCTTCAACCTCATTGAGGCAGGAAATAGTCTGATTTCATATCCATACTTTCCTACAATACATATTTCCATATTGCTTATGTTGTGATAGAAAACACATATCACAATACAATAAAAAAAATTTCACCAAGGAAATAAAGTGGAAGATGGCATGCTTTGATCTGTACTCAGACTCCAATAGTTCCTTCTTTGGCTATGGATAGCATTTTCATCATGAGTCCCCTGTGGTTCTCTTGGAGACCTGCTTTGCTGATAATGGTTTAGTCCTTCACAGTAGATCATCATATAATATTACTGTTACTGAATATATTGTTTTCTTTGTTCTGCTCATTTCACTTTGCATCAATCCATATAAATCTTTCTGGGTTTTTCAGAACTCAACCTGTTCATCATTTCTTAGGGTGAATAGTATTCCATTACAATCATATGCCACAATTTGTTCATCCCCAACTTATGGACAAGTCATGTGTTTCCAATTCTTTGCCATTAGGAAAAGAGCTGCTAAAAATATTTTTGTACAGGTAGGTTCTTTTCCCTGAGTTCTGATCTCTTTGGTATACAGTCAAAGTAGCTGTGTTTCTGGGCCAAAGTATATGCATAGTTTTATGATCCTTTGGGTCTGGTTCTACATGGCTCTCCAGAATGGTTGTATCAGTTCATAGTTCCATCAGAAGTATATTATTAGTGTCATTGATCCCATCTTATGAGGAGGAACCCACTGCCAGCAAAGCAGCGAATTCCATTTTTGAATGGTTTTAATTGTCAGGTTTAAAAAAAAATTACATTAAGCCTAAATATGCTTCTTTACAATTTCTACCCATTGTTTCTAGTCCTGTGGGACCAAGCAGAATAAGTGTAATCTCTGCAGCTTTTGCCACTGTTTTCCAGTTTCTCCTCCCAGATATTGCTTCCTCTCGAGGTTCTGCTAACATTGCTTGTTTCAGTTCTCTTCCCACATTTTAAATCACTTCTCAGCCTCCTATGCCAGATCTTCATCCATGTTATGCCTATTAACCATGGATGTATCCCCAGGCTCTGTCCTAGGACCTCTTCTCTTTTCTTTCTGTACTATCTAATGTGGGGATTTCATCAATTCCCATGGGCTCAATTATTTCCAAATCTATATATCTAGCTCATGTCTCCTACCACATTACCAATTAACTGCCTAATGGACATTTAGAACTGGATGTCTCCTAGGTATTTCAAACTTAATGTGTCCAAAATAGAACTCTGTATATCATAACAGCTAGATAATAATAGCATTAAAAGCCAAACAGGAATTTGCATTTTGTTCTGGTTGCAAAGCATAGATACTGGGGCTTCTGGATTAAGGAAATAATATGTCAAACTAGTACTTTAGGAACACTAATTTGGCAGCTGGGTGGAGGCTGGAATGGAAATGGGGAAGGATGGAAGACAGGGAGTCCAGTTAGGAGATGAGGTAATGAGGACCAGGACTAGGGTAGTGAGTGGAAAGAAAGGAAGATTGTGAGATAAATGTTGGATGAGGTCCTTTACCATCCTGGTATTTATAATGTAAATCCTTCCATTTATATTGTATATATCTTGTATGCACACAGTTATTTCCATGCTGTCTCCCCCATTAGAATGTGAGCTTCTTGAGGGCAGGGACTTTGGTTTTTTTTAACTTTCTTTGTATCCTAGTGCTTCATATTATGCCTAACACATAGTAAATGCTTAATAAATGTTTGTTCACTCGTCGGCTGACTAACTGAATGACCTGTTGCCTTCTATTCTACAGCTTTTCAGCATCCTCCCTAAAACGTGGTACTCAGGACAAAGTATAATTAGATCATCACTTCATAGTTCTTTGAATCTATGCCTCAGATTGCAAAAACTTTCTTATCTACCATGTCATATTTCTGACTCATAGAACTTGTATAAAACCCCAGATCTTTATCAGATAAACTGTGTCTAGCAATGCCTTCCCCATCCTGTAATTCTGAAGGTGATTTAAAAAATTCGTGAAAGACTTTAGATTTATCTTTATTACATTTCCTCGTGTTCTCTCTCTCTCTCTCTCTCTCTCTCTCTCTCTCTCTCTCTCTCTCTCTCTCTCTCTCTCTCTCCCCACACACACACACACATACACACAAAGCTTTGTAAACTTTTTTTTTTCCTACATAGAGTTAGATATACAAAAGGACCCTTAATTCTCTTCTTTAAAAATCAGCCCAACTTAGCATGGAAAGGAATGGCAAGGACCTACTGGAATATGTTCTGCTAGGTTTTTATTGAGAATTGTAGACTTTGTTTCCCTTTTATCTTTCTGTCTCTGGCTCTCTGTATATGTATGAATACACACATGTTTTTTCATATACAAATACACATATAAACACTTATCTAGCTTCCGGTGGTGTTAGGGGATTCCTCTCGTAGACAAACTCCTTTTACACATATTTTGTGAGTCTTGTAGACATAAGATCTTTAGTTGTTTATTTTTGCTAAAATACTTCTTGAGAGATTATACCCAATAACTTAAACTTACATACAATATATTTTAAAAGTATAAGTAAAATTTTAAAGCGCATAGACTTAAAATGTATGCACTGATCAGATCCTAGGAAAGTACAAATAATTATGCATCAAAAGGAATATTAACCCAGTCATACGCATAGTAACTACTTTGCACAAATAAACTTAGCTTTAACTACATCTAATAATAAATTGCACACACTATAGTTAAGGAAGATAAATACATAGGAGAAAGATGAAAAGGGCTATGTGGTTCATGAAAGGGAGGAGTATACTCATACACACATTATTAAAAATGGATATAGAGGTTGCAACTTGCTTCCAGGAAGATAGGACAGAACAATAAACATACCTTTTCTCAGGTGTTATGGTTCTGTTCTTGCTGGGGTGAGTTGGATCTTCTGGTTAGCAGAGTTTCTGAATCTCTCAGTCATCACGGGTAAAGAGAGTAGTGTGGACTGGTAATGGTCCTTTGAGCTCTTCTTCAAGCTAGAAAGAGAAAAGGAAAGAAATTACAACCATCAAATAAATATCAAATCACTCTTCTTAAAATAAGGAGCATCAAAATAAGGACAACAAGGTTAAAACAAATCCTTTATGTAACTGTTCTGATATATATATATATACACACACACACACAGGATATATATTTTATGTAAAATATATACATATGTACATATATGAGAAATATATATGTAAATATTTCCCCCAATTACAGACTACATAGATAGCATTGTTACCCCTTACTTTTTCAAAGCAGAGATGTCTATAAAACCTCTTTGTTCCAGCATATCTCTTTCTATTTTAATCTGGCCTTGTAAACATTTGTTTCTTCTCTGCATTGATTTAGAGAGCTACACAAAAGCCCTTTATGGAACTCTTAGTTATCTTTTTTCAAAGATTAGACCAATTCACCCTGGAAAGGAATGGCAAGGACCTACTCTAGACTGTGTTCTGTCAAGTCTTAGTTTGAGAATTATAGACTGGCTTCATATAGCTTTTCTAGACTTCATCCTTTTAATACTATTTTAATACTGATTAGAGTTTGGTTTCTAAAATGTCAATTCATACAGTATGTTTCATGGTATCCCAGTGTGCCCTTGTGATCTCTGAGGCTCCTTATGCCAACTCCCACTCTGACTAATGAGTCAAGTTCCCAGAGGGTAATTTTCTAATACCATTGGCTCAAGCCTTCACTGTTATTCTTCCCTCCAAGGTTATCAGTTAAGAATCATTTAATCAGCCAGACTCAAGTAGTTTTGATGAAAGGGAATTTACTAAGATGATTACAAACATTTCTCACAATATCTGTGACCCATTTCTCCCTCTAGTACGTATGCCAAGTCTAGGCAAAATTGGACTTGGACTTAGAGAAGCATATGGCAGGGGTATAACTCACACCTCTGGTTGCTTGAAGTCAGTTTCTTCTATTCATGAGATGCTCAGGAAATCCCCCTTAGGCACAGGACAGTCTATTTACTGGGCTTTTTGTAGACCTCTCAGTCCAGTCTCTTTGTGGCTTGATGCAGACATTGCTGTCAGCCAATCCGGACAGCCAATTTAGGACACTGATGTGAAGATGAAGGTCTTTGTTATCCTGGTAGCATAATGTTAGAACAGGGATGGTAATATGGCACATGGATGGGGAGATCCAACATCCTCTGAACCCTTCAAAGCTGGCAAGGTCCTTTTCTCTTCAGAGGGGGTGTAGTATCAAAAGGAATCAGAGCAAAAATGAGGTTGAGATCATTTCAACCCCACCTTTAAAAAAATGCTATTCCTTTCAAGGGAGGAAAAACAATGGCATCTTTAGAAAAGTCCTGCCACTATCTTTACAGAATCATTTCTCTGATCCTTTCCAATAGTCCTATACATCCATCTAGGAGAAGTACAGTGTTTAGATGTGTTTCATAAAACTATTATGATGGCTTTTGTATGTTTTATATAGGTACTTAAAATAAGCAGCCTGCTCATATGAGTTCTTAGAATATTTTTATACATTTTTTTCAGTTCCTTACTCATATTTCCTCTCGCAACAGCTATTTTCTACTTTTTCTACTTTCCTAAGAGCCCCCTTGTACTTCCACTTACATAATTTTCAGTAGATAATTTCATTTCCTAATTTACTGAGAAGTGTGTGGTTAAGAGTGAACTTTCCTGCCATTCTTTCTCATTGCTTCTAAATATTTGCATCTTTATTCATCATTTCTTCCTTTTGGTTAACTTCCTTACATGGTTAACTCCATTACTTATGCTCCTGACTCTGTGCCTTCCCTTTTTCTTGGGTGCTTTGCTTCCTCAGTTATTTCCTTTTTTCTCCATTATCCACATCTCTTCAAACTCCCCTGGATTCTTCCCCCCTGCTTTCAAATATACATACATCTATTGCATCCCCCATTAGATGGCAAACTTCTCAATGACAGGGAGTAACTCCCTCCTACCTTATGTATATTTACTGCTTAGCACAGTACCTAGCACACAGTGGGCACGCTTATTAAATGCTTATTAATTGATTGACTAATTGACATATATTTTCCTTAATCTGAAAACAAGATCATTTAATTTTATAAGTGTTCAGCTATAAACCAGATCTGAGATCAAGTTTTGGCTCTGATATTTATCAGTTATGTGGATCTAGGCAAGTCATTTCATCTAATGCAGTGGTTCCCAAACTTTTTTGGCCTACTGCCCTCTTTCCAGAAAAAATATTACTTAGCCCCCTGGAAATTAATTTTTAAAAAATTTTAATAGCAATTAATAGGAAAGATAAATGCACCTGTGGCCATCACCCCCTCCCTGGACTGCTGCAGCACCCACCAGGGGGCAGTAGCGCCCACTTTGGGAATCACTGATCTAATGGGACCTCAGTTTTTTCATCTATAAAATTCCATCTATAAAATAGGAATAAATAATACTTACATAGTGCCATGCAAAGGTGAGCAACTTACTCCTTTCAGAGACTGACCTCTCTTTGTGATAAGCCATGTGCAAAACTTTCCTCAAAAGGCAGAGTGGATAATTTACTTGCTTTGGAGTCAAGATACCTGGGTTCCAATTCTTCATCAAAAATTTTGTAGCCTTGTGATCAGAGGCAAGTCATTTAATTTCCCAGAGAAAGAGTATATTCACTGTCTATTTCATATATTAGTAATAAAGACTATATTAGTGTTGTTATCAAATAACTCTTTTTTCTCTTTCCTTTTAGCAACACTTAACAACATTGGCTATTTTCCTTCAGTCTTACATATTACTTGGGTTCAAATCCTGCCGCTTACTATCTGTGCAACCCTGGACAAATCACTTAATCTCTCTTTGCCTCAGTTTCTTTGTTCATAAAATGGAGATCATTACAGCACCTTCCTCCCAGAGTTTTTATGAAGACTGATTTAAATAATAATTATAAAGAATTCTGCATCATGCCTGGCACTTACTAAGTGCTATAGTAATGTCAGTTATTATTAAACAGAGAGTCACTAGAGTTTATTAGTTAGGAGAGTGATATGGTCATATTTTAGGAAAATCATGCTGGCAGCTGAGTGGAAGATGGATTGGAATGGATTATGATTTAGGGTAAGAAGACCAATTAGAAGACTATTGCCAAAAGTAAAAAGGGGTAGCTTTGTGAGTAGAGAGAAAGAAATATGTAATAAGATATGTGTGAAGTTAAAAATAACAAGATTGGATATGTGGAGTGAGTAAGAAGTTGGGGATGACACAGTAATTGGGGGGATGGTGATTGGTTGATTAGAAAAGGAAAATAAGGAAGAGAGGAAAGTTTGGGGAGACACAATAAATTCCATTTTGGTCTTACTATCTTTGAGATGTTTATGAGGCATCCAGTTAGAGGAGTCCAAAAGATAATTAATTCATGATTTGAGAATGGAGCTCAGTAGATTAGAGCTATAAATAAAGATCTGAGAATCATCTGAATAGAGATGGTAGTTGAGTGCAAGGGAGCTCATGAGATCACAAAAGAAAAATCAGAGGGGGAAAAGGAAGAGGGCTCAGAACAGAGCTTTAGGAGATATCCATGTTTCATGGACATGGCCTGGATGAAGATTCTACAAAGAGATTGAGAAGGGATAGTCAGATGGGTAGGAGGAGAATCAGGAGAAAGTAGTACCAAAAACTCAGAGAGCAGAGAGTATCTAGGAGAAGAGACTGATGAACAGTGTCAAATGTTACAGGGAGTTCAGAGAGTATGAAGACTGAGAAAAGCCCATTAAACTTATTTCTCAATTAGGAGATTATTGATGACTTAAGAGAGAGCATTCTCAGTTGAATAACCATTTGATGAAACCCACTGAATTATAATCAGTACATTTTAGAATGAGGTCAATGAAATAATGCATATGACACATTTTACAAACCCCTTAAAGTATTTTATACATATGAGTTATTTTATTTTCATCATTGTTGAGATTATCAAAGTATTGTTATTCTTTTTCATTCCCCCAAATAATCCTTAAAATAAATTTTATTTATATTGTATCATTCAGAACACTAGTCATAAAGCAGTATAAACAAATGCTGGGCATAGTAGGGGAAAAAAAGCATTGTGAAGATTTGTGGCCAAATAAATTTGGAGGCAAAACATTTTGAAAATTGTTTTCAAAAGGGTTTCAACATTGGATTACAATCCAGGTTCAGCCACTTACAACCTGAGCCTTATTGGGTAAGTCATTTAACCATTCTAGTCCTCTTTTTCTCACCTTCAAAATAAGGGTTAAGGTTAGATGACCTCTGATGTCCTTTCAACTCTAAATCTATGATTGTTTAATCATCACAGAAGTCAATGAGGATATAAGGGAACATATATCTTTCTAAATGGGTTCCCACAATGCAATCAGAAAAGCAAATGAATCTATCTTGTGATCTACAAGTTCATGACAGATATAGAATTCATATTCTAATTTCCCTTGTTACCATTTTACTTCCTCAAACCAAACTTCCTCTTAGAAAGCAATGAAAAGTCAAAAATAGTTTACAAAGAATTTTTTAAAAATTCATAAGTTAAAAAAAATTTAATGGAAGATAACACACACCTCATTTGTTTGTCTCCCAAAACAGTTATGACCTAGAGGATAGCCTTCTTCCAAAAAGAATCCTAGAGCCAGACACATGTAAGTATTAAAATTAATATTCAATGGCTCCAAAGAATGATATTTACAAGGATTTATTAAAGTGCAGGGAAAGAGTCTCAACTCACCCTTTACCACGCCACCTCCTCTCCAAAAACCTGTCACCACACCCAAAACACACATATCAAAACAGCCCACAAAAACCCATGACCAATAGGAAAAGGCTTAAGGAATTATGGGTATGGTGAAAGGGAGTTTGGGTAATGTAGTTTAAAGGGGTACAAGGTCTTTTCAACTTTACATTCCCCCCTGTGATCCTTTGGGAGACCAGTCTCCCCAATGGATCATAAAAACATAATCAAATTAATGTTTACAATAATTCAGAGATAAAAGGGAAATAAAAGGGAGAAAGAATAAAATCAATGTTCAATGCATTGACAAAAGCCATTTAGGGGGCAGTCCCCTCTCTGGCATAAAAGTGTCCATTCAAAATAAATACATTCAACCTTCCCTTCCCCCCCCCACCCCCCCCAAAGTTCAAATTTGCCATGTCTCGAAATTCACTCTGGAACTTCTGGTACAGTGTGTGGTTTCTGCAGGCATCTTCATGGCATCTTCTGGATTCTGGGAGGTAGTCCTCTGTTCTAAATTAGAGTCAAATTCAAGTCCAAATTCACAGAAATAACATAGTCCCCCCCAGAGGAGAACAACTTTACATTTGTGGGTTTTCGTGGGCTGTTTTGATATGTGTGTTTTGGGCGTAGTGATGGGTTTTTGGAGAGGAGGCAGTGTGGTAAAGGGTGAGTTGGGACTCTTTCTCTGTGCTTTAATAAATCCTTATAAATATCATACTTTGGAGCCATTGAATATTAATTTTAAAACTTACAGTTGGCGACCACTAAGGGACCCGAGAAGATTGAGGGTTCACTTCACTTTGCATTAGTTCATATAAATTTTTCCAGATTTTTCTGAAATTATCCTCTTTGTCATTTATTATAGCATAGTAGAGCAGAAAGAGACTTTAAGGATAGTACTATCCTATCTCTCAGAAAGGTTGAATGAATGTCCAAGGTAGTATATAGTAGAACCAGGATTCTAATTCAGGTTTTATGGATTGTAGGTATGTCTTCCTTGCTTCTTTTCCTTCCTTCTCCTGATGGGTGACTCTCCCTAAGGATCACTACTTTAGGAAGGGCCCTGACTCTACTTCTTCTCTTTATAACCTGAACTCTTTCAAGAATCCTTCTTCTCCTCAAAGGTCAAATTTCCTCTTCACGAATAACCCTCTTCTCCCTTTTTTCCAGTTCTGTATATGTGTTTTCTCCATTAGAATGCAAAGTCCATGAGAGTAGGCACTGTCTTGCTTGCTAGTATTTTTATCTCCATTTTAGCACAGTACCTGGCACCTGGTAAGTGCTTAATGAATATGCTTTATCTATCTAAAAGTAGCTTTCCCTTTCCTAAATCTAGTAGGCTCTGAAGAGGCTTAACGCACCTAATATAAGAGGAAATCTCTATTTTTTAAAAAGTACATAAACTACTTTGAGTTTATATACTTGTCATATAATATAGTCAAATAATATTCCTTAAAAATTATTTATTGAAAATATCTTGATAAACTAGCTTGAAGGTGAGGGTTCTTAGCCTGGGGTTTATTGATTGCCCTCCCACCCACCCAGGGTACCATGGATAAATTCCAGGTGGTTTGTTAATTTGGATGGGAAAAAATAAATATCATTTTATAATTAATCTCTCATTGAAATTTAACATTCCTTCAATTATTTAAAAACATTATTCTGACAAAGTATTCATAGGCTTCACCAGATTGCAAAAGGGTTCCATGACATGCAAAAAAGGTTAAGAAATCCTCATCTAGGACAGCAAAAACAAAAATTCTTTGAATTATATGAATTACGTTTTATAGCCTCATTCCACCCATACCCTTTGTGGCCAGGAAAGTTTATTCCCGGCAACACATAAATAACTGAAACAATAATTTGGACTAGAAGATGGAGGAGGAGAGAAATATCTAGCACCTGGATCCAACTTCCTTTTAGAGTTGTTTTTTTCCTTTCTCCTATTATTTATTTGCATATAAGACTCAGAGGATCTTGGGCTGATAAAAAAATGAAGGTATCTCATGCCTACATAGTTTTTGTGGGATTTATTTGGTGGGATACCAACCATATTCCCATCACTGAAATGAATTTGAGGGCACAGGAGTATTGTAAACAGATTTGAGTTACTAAGAATTTCTTATACTAAGTTAGAACAGAAGCTTAGGACAGACATTCTTCTTGGTGAGCAGTAGGGCAAATTTCAAAGACATTAAGTGCAGGTGGGCTCTCTTTAGCTTGTTTATGTTCTAAAAGGTCTTGGTCCTGAAGGCAATTCTCCTTCTGGAAAGAAAAGAAAAATGGACAGAGCTAAGGGTCTAGGAACTGACAGATTCCTTTCCTTAAAGAGAAAGAGCAGCTAAGAGTTCCCCCTGCCCCCCATCTGTTACTAGGTATGGAATAGCCAACTTCCCTCACTAGCTCTAGGCTCTGAGCTAAAATAAAGATAGCCAAACCCTTGTCTCTTCTCATGGGGACGAAGTAGCATCTCTGTTGATTCTAGGTGAAGCCAGAAACTGGAAGCAATGAAAAATTCCACAACCATGTGTCCAGTAGAGAAACTCTTAGCAATGACTATGGGTCCAACGGAGGAAAAAGTGCCTAAAAGTGTCAAGAACACCAGTGAAATACTGTTAGGCAAAGACTAGTACCCACCCGACAAGACCAGCAGAAACAGTGTGAGGTTATCCCTTGTAAGAGAGTAAGCAAGCATTTATTCGGCACTTACTAAGTAATAGGCACTGAAAATCACCGGCTCTAAGGGAAAAGAAAGGGAAAAACAGTGTCTGTCTTACAGTCTAGTAAGTAGAGACAATGTATAATAAATAAACACTCACATATAAGATACATTCAGAAGAGATGAAAGTAACCTTAGAGAGGAAGGTGGTGGTAGGGGCTGATTTTTTTTTTTTTTAAACCTTTACCTCCCATCTTAGAGTCAATACTGTGTGTTGGCTCCAAGCCAGAAAAGTGGTAAGGGTAGGCAATGGGGGTCAAGTGACTTGCCCAGGGTCATACAGCTGGGAAGTGTCTCTAGGCCTGCCTCTCAATCCACTGAGCTACCCAGCTGCCCCTGGGGCTGATGGTTTTTAAGGAAGCCAGGAAGTCTATGTGAGGAGGAGGAACATTTCCAGTGCTGTTGTTACCAAGGCAGAGATTCTCTGTCACATAAGGAACAGTGGGTAGACCAGTGTAGTTGAATTGTAGTGGGTGAGCAAAAGTATAAGACTTTTTTTATACCCTTTTCACATAATCCAATGCCTAGTACTTAGTAAGTGCTTAATCCATAACTGTTGATGGATAAATTAGTATTAGATTTGAGCAAAGGCTTTTTTTTTAATGTACTGATATAATCTTATTGAATTAAAAATATTTTAGTGCATATATTGTACTATGTTGATAGTTTTTATGATGTTGAAACCAATCTTATATAAACTGTGCTTGGTCAATAATGAATTTTTAAAATTATTTTGATATTTGTCTATTGGCTAATATTTTATTTAATGTTTTAAAAATCTGTGTTCATTAGACAACTTCTTCGGTGATTTTCTTTTCTTATTTTAAAAAAAACCCTTAACTTCTGTGTTCCTATCAATTTAAAGAGAGAAGATCAGCAAAGGGTAGGAAATCAGAATTAAGTGACTTTCCCAGGATCATATAACTAAAAAGTGCCTAGGGCCAGATTTGAACCCAGGTTCTTCTGACTCTAGGCATAGTGCTCTATCCACTATGCTGCCTCACTGTATTTTCTTTTCTTTTTTTTTATTGTTTTATTGGCCAGACTTACAAATCAATCGTATATTTTCTTTGTCAAAGGTAATGAGAATTATTCTAGTTTTTCTTAAAACAAAACCAAACAAAACCATGTGGTTCTAAGAAAGTTTTGATCTATCTGTGTCATGTATTTCATTAATTTATTTATTTTTAAAACCCTTACATTCCATCTAGGAGTCAATACTATTGACTCCAAGGCAGAAGAGTGGTAAGGGCTAGGCAATGGGGGTTAAGTGACTTGCCCAGGGTCATACAGCTAGGAAGTGTCTGAAGTCAAATTTGAACCTAGGACCTCCCATCTCTAGGCCTGACTCTCAATCCACTGAGCTACCCAGCTGCCCCCTATATATATTTTTTTCAGGAAAATTTGTTGTCAGTTCTTGCTGAGATTGGTCTATTTATATTATCAGTGATCCATTATGCCAACTTTTATAATTTATATTCTTTAACTTCTCTAAACTTCAGTAGATAGCCGAATATAGTATTATCTAATGGTATTATTTTACATTTGTAACTTTCTTTTCACTTTATCTTTATCATAACAATTAATTTATAAATAATGTTCTTCTATATGTAAAATCTATATCACATTGTTTACTATCTCAGAGAGGGAAGGGAAGGGTGATAGGGAGTGAAAACTTGGAACTCAAAATTTTCTAATGAATGTAAAAAATATTTTTACATGTAAGTAGGGAAAATATTATTTAAAAATAATTTATAAATATATTCTTTATGTTAATCAATGCTAATGTTAATTTATTTTCTTTTTGTTATTTTTCCTTTTATTTATAATTTATAATTTTTCTTTTTTATAAACAATTTACATACTGAATATAATTTATTATATTTCCAATGCAATACTTAATCAGAATATTAAGAGGGTTCATGACATGGTGCAATAAAATAATAATGAAATTTATGTAGAAAAGCAAACAACATCAAGAAACATGCTGGAAAATTAAGCTGATCCAAGTGGACTTGTACTCTTAGGTTTCATAATATAATTGAAAGTAGTTACTATCAAAAGCATTCGGAACTGGACAAAAAAAAAACACAGAAAAATAGATTAATGGAAGATAACGGTGTTATTTGACTTCCAACCAAAAGCATATGCAAATTGAGTGATTAACAGACATATAGAAAGTAGAGCACTAGAAAAAAGATTTGTTATTTTAAAAATGTACTTGGGAAACTTGGTTGGCAATATTACATAATGGAGAGAGAATTGACCTTAGAAACAAGACCTGGGTCCGAGTTCTAATTCTGATATATATTGGCTATGTGACTGAGCAAGTTGCTTAATCTCACTGTGCTCTAGGTCTTAGAGAATTTAGAGTTCTTAACCTGTGGTCTATGTACTTGTTTATTTTTATTTTTTTGATAAGTATCATTTTAATCCAATTCATTTCCTTTGTAGCCCTACATAGTTTATTTAATGTTTTTAAAAACATTATTCTGGGATGGGGCCCATAGAATTCACCAGACTTACAAAGGAAGGGTGAGAATCCCTACTCTAAGACTTCTAAATTGCAAAGTAGCTGCTTATTTGAATTGGTAGATGGGAGTGTGGTAGGAGTGGCACAAGTTTTAGACACTCAGGGACATTTCCTTTAAGGTAGTCCAGAGGCTATTTGGCTTCCTGCTTTGTGAGGCATAAAAGGTCCAACCTATAGAGTACTGATGCAGTGGAGGCTTTGGTGGAATTCCCATTTCCCTCTGTGGACAACCTTATGACCTTATATGTCATCTTGGTAAAAAACAGAATCAGAGGGGAATAGTGTTTTGTTTGATCAATCTGAATTATCCTTTTTAATAATATTAGTAAGGTTGATTTTTATCGCATTTTATCAGAGTGGTCAGTGTGTCATTGGAGTTAGGTTAATTTCCTTTCCAGGAGTTCCTTATCCTGATGAAATTGAAGGCTTCAGGGGGGGAAAAAAAAAGGAAATCAGGTTAGTCTAGCATGTCCGGTTCATCCTGAAGTCATGCTGGCTTTTAATGATCACAGCTTCCCTTTTATAAATGCCAACAAGCCATTCCTTTAATAATATGTTCTAATATTTTGCTAGGCATAGAAGTCAAGCTCACTGGCCTATAGTTTGCAAATATTTGGTTTTCAAATAATTTTAAAATGGTTTTTTTTAATGGTTAGTGGGTTTTTCTTTTTCTTTTTTTTGGTTGTACAAGATCGTGTAAGTTCATGATAAAAAGTAATGACAATTCAAAAATGTTCCAGAATTTTTACATCCAAATGAGTATTATTCTTTCAAGTTACCTTGTGAGATAATATTCTTATTACAGTGATACTGATGTTGCTCAAAATATTGTTGGAACACATTTTGGGGACCTGCTTTTAGATATGGTTTATGAGCTATCCAAAAAACTGAACCTTGTTTTTTTTAAGACATGCCATATATCTTTGTTATAATTTAAAGTATATTCTCACTTAACATCTTAAAAGGTAAGAAAGAGTCTGGGGATAGAGCTATGGACCAAATCAATAATGAAGACAACAGCTTACATTGTGAAAGCCACTACAGAATTTCCTACCAATGTTTCTTCTATTATCAACAGGTCTGCTCAGTGTGGATGTTTGGACAATAACAGGAAGTTTGAAAAAATTCAAAATAGCCCTTAATAAGTCTGAAAAAACCTAAACACAACTGGTAGAATCATGTGACATTTGTTTTAAATACTTTTTAAAGGAGGGCATTTTGAAATTAAAGTATTGCTAGAATTTGTTGAGACTAAGATTTTCTAGACTTCAAGTAGACTCTTTGGAATGCATGTATTTCCTAGTTTTTAATAAAAATATGTTTTCAATTGGAGTTAGAAGGGGCGGGATGAACTTTTGCTAGGTTATTTTTCAACACCCTCTGTTAAATCATTTATTCAGCATCATTGCCAAAAGCATCTCTCCTGTCATACCGGGAATTTCTGTAATTAGTAACATGCTTGTGTACAAGTGACTCCCATCTAGAACCAAGAAAGCAAGAGGAATGGAAGGACCCAGCTCCATAGATTCCAGAAACTCAACCTCTTGGAATTGTGACCTGCCTTCCCAAGTATGTTAACAACCATTCATTGTCTTGGGCTCAGCAGTACCTGTTTCATTGCCCAACAACTCTTGGTGACAATTTACTAAGTCATGAATTCCAGAAATATCAGTTGGTGAGATGATGATTTTTCTCCACCACAAACTACCCTAATCATAACTCTGGACTTTATGGTTCTTTTGAAATTGCCTCTGTCAGTCAAAACTAGAGAATGGAAAAACCATTTCAGCTTCCTAAAAAGTTCAGAATGTTGTTCAAAAGGGGAGATTATACTGTTACAGCTTCCTTGTTGGAAAAAGTAATTTCCAGTTTTATGTACTGAGAACAGAAAAGATGAGCATTACTATCGCAATATAAGATTATCCTCATTTGAAGTTTAAAATCACTATATTCATGTCACTTACATAAATGCTTTGGGGGAGAAAGATGATTCTTATCAAAGCAATTCAAAAGCAATAAAGAGGGGAAGGTGTGGTTGGATTCTTATATGTCATTATGTAAAGCTAAATGGTTTTGGAAGACAGCCCACCAGGGAAAGAGATCCCAGGGTTCACCAAAAGGTATTGTTACTACCTCCAGTGACACGCTGTCATCCAGTTGTTTTCTATACTCAAATAAGCATACTTATACAGAGGTAAATGAAGTGGATGCCCACAACCTGAGGACTTGGGAAGTACCCTTGTTTGCTAGTTCCTCTACTGTGGTATTCTTCAAACCCAAAGGATACAGAAAGTTGGAGATGCAAGGATAGAACCCAACCGCACTAGAGGCCGAGAGGCAGAGGATATTGGGGAGATCAAGATCATAACTGTTGGGAAGAGTTATGACACTCGTTCACCAGACTGGTCAGCACTTACCATAGTCCTTTATTATTTGAATGCAGAAGCAGAGTCAGATTTCTTGTCTGTGAAGCTAGACTCTTTCCTAGAGCATTTCCGTTGCTCTGGAACTATGAAACAACATGTTAACCACCTTCCTCTTTCCCTTTAACAATGTTGGATTGAGCAGAGAATTCATCCTACTAAAAACCAAGGCTGATGAGGAAAATCAAAATCAAAACCATGTATTTGTTTACAAAGTTTGTACAAATGGTAATTGGTAACCCATACCCCCCCCCCAAACCCTCACAAGCTAAGTCTTAGACAAAAAAGAACAATCAAAATTGGCATCCCACATCTCTTAGCATTCTGCCTGATTTTTCTTGCATCCCTCATCTCTTTTAGCATTATTTCTGACTCAATTCTCCCACCCCCCTTTATTTTTGCCTTTATCATTTATCTTAATAAGGTTTGCTAATATTTTTAAAGTGTTACAATTTGTTATCTAGCAGTTTCCTGAAGTGTCTTTGCCATAGCTCAAAATCTATTCAGTCTTACAATGATCTCAGGAAAGTATGTGCTATGTAGTAAGGTGGAGGTAATATTTAACGTGTCCCTGCCCTGTCTTATTAAAAACAGGTGTTCCTGTTTACCCTCACATCGCTCATCCATAGTGATCATAGTAATACTAAGATTTAAAAGGGATGGAATAGTATCTTTGTGACTAGAAATGTATATTCTTTTAGACAATTCTAAGATAGAAAAGTTTAGGTTTACACTAAACTGTCATTTTTTAATAACTTTTTGTTGCTTTGCAGGACTATTCTTCATACGAAATGACTCAGAGTAGGATTCCTTTATATTACAAGCTTCTTCACTGCTTTTCAAATAGGATTTGAGTTATAAAACTTTGACTTATGCATAATATCTTAAGTAATATATTTATTGGATAAAGTGAGACAGTCATATGATGTTATTCTAACTATAAAAATTTTGCCATAGGATGTAATTTAGCACAGTTTATATTTGGCTCATAGCTAGGGGGGGTACATTGGATAGAGCATTGGACTTGGAATCAGGAATTCATCTTCCTGAGTTCAAATCTGGCCTCAGACACTTACTAGCTGTGTAACCCTGGAAAAATCACTTAATCTTGTTTGCCTCAGTTTCCTCACCTGTAAAATGAATTGGAGAAGGAAATGGCAAACAACTCCATAATCTTTGCCAAGAAAACTTAAAAAGGGTAACCAACTTATCACATATCACTGAAACAGCAGCAACAACAACAGCAACAAAATATTTGTCTTGGATCCTATTGAAGGTTTATTTTTTTAAGAACTTAAAAGATTTGTTTTTAGGACTTAAAATTTTTTTTTTTTTATAACATGAGCAACAAAGAGAGAATCAGTGAAAATCATCAATGTTTTTGGCCTAGAACCCAACTCAGAAGCACTGGAAAATCTTGCTCAGTGATGTCTTTTTACATTTATATTATTTAGGTGACAGAACTGTGAGTCAATAAATATTTAGTATGCACTTACTATATGCCAGGCACTAATCTAAGTGCTCAGGATGCAAAGAAAAGTAAAAGATAGCCCAGCTCTCAGGGAGCTCAAAGTTTGATGGGGGAAATAGCATGCAAACAACTATGTACAAAAAAGACATAAACATATAAATTCTGTTTTTTGAATGTAGAAATGTTCTAGTTTGTTAATACTTACCAAGTTCATAGTAATAAAAAAAAACTTTTAAAAATACAGGATAAATTGGAAATAATCAGCAGTTATAAGGCACTAGCATTAAGAGGGATTGGAAAAGGCTTCTTGGAGAAGGTGAGGTTTTAGTTGAGACTTGAAGTTAGGGAAACAAGAAAGCAGAGATGAAGAGTGAGAGCATTCCAAGTGTGGGAGATAGGCACAAAAAATGCCTGCATAAGGAAATGGATTGACTTGTGTGAAGAACAGCAAGGAATCCACTATCACTAGTTCTCAAAGTATATGGGGTGGGGGAGAGGGTTAAGGTATAAGAAAACTAGAAAGGTAGGGGAAGTAGGTGATGAAGGACTTTGAATGTGAAAGAGGATTTACTGTTTAATCCTGTGGGTAATAGGGATTCCTTGGAGTTTATTGAGTGGTAGAGGGGTGATCAGGGTGGTCAGAACTGCATTTTAAGATCATTTTGACCACTGAATGGAAGATGGACTGGAAAGGGGAGAGACTTGTGGCAGGAAGACCAACCGGCAGGCAATATTGCATTAGTCTAAGAATGGAGTGATGAGGGTCTGTACCATGATGGTGGCAGTATCAGAGAAGGGGCTTATGCAAGAGGGGTTATAAAGGTAAAATCAACAAGCCTGATTTTTTTTTAAATTATTAACTTCTGTGTTAGAATCAATACTGTGTATTGGTTCCAAGGCAGAAGAGCAGTAAGGGTAGGAAAAAACTTATTCAGTGTCACACAGCTAGGAAGTATCTGAGGCCACATTTGAACTCGGGACCTCCCATCTCTTGACTGGCTCTCAATCCACTAGATCTCCTCCCTCCCCCCCACATTATTGATTCTAATATAGAAGTTAGGGGCTTAAAAAAAAGATTTCTATGGGACATTCATTTCAAAATATCCAATGGGCAGTTTGAGATGTTGGATATCAGCAGAGAGGATGGGGCTGGATAAGTAGATTTGAGAATCAACAGAATAGGGATGGAAATTGAATCCATGGGAGTTGAAGAAATTGTCAGATGAACCAGGATAAAGAGAGAAGAGGGCCCATCATGGAACCCTATGGGATACCCAAGGTTAGTAGGAATAACCTAGGTGAAGATCAAGCCCCTTCCCCAGGGCAGATACTTCTATTCATTCTTTTGTTCTTAGAAAATTGAGTGACTCTTTGTGGCTTTCCCTTTTCTAGCCCTATAGATCTTTTATGCAAGTTTCTCAGAGCCAGATTCTATCTCTTCTTTTAAGGTTCATTAGGAGTATGGACAAGGCTTCACCGGCGAATGTCAAGCTCTCTTTCTGATTAATAAGGGAAACTTTTTCATAAATGGACAATCATGTGTAGATATGCTATTTTTTTTACATTCAGTTTAACAGATGAATACCTCATTACTGCTGTTATTTTGATCTTTAGTTTCTTGATTATTATATCAAGAGAATGGGGAAACAACTTAATTGATCAATAAATCAGGGACTGATCTGATCAATTTCCAAAAAATATAATAGAGAGAATTATATCTCTTTCTAAATTTCCCACAAAAGAAAAAGAAGAACTTTTCTACATTTAACCTAATCTTTCACTCTTACCCTAGAATCTCTGCTTTTAAGGAAACTCAGAGGTCATCTAGCCTAATTTCTTTGAAATATAAGAATCTCTGGCAACAACCTGGAAATGATTTTTAAGCCAGAGTTTGAAGGGGGAAAAGGGGAAGAGAATAAATATTTATATAGTAGTTACTATGTGCTAGGTGTGAACACTAAGGTGGCTCAGTAGATAAGAGTATTAGGAAGAAACATCTTCCTGAGTTCAAATCCAGCCTCTGATACTTATTGGTTATTTGACTCAGGTAAATCACTTAGTCCCTTTTCTGCCTCAGTTTCTCATCTGCAAAATAAGCTAGAGAAGGAAATGGCCAACCACTCCAGTATCTTTGCCAAGAAAGCCCCAAATGAGTTTACAAAGAGTTAAACAAAACTGAAAATGCCTGAATAACATGTGCTAGGCATTTTATAAATATTATCTCATTTGATTCTCACAACAACCATATGAGATAGGTACTGTTACTATTTCCACTTTATAGTTGAAGAAACTGAAGCAAACAGTAGTTAAGTGACTTTGCAGACAGTATCTGAGACTGGAGTTGAACACAGGTCTTCCTGGCTTTAGACTTAGCTCCACCCACTGTGCTACCTAGTTGGTTGCTTGACCCCTCACTTTACAGAAAAATCACATTTTTATAGGGCAGACGTTTTTGCTTAATTGTAATTGTTAGGAAATTCTTCCTTATATTGGTGTGAAATTTTCTTCCCTTTAAATGCCACTTATTGTTTTTAGTTATTCCCTCTGGAGACAAGTAAAATTTAATTTAATCTAGCTTCTATGTGATAGTTCATTTAATGCTTGAAAACAATTATTATGTCTCTCCCAGTTCTCCCCATTTCTAGCTCTATGGGTCTTTTCCTCTCTCCCAATTCCCCAGCTCAAGATGATCTTTTCTGTACTTAATAAATGTCTTCAGTTTCTTTCAATTATTATATGAGAAATTTCAGGCTCACCCACAATTATTTTCTTTTTTTGTTTTTCTGGACATTAGATATCCACCAATGCAGCCTAATCCCATTTCCTTACTGACAGCCATATCATACAAGGTACACATAATGAATTTGACAGAACTAGGTTGAGGTGGGGCTAAATAAACTTTCTCCAACCCTAAGATCTTTGCTCTCTATCTAAACCCCTCAGTCTTTTCAGTGTAAACATCTTTCTTCTCTTTTTTGTAAAGCGTTCTTATTTGTGTAAACATATCAACTTCTATAATTTATGTTTATATGTTATAATGTAAGGCTCAATTCAAGTCAAGAAGCAATGGTTATGTTTACAATATGCTATCACAGTTCTAGGACCCATGGGAAAGAGCGATTAGTATTTCCCTTCATGGAGCAGCTAGATGACTCAAGGGATAGAGTGTTGAACCAGGAGTCAGGAAGAGCTGAGTTCAAATCTGCCCTCAGACACTTACCAGCTGGGTAACCCTGGGTAAATTGCTTGACTTTTGTTTGCCTTGATTCACTGGAAAAGGAAATGGAAATTACTCCAATAACTTTGCCAAGAAAACCTCATAGACATCATTCTCCATGTGATCATGAAGAGTTGGACAGGGTCACTTGACCCCCATTGCCTACCCTTACCACTCTTCTGCCTAGGAGCCAATACACAGAAGTTTAGGATTTAAAATTAAAAAAAAAAAAAAGAGAGAGAGAGAGTTGGACATGACTGAGTGTGACTGAACAACAACATTTCCTGTAATGTCTATGGTATAAGACAAAATCACTACCCTGAAGGACTTAAACAAAACAAAAACAAAAAACCCTTTACCTTTTGTTTTAAAATCAATACTAAGCATAAGTTTTAAACCAGAAGAGTGGTAAGGGCTGGGTAATTAGAATCAAATGACTTGCTCAGGTCATACAGCTAGAAGGTGTCTGCAGTCACATTTGAACCCAGGACCTCCTGCCTCTAGACTGGATTTCTTTCCACTGCTGCCCCTCCCCTCCCCAAGGACTTTATAGACTAGTTGAGGAGACAACATGTACAGAAAAAANGGGATACCCAAGGTTAGTAGGAATAACCTAGGTGAAGATCAAGCCCCTTCCCCAGGGCAGATACTTCTATTCATTCTTTTGTTCTTAGAAAATTGAGTGACTCTTTGTGGCTTTCCCTTTTCTAGCCCTATAGATCTTTTATGCAAGTTTCTCAGAGCCAGATTCTATCTCTTCTTTTAAGGTTCATTAGGAGTATGGACAAGGCTTCACCGGCGAATGTCAAGCTCTCTTTCTGATTAATAAGGGAAACTTTTTCATAAATGGACAATCATGTGTAGATATGCTATTTTTTTTACATTCAGTTTAACAGATGAATACCTCATTACTGCTGTTATTTTGATCTTTAGTTTCTTGATTATTATATCAAGAGAATGGGGAAACAACTTAATTGATCAATAAATCAGGGACTGATCTGATCAATTTCCAAAAAATATAATAGAGAGAATTATATCTCTTTCTAAATTTCCCACAAAAGAAAAAGAAGAACTTTTCTACATTTAACCTAATCTTTCACTCTTACCCTAGAATCTCTGCTTTTAAGGAAACTCAGAGGTCATCTAGCCTAATTTCTTTGAAATATAAGAATCTCTGGCAACAACCTGGAAATGATTTTTAAGCCAGAGTTTGAAGGGGGAAAAGGGGAAGAGAATAAATATTTATATAGTAGTTACTATGTGCTAGGTGTGAACACTAAGGTGGCTCAGTAGATAAGAGTATTAGGAAGAAACATCTTCCTGAGTTCAAATCCAGCCTCTGATACTTATTGGTTATTTGACTCAGGTAAATCACTTAGTCCCTTTTCTGCCTCAGTTTCTCATCTGCAAAATGAGCTAGAGAAGGAAATGGCCAACCACTCCAGTATCTTTGCCAAGAAAGCCCCAAATGAGTTTACAAAGAGTTAAACAAAACTGAAAATGTCTGAATAACATGTGCTAGGCATTTTATAAATATTATCTCATTTGATTCTCACAACAACCGTATGAGATAGGTACTGTTACTATTTCCATTTTATAGTTGAAGAAACTGAAGCAAACAGTAGTTAAGTGACTTTGCAGACAGTATCTGAGACTGGAGTTGAACACAGGTCTTCCTGGCTTTAGACTTAGCTCCACCCACTGTGCTACCTAGTTGGTTGCTTGACCCCTCACTTTACAGAAAAATCACATTTTTATAGGGCAGACGTTTTTGCTTAATTGTAATTGTTAGGAAATTCTTCCTTATATTGGTGTGAAATTTTCTTCCCTTTAAATGCCACTTATTGTTTTTAGTTATTCCCTCTGGAGACAAGTAAAATTTAATTTAATCTAGCTTCTATGTGATAGTTCATTTAATGCTTGAAAACAATTATTATGTCTCTCCCAGTTCTCCCCATTTCTAGCTCTATGGGTCTTTTCCTCTCTCCCAATTCCCCAGCTCAAGATGATCTTTTCTGTACTTAATAAATGTCTTCAGTTTCTTTCAATTATTATATGAGAAATTTCAGGCTCACCCACAATTATTTTCTTTTTTTGTTTTTCTGGACATTAGATATCCACCAATGCAGCCTACAATCCCATTTCCTTACTGACAGCCATATCATACAAGGTACACATAATGAATTTGACAGAACTAGGTTGAGGTGGGGCTAAATAAACTTTCTCCAACCCTAAGATCTTTGCTCTCTATCTAAACCCCTCAGTCTTTTCAGTGTAAACATCTTTCTTCTCTTTTTTGTAAAGCGTTCTTATTTGTGTAAACATATCAACTTCTATAATTTATGTTTATATGTTATAATGTAAGGCTCAATTCAAGTCAAGAAGCAATGGTTATGTTTACAATATGCTATCACAGTTCTAGGACCCATGGGAAAGAGCGATTAGTATTTCCCTTCATGGAGCAGCTAGATGACTCAAGGGATAGAGTGTTGAACCAGGAGTCAGGAAGAGCTGAGTTCAAATCTGCCCTCAGACACTTACCAGCTGGGTAACCCCGGGTAAATTGCTTGACTTTTGTTTGCCTTGATTCACTGGAAAAGGAAATGGAAATTACTCCAATAACTTTGCCAAGAAAACCTCATGGACATCATTCTCCATGTGATCATGAAGAGTTGGACAGGGTCACTTGACCCCCATTGCCTACCCTTACCACTCTTCTGCCTAGGAGCCAATACACAGAAGTTTAGGATTTAAAATTAAAAAAAAAAAAAGAGAGAGAGAGAGTTGGACATGACTGAGTGTGACTGAACAACAACATTTCCTGTAATGTCTATGGTATAAGACAAAGTCACTACCCTGAAGGACTTAAACAAAACAAAAACAAAAACCCTTTACCTTTTGTTTTAAAATCAATACTAAGCATAAGTTTTAAACCAGAAGAGTGGTAAGGGCTGGGTAATTAGAATCAAATGACTTGCTCAGGTCATACAGCTAGAAGGTGTCTGCAGTCACATTTGAACCCAGGACCTCCTGCCTCTAGACTGGATTTCTTTCCACTGCTGCCCCTCCCCTCCCCAAGGACTTTATAGACTAGTTGAGGAGACAACATGTACAGAAAAAAACAGCTAAACAATAATATATTATATGAATAAAGTACTATATGATTAAGTTCCTACATGCATAATATGGAAAATTAGTATCATAGAAAAGCCAAGTAGATAAAGGAGTTGTTTTAACGTTTAACATGAATTATCCTTCTTTCCTTCCAAATTTAAAATAAGCCAGATTGAAGTCTCACTCCACAGCTGCTCAGACTTGACTATCTCCACCTCCACAGAGGGGGTTAGCTATTTAAAGTCCCCAGAGGCATGGCTAACTTCTTTTCTCAGCCAATGAAGATGTTCTCTTTTTGACTCAATTAGTGAGATATTTGCACTTAATAAGGGAATGAGGGCTTAAATATCTCTACTGCCAGTTTAAAACTCGATTAACATGTTGTGATTATATTCTGCACCTTCTATGACTTCAGCTGAGTTGGGGGAGGGTGGAAATTTCCACCCTTCCCCAACTCATATATATATATATACATATATATATATATGCATGAATATGGCACTTAGGGAAGACTAGTACCTCTGGGATGAAGGCTTGCAGAGCCCTTTTGGGGGCTGCTTTTTCCCCTTTTTATCCACCTGCCACCAAACTCTCACCTGTGGCTCCAAGAAGCTGTAGCATGTGCAGCAGCCGTGTCCCAGGAAAGCTGTCTTGGCAGGAAGGCTAAAGCAGGTTGAGCGTAACCGACAGACGTGATACCTGTCAGGGAGTTAGGACGGTGTCTGCTCCAAGAGATGAGAACAATTCCTTCCAGTGGCCATGAANATTAACATGTTGTGATTATATTCTGCACCTTCTATGACTTCAGCTGAGTTGGGGGAGGGTGGAAATTTCCACCCTTCCCCAACTCATATATATATATATACATATATATATATATGCATGAATATGGCACTTAGGGAAGACTAGTACCTCTGGGATGAAGGCTTGCAGAGCCCTTTTGGGGGCTGCTTTTTCCCCTTTTTATCCACCTGCCACCAAACTCTCACCTGTGGCTCCAAGAAGCTGTAGCATGTGCAGCAGCCGTGTCCCAGGAAAGCTGTCTTGGCAGGAAGGCTAAAGCAGGTTGAGCGTAACCGACAGACGTGATACCTGTCAGGGAGTTAGGACGGTGTCTGCTCCAAGAGATGAGAACAATTCCTTCCAGTGGCCATGAAGGCCATGGAGAAAGCAGGTGCTGTGGAACATCCAGAGCTTGACTTTGGTTACCCATCGAAGACACTGCCTCCTGGGTCATTGACTTTTTTGTCTGGCCATTAGACTTTGATGACTCTGGAAGAAATAGTGAGTGATATAACCTTGTGTAATTGTGAAACCAATTTACTTGCAAGTCAAGGCATTGCTTTTGTGATGCCATTGGTCCTCTTTGAAAATGAAGGACAAACATCAATAGCACATGCATGTATATGCGTTTATTTGACTCTACTTTTTTTGCCTTACCTCCCGTCTTAGAATCAATACTGTGCCTCTGTGCCAAGGAAGAAAAGTGGTAAAGGGCTAAGCATTGGAGGTTAAGACTTACCCAGGATCACACAGCTGGGAAATGTCTGAGGCCAAATTTGACCCAAGGACCTCCCATCTCTAAGCCTGGCTCTCAATCTACTGAGCAACCTACCTGCCCCCTTTTCCTGCTTTTTAATAATTCTCCATCATATCTGATATAGTAGAGTGCAGTGGAAGATAATGTTACAGAGTAAATAAAAGATCAGCCTTGGAGTCAAGAAGACTTTGGTTCAAATCTTTCCTCTGACACATATCAGCTGTGTGCCCATGGACAAATCATTTAATCTTTCAATGCCCCAGGCAAAACTCTAAGATTATCATTGACTGGAGCTACTGATCTGCCATGATGAAGAGAACTTCCACACTAAGAGTTTTCTTTTATCAATGAGTTCTAGATCTGGTCCCTTCCTGCTTTCTGTGCCTTATCCTGGACCAAAGTCCAATAAGTAGCTTCATTTCCACACAGTAGAAATTTCCACTCAGTAAATGTTATTGAGTAACTGATCAACCAAAGGGGACAAACCCCAGATGCCAGTGCTGGCCTGACGAATTCACAGAAGCATGAGATAACTTCTTTACAAAAATTAAGTTTCGCTTATGTGAAATTTTTGTGGATAGATGTAAAAATAGCAATAGCAAATAATGTTTCAAACCTCTTGAAAGCTCTGTCTCTGTTGTGAAGAAGCAAGGCAAACCTACATATGATTTTATAGAAAAATAGAAATGAGATGTTTTTATGCTCTCCAATGATTTAGACCCATTCCACTTGTCTGCTTATTTCTCACTGTATTCCGATTTTTAACCTCTATTCCAGTTTTTTGTTGAGTTAAATTTATTCTAAGGAATAATATCAATGACTAATATCAAGTTTTAATCTGAGAGCCAGGAAAGGGAGGCACAACCAGAACACTTAAGTCGATGGCAAGGAGAATGGGTAAATGGTATGAAGAAGGACCTGGGGGCATGTCAGACATAACTATTTTGAGCCTGGGGGTGGAGGAGGCTCAGTCTGAGTTAGAACTAAATGAGAGATATTATGCAGGATAAATAGCTAAGAGAGAGAACCCAGGACTGCTCATGGTCCTCGTTGTTGAAGAGCCTCTCTAGGGCTCTGTGTAGAATGTTCTTTGCCTGTGAAATATAAGGATGCTGTAGTTGCCAGGGGAACACAACTTGGAAAGCTTGGTTTCCTATAAACTTAACATCCTACCACATTCATGTTTTTATATTTAGTGTGAAGGCTTATTTTTAAGGGAATAAATGAGGATTCATCTAAGAGCAAGTGTTTTTTATTGCTGCCTAAGGTTGAGTTAAACATTTTGTTTATGTACATGGCTTTTTTTTTACTTGAAAAGTAATAATCAGCAGCAAGCTAGCATAGTGGACAGAGGACCAGGCCTGGAGTTGAGAAAGGACCTGAGGTTAAATCTGGTCTCAGACACTTCTTAGATGTGTGACTTTGGGCAAGTCATTTAAGTCTGATTGCCTAGCCTTTGCTGCTCTTTTGTCTTAGAATTGATACTAAGACAGAAGATAAGGATTTTTTTAAAAAGAAAGAGAAAAAAGAGAAGTAATGGTATAAACCATTCTCCTGACAGTGATCCAGTGTGCACCTGAAACCTCCATTTTAGGCTTGAGGTTTTAATTTCATTGCTGTTTTGAAAGGCTAACTAAAAATAACTGTACTGATAATATATATATATATATATGTACATGTATATACATATATATATTGTCCTTGTAAACATTTGCAAATGAGTATGAAGAAATTTGGGGAGTGATTTGGCAAATTTCCATCTACTAGTCCCATTTTCATTAGTACCATATAGATGGCATGTCTGATTGAAAAGACCTCATTAACTTAAAGAAATACAGTAACAGGCGTCTTTGTTGTTCCTTTCTATAAGACACTACTATTTCCAAACTCCATACATTTTCTTTTTTTTTTTTTAAACCCTTACCTTCTGTCTTGGAATCAATATTGTACATTGGTTCTAAGCTCTTCCACTTTCTCTACTGAGAAAAGAGTGTTTCATTCTCTGTCTTCTGAAATAGGTGTTAATGATTGCATTTAATCTGAATTTAACTGCCTTTTTCAGTTCTTTTCTTTCATAATTTTGCAGATATTGGGAATATTGTTTGCCTTATTTTATTTACTTTGATTTGTACATATAGGCCTTCCCATATTTTTCTGAATTTCTTATACTTGTTCCCTGCAGTCCCAATATTTCTGTGTACCAAAGTCTGTACTGTAAAAGGAACCTGTGTTGTTTCCAGTTTTCGCCCCCCCTCCCAAAAGGGTTACTATGAATATTTTAGTGTTAATGTAACCTTTCTTTTTTTATCTTTTCTCTTCTTAGGGATGGCATCATTCAATCAAAGGATATAAACAATTTATAGATTTTTCTCACATGATTTCATTGTTTTCTATAATGATTGGACTAATTAATATCTCTAGCAGATGGATCAATGTTTTAGCCTTCCTCCAACTTTGATTGATTGTTGTTGTTGTTTTGAACATTAGTTATGTCTGACTTTGTGACTCTACTTGGAATTTCTTGGCAAAGTTACTGGACTGGTCATTTCCTTCTCCAGCTCATTTTACAGATGAGGAAACTGAAGCAAGAAGGGTTAAGTGACTTGGCCAGGGTCACACAGCTAGTAAGCATCTGCAGCCAGATTCTAACTCAGGTCCTTCTGCCTGGCACCTAGCTGCCCCTAACTTTGACTATATTTAACTTCTGTCATTTTTGCCAAGGTTGATTTAAATTAAAAACTTATTGACTTTGAAGAATGATGTTTTGCATCCCTCAGTGTACAGAATAATTTTATTCTGGCTGGAATCTTGGATAGTGGGAATTAGAGCTACAAAGGAGTTTGTAAATATCTCGATGGAACATTTCATTATATATAAAATGAGAGAATTGAATCCTGAAAAGCTCAAGTCACTTTCCCATAGTCACACAACTAATAAGCATCTCAGAATCTGATCTAAGGTCCTTTCATACCAATCCAGTATGATACAGTTCCACCATAACATTCTGCTTCTTTATGAGTCTTGAAATGTTTTTCTCTCCCTAAATATAAACACTTAGAAGTACTTGGCCAATATAAGTCTTTTTCTCATTTCGATAGTTTCTTAGCCCAAGTCTTTAATGCAAAAATGTGTCCATACATGGAACTAGGCATTGTATTAATAGCCTTTTCTATAGGGGGCCAGCCTCTATATGGTTTTGGGGTCCTGAATGGCGTTGGTGGCATAGGATTGTTAAGGTAGGAGAAAGAAAATGAGAACAACTAGACTAGTGGTTAGCCCATGCTGTTCTGAATTCTTTGGGCTTGGGAGTTTATTATATACTGATTTCAAACAAAGAACACAAAGAAGAGTCACAGCTGTGAAGGGGTAACAAATCACACATAACCCATTGAAGTCTAAAGAGTAAAGGTGCAAAGACAAATGGCCAAATTCCAACCACCAATTTAGTAGGGGATAACTCTGGGAGCGGAAATACCCCATGGAGATGCTCACCAATTGAGTCCTGCTAAAGGTGCCAATTCTAATCTAAGTATGCAATCTTATCTAAGTAATGTTTGTTAGGATTCAGGCTTCTCAATTATCAAGGAGAGGAATCATCAACTCAGTAGATGCTGGTCTGCCACTTCAAAGCTCTCCAATAAGAATTCTAAGAAAGGTGGGGATCAAAAACTGAGTCAAAAGAGGAGCCTCAGATTTTTATCTTAGATGGCCCATCCTGTCTGCGTCCTGACATGCAGTGCAGAAAAATCATACACACAGTTTTACTTGCTGATGATTTTGTAATGGGATCCAGATAAAATATCTGTTACAGACTCTATTTCTCTAAATGACTCCTAATAGCCTCTTGGAGGGATCAAGTTGTTTTTGGATTAACCTACTTGCTGGTACCAGAGCTTTTCGGGGCTCAGGTGACCAGAACCAAACACAAAGACTGCCTCAGCCTGGATTGGTCATGTAGGGAATCCAGATAACAGGCCCTAAATTTGATCCTATTTCTCCAATGGCTTTCTACATCCAATGGCTCTCAACACTTTTCCCCCCTAAACCCTTACCTTCCATTTTAGAATCAATACTGGGTATTGGTTCCAAGTCAGATGAGTGGTAAGTGCTGGACAATGGGAGTTAAGTGACTAGCCCAGGGCCACACAGCTAGGAAGTTCTTGAGGCCACATTTGAACCCAGGACCTCCCATCTCTAGGCCTAACTCTTAAGCCATCTAGCTGCTCCCATTGTCTTTTTTTTTTTTTTTTTTTTTTTTTTAATTTTAAACCCTTAACTTCTGTGTGTATTGACTTATAGGTGGAAGATTGGTAAGGGTTGCTCCCATTGTCTTGGTCAAACAAATGTCATTCATTTAATTGTTCATTCCTAAAAACTCTTTCACCAAATTATATGCCCTTTTAGCTTCGCCTAGACTGATGAAATTTTAAACTTTAATTATTAAAACAGAATAACACTGACTGAGAGACAATTCCTTCTGGATTTAATTAGGCAAATTGAAGCTCTAAATTAATAAAATATCCTCATTCTTTATGTTGCCTCCAAACCTAGTGAGCTGACTGTACTTTGTTTAGTCTTCCATTATTTTCCAATCTTTAATAAACGGTTCTCCTCAAATACAAACAAAAATCCAACCACATTGTTATGGGTGCCAGAGAGCCTTCTTCAAACATACAAATATGTGTAAGACTGAATGTGCAACTTGTAAGCCTTGGATTAAGTCCTCTTGCAATTACATAAATGATTCTGCTGTGAAGAAAATATTTTTAAGTATTATGAGGGCAGCCTATACTACTCCTTTTTCTCAGGCAGATCATCTGTGTTCTCTTTTTTTTATTGGGACCTTATGTATTGCCTACAATTTGATTTCAGTTTTCATGAATGCATTGTTCAAGGATGGCCATTTTAACCTGGTTGAATGCTATATTGTGTTAAGAGCTAAAAAAATGCCTTGGAAAATAAGTCTAGTCAAATCCCTTTATTTTACAGGTAAAGAAACTGAGTCCCAGAGCCATTAGATAACTTGCCCAATTTCACACAAGAATAGTTATCCATTAAATACCTACTACACGCCAGGTACTGTACTAGTTGCTCAGGATTTAAA
The DNA here is from genome assembly GCF_016433145.1 of Gracilinanus agilis. Lineage (NCBI taxonomy): Eukaryota > Metazoa > Chordata > Mammalia > Didelphimorphia > Didelphidae > Gracilinanus > Gracilinanus agilis. The sequence goes on along the minus strand of NC_058133.1, from coordinate 421,695,752 downwards.
GACAAAAATATCTACCCTCAAGAAAGATAGATTCTATTGCATCAGGGGATGAGAGAAAGTCAGGCAGATGGATAAGTAAAACAAAATACCTACCAAATGCACTCAAAATAATTTTTCTTTGATAACTGAGAAGGAGTTAGGCTTAGCTGATTAGTTATAGCTGACCTTGTGACTCCATTTGGGATTTTCTTGGTAAAGATGATGGAGTGGCCATTTCCTTCTCCAGCTCGTTTTGCAGATGAGGAAAATGAAGCAAAAAGGGATAAGTTCCTTGGCTAGGGCTACACAGTTAGTAAGTATCTGAGACTGGATTTGAATTCAGTTTCTAAAGTCACTTGGTTTTAGGAGACACAAGATAGGAGGTAGCTTTTGAGTTGGAACTTAAAAGAAGCTAGTGATCCCAAGAGACAAAACTGAGGAGGGAGAACATTCTAGACATTAAGGACAGCCTGAGAAAAAGTACAGAAGGAAGATTAAGAATGTTATGTACTTGGGAAGAGCAAATTGGCCAATTTTGCGGAAACATAGACTATGAGAGGAGTGATATATAATAAGCCTGGAAAGGTAGGCTAGAACCAGATAATAAAGGTCTTTAAATTTGTATTTTATTTTAGAGATAATGGGGAGCCATTCAAATTTCTTCTTTTTTAAACCCTTACCTTCCATCTTGGAATCAATACTCTGTATTGGTTCCAAGGCTCAAGAGTGATAAGGGTTAGGCAATGTGGGTCAAATGACTTGCCTAGGGTCACACAGCTAGGAAGTGTCTGAGGCCAGATTTGAACCTAGGATCTCCCATCTCAAGGCCTGGTTCTCAATCCACTGAGCCACCCAGCTGCCCCTCGAAATTTCTTGACCCATGGTCAGACCCATACTATGGGAATACAAATTTGGTAGCTGTGTGGAAATTGGATTTGAGAGAGGAGAGACTGGATGAGAACAATTTAGGGTATTGAAGTAGTTTGGATGGGATGGGATGAACTAGAGTGATTAGATTGTGATGGAAATAAAATATAAGTGAGAGATAAGGGGGTGGAATTTACAAGAGCTGAGAGTCAGAATTTGAATCCAGGTTCTTTGACTTGTTTTCTCTTTCTACTATATCAATCTATCCAAGAAGAATTGATAGGTTTTGCTTTGGATCTTTCTTTGACTGGGGACCCACAAAACAATTTGCATTAGATGTCCTCCTCATATCAACTATATCTCTAAGGATATGTATTCCAGTATTATTTGCAACAACATCTATGTACTACAGTTAGATATGAAGCAGCTAGCCAGGTCACTTGACTCCAATTGCCTAGTCCTTATCTCTCTTCTTCTTTGGAATGGATCAATTCTAAGATAGAAAGTAAGGACTAAAAACCAAACCAAAGCAAACCAAACCCAAGGTCCACGGAGTCACAAAGAGTCAGAAAAAACTAAAACAACTGAACAACAAAGAGATGCATGACTTTTCTGATTTCTCCTCTCTCTTCCCTCCATCCTTCCAGTTCTCCAGAGATAGAATCTCATGTGGCAGATGCTCTGGACCTGCTTCTGGGAGCAAGACTGGCTCAGATGTGATGTTCTGCCAGTGGTTTTCCAGCAGAGTTGGTAACAGCCTCTTTCCATGGCCTGTGTAGCTGAAACTATCTGTGTTTTATGAAGCCCAGACTTTCTTTCTGGTCATGTTTAAGGGCAAAAGATTTATTTCCTCACATCAGGGGCACCATGCAGGACCAGGGCTTCAGGACCACCTTTCCCTCTTCTTAGACCTTGTAGCCCTGAGAAGGAGACTAGTCTTGTTTCATTTATTCTTTTGAGTTCTAGGTACTGAGAGTGGCTTTCAGGTCATGGAGTCCAGGTTTCCAGACCAGTTATTGCAACTAGCCAAGCAGGGAAGTCCTGAGAAGCCAGGGTCTGGGGATGAAAGGAAATTGATGGGACTGCTTTAAGTTTTAAACATAATCTCCCTTCTCTTCCCTGAGACTGAGAGGGTGGAGAGCAAAATTTTCCTCCAGGTGTGTGTGTGGAAATATTTGTATGTTTGTTCTTGTTATACCTTTGACTTTGAAGTCAGTATTCCTTTGTAAAAGCTGATCTAAATTGTTAAGTGGAACTGGGAAGTGAGGACCCCTAAAACTGAGAGAAACATCTTTTATGGGGGCTTGAGACTAAGTTTCTCTGTTTCTCTGTATCTTTGTCTCTCTTCTACTACAAGCGGGAACTAGCATTCATGTTAGCATTTGGAACAGATAATTAAAATTATCCTTGCCCCTAAAAGTAAGAGAGAATCCTGGGGGAAAGGTGACATGTAACACAGCTTGTCTTCAGGAAGTGGGGGCCAGAATCACTTACACAAAAAACATATTAAAGACTGTTTATAAAAACTGCTGGTTGATCTGTTTGGGAGGTAATGGATTCAACATGTAGAACAGACATTAGTGGACATGACCAGTGAGGGAATTTGCTTTGACTGGTTATTTGCTATGAAAGTTTTGTTTTTATTTTTCATTTGGGGCAGAGTGGAATGGAGAGAAAACAGAAAAGCATATTAATTAGAAAAAGAAATTAAATTGAATTTAAAAACATAAACCTCAAACTGTCCTCTGCTGAAAAAAAAAAGTGGCTGAATCCAGAGGGGACAATTGCATGCACATTTCATTTCACATGAAACCCAGCTAATGAAGTAAAAATTTAAGGGAAGGATAATTTTAATTATCTGCTCCAAATGCTAAAATGAATGCTAGTTCCCGCTTGTAGTAGGAGAGAGAGAGAGAGAGAAAGACAGAGACAGAGAAACAGACAGTAAGAGACAGACAGAAAGGGATACAGAGACAGAGAGAGAAACATATAATGACAGAGACAGACAGAAAGCCATACAGAGACAGTGAGAGACAGAGATAGGCAGAGTGAGACAGAGACAGAGAGATGAGAGAGAGAGAGAGAGAGAGAGAGAGAGAGAGAGAGAGAGAGAGAGAGGGAGGAAAG